>NC_092102.1:37604558-37952058 GCF_045679555.1 Salvelinus alpinus | reverse complement strand
GTAAAATAATAAATCATTTCAAATTCCTTATATTAAGCAAACCAGACGGCACCATTTAAAATTGTTTTAAATATTTACAGATAGCCAGGGGCTATCTCAAACACTCAGACATCATTTACAAACGCAGCATGTGTTCAGTGAGCCAGATCAGAGACAGTCGGGATGACCAGGGATGTTCTCTTGATAAGTGTGTGAATTGGACCATTTTCCTGTCCTGCTACGAGTACTTTTGGGTGTCAAGGAAAATGTATGGAGTAAAAAGTACATTATTTTATTTTGGAATGTAGTGAAGTAAAAGTAAAAGTAGTCAAACATATAAATAGTAAAGTAAAGTACAGATACCCCCAAAACTTCTTAAGTAGTACTTTAAAGTATTTTTACTTAATTACTTTACACCACTGCGCGCGGACACACACACACACACACACACACACACACACACACACACACACACACACACACACACACACACACACACACACACACACACACACACACACACACACACACACACACACACACACACACACACACACACACACACACACATACAAACACTGCTTAGATCATCTGATCATGCGGGTTGTTATTTTCTATCCCTCCAGCCCTAAATCATGGATTACATATACAATGTTTGAGGAAGGTGTGAAATCCCACCTCTTTATCTGATCTGAACTTCCTCTCTCTGCTCTCTGCTGATGTTTCACAATCTACCCCACAGCTACAACCACACACACAGGCATACACACAGTACACACACACAGGCATACACACAGTACACACACACAGGCATACACACAGTACACACACAGGCATACACACAGTACACACACACAGGCACACACGTACACACACACAGGCACACACGTACACACACACAGGCATACACACGTACACACACACAGGCATACACACAGTACACACACACAGGCATACACACAGTACACAGTACACACAGGCACACACAGGCACACACGTACACACACACAGGCATACACACAGTACACACACACAGGCACACACAGGCACACACGTACACACACACAGGCACACATAGGCACACACGTACACACACACAGGCACACACAGGCACACACGTACACACACACAGGCATACACACGTACACACACACAGGCATACACACAGTACACACACACAGGCACACACAGACACACACAGTACACACACAGTACACACACACACTTGTTTTGGGTCATAAGCTGTTTAAGGGCCCTTCCATATATTGTATAAACAAAGTATTTATTCAAGATGAGGTCAGGGTCTTAATTCTGCCTGTATGCAGATTATATGTTGCTCGTATAGATGTGTTATTAGACTAGGCCTAGTGTGTTGGTTACCTTGGAAACCATGCTAGGAGATCATTTTCATTACATACAATCACTTTATTTTTGTTAGCCGAGTACCAGACAGGCATTCTGCTTTTCGGGTTGTTTTTAGTTGTGTGTGTTTGGGCCTGTCTGACTTTATACCCTCATCCCTCTGACAAGTGTGTTTGGGCCTGTCTGACTTTATACCCTCATCCCTCTGACAATTGTGTTTGGGCCTGTCTGACTTTATACCCTCATCCCTCTGACAAGTGTGTTTGGGCCTGTCTGACTTTATACCCTCATCCCTCTGACAATTCTCTGGGGGCCTTCCAAACTCACCTGTGGTAGCCAGATTGGCTTCCTCAAAACAGCCCGCACTCCTTCACTTCCTCATCAACTTTTTATCTTGTTCTCCCTTCCTTCTTCCCAAGTCTCCACAGTCTAAAGGTGAACGTCTGAAATAATGAATCAGCTCTCCTTTCATCCCCTTCCGCTCCGTACTCCAGTTAAAACTCTCCCCATAGTATTTGCACTTCATTAAACTTGAAATAGGTTTAATATTTAAAACATTGTGAACAGATTTCAACCCCCTCACCCCTCTCGCACCTCTCTGCTTTTCTCTTCGTCCTCTTTTTCACAGTTTAATAATCTACTTTAATATTTCTCTTCTTCCACCTAATTCACTCCCTCTCCAATAAAAACCAAAATAGATGTCATATTTCTTCATTTTGAACCCCTCTCTTCACAACTCAGTGCTTGACAAGTACTCTGTTATGCCTGGTGTTGAAGTGTCTCTCTTCCTGTCTTCTCCTCTCTGCCTCTCTTTTCCTCTCTGCCTCACTTTTCCTCTCTGCCTCTCTCTTTTCCTCTCTGCCTCTCTTTTCCTCTCTGTCTCTCTCTTTTCCTCTCTGTCTCTCTCTTTTCCTCTCTGCCTCTCTCTTTTCCTCTCTGCCTCTCTCTTTTCCTCTCTGCCTCTCTTTTCCTCTCTGTCTCTCTCTTTTCCTCTCTGCCTCTCTCTTTTCCTCTCTGTCTCTCTCTTTTCCTCTCTGTCTCTCTCTTTTCCTCTCTGCCTCTCTCTTTTCCTCTCTGTCTCTCTCTTTTCCTCTCTGTCTCTCTCTTTTCCTCTCTGCCTCTCTCTTTTCCTCTCTGCCTCTCTCTTTTCCTCTCTGCCTCTCTCTTTTCCTATCTGTCTCTCTCTTTTCCTCTCTGCCTCTCTCTTTTCCTCTCTGCCTCTCTCTTTTCCTCTCTATTTTCCTCTCTGCCTCTCTTTTCCTCTCTGCCTCTCTCTTTTCCTCTCTGCCTCTCTCTTTTCCTCTCTGCCTCTCTCTTTTCCTCTCTGTCTCTCTCTTTTCCTCTCTGCCTCTCTCTTTTCCTCTCTGCCTCTCTTTTCCTCTCTGCCTCTCTCTTTTCCTCTCTGCCTCTCTCTTTTCCTCTCTGCCTCTCTCTTTTCCTCTCTGCCTCTCTTTTCCTCTCTGTCTCTCTCTTTTCCTCTCTGCCTCTCTCTTTTCCTCTCTGTCTCTCTCTTTTCCTCTCTGCCTCTCTTTTCCTCTCTGCCTCTCTCTTTTCCTCTCTGCCTCTCTCTTTTCCTCTCTGCCTCTCTTTTCCTCTCTGTCTCTCTCTTTTCCTCTCTGCCTCTCTCTTTTCCTCTCTGTCTCTCTCTTTTCCTCTCTGCCTCTCTCTTTTCCTCTCTGTCTCTCTCTTTTCCTCTCTGGCTCTCTCTTTTCCTCTCTGCCTCTCTCTTTTCCTCTCTGCCTCTCTCTTTTCCTCTCTGTCTCTCTCTTTTCCTCTCTGCCTCTCTCTTTTCCTCTCTGTCTCTCTCTTTTCCTCTCTGCCTCTCTCTTTTCCTCTCTGCCTCTCTCTTTTCCTCTCTGCCTCTCTTTTCCTCTCTGCCTCTCTCTTTTCCTCTCTGTCTCTCTCTTTTCCTCTCTGTCTCTCTCTTTTCCTCTCTGCCTCTCTTTTCCTCTCTGCCTCTCTCTTTTCCTCTCTGCCTCTCTTTTCCTCTCTGTCTCTCTCTTTTCCTCTCTGTCTCTCTCTTTTCCTCTCTCTTTTCCTCTCTGCCTCTCTCTTTTCCTCTCTGTCTCTCTCTTTTCCTCTCTGTCTCTCTCTTTTCCTCTCTGCCTCTCTTTTCCTCTCTGCCTCTCTCTTTTCCTCTCTGTCTCTCTCTTTTCCTCTCTGCCTCTATTTTCCTCTCTGCCTCTCTCTTTTCCTCTCTGCCTCTCTCTTTTCCTCTCTGCCTCTCTATTTTCCTCTCTGCCTCTCTATTTTCCTCTCTGCCTCTCTCTTTTCCTCTCTTCCTGTCTATTCCTCTCTGCCTCTCTCTTTTCCTCTCTGCCTCTCTTTTCCTCTCTGCCTCTCTCTTTTCCTCTCTCTTTTCCTCTCTGCCTCTCTCTTTTCCTCTCTCTTTTCCTCTCTGCCTCTCTCTTTTCCTCTCTCTTTTCCTCTCTGCCTCTTTCTTTTCCTCTCTGCCTCTCTCTTTTCCTCTCTGCCTCTCTCTTTTCCTCTCTCTTTTCCTCTCTGCCTCTCTCTTTTCCTCTCTCTTTTCCTCTCTGCCTCTTTCTTTTCCTCTCTGCCTCTCTCTTTTCCTCTCTGCCTCTCTCTTTTCCTCTCTGTCTCTCTCTTTTCCTCTCTCTTTTCCTCTCTGCCTCTCTCTTTTCCTCTCTGCCTCTCTCTTTTCCTCTCTCTTTTCCTCTCTGCCTCTCTCTTTTCCTCTCTCTTTTCCTCTCTGCCTCTTTCTTTTCCTCTCTGCCTCTCTCTTTTCCTCTCTGCCTCTCTCTTTTCCTCTCTCTTTTCCTCTCTGCCTCTCTCTTTTCCTCTCTCTTTTCCTCTCTGCCTCTCTCTTTTCCTCTCTGCCTCTCTCTTTTCCTCTCTCTTTTCCTCTCTGCCTCTCTCTTTTCCTCTCTGTCTCTCTCTTTTCCTCTCTGCCTCTTTCTTTTCCTCTCTGTCTCTCTCTTTTCCTCTCTGCCTCTTTCTTTTCCTCTCTGTCTCTCTCTTTTCCTCTCTGCCTCTTTCTTTTCCTCTCTGTCTCTCTCTTTTCCTCTCTGTCTCTCTCTTTTCCTCTCTGCCTCTCTCTTTTCCTCTCTGCCTCTTTCTTTTCCTCTCTGCCTCTCTCTTTTCCTCTCTGCCTCTCTCTTTTCCTTTCTGTCTCTCTCTTCTCCTCTCAGTGTCAGTTTTTTCTCCCTCAATCTCTCTCCTCTCCACCCTGTTGACTTTTTGTGCCCCTGTCACCCCACCTCCCTTCATTTCCCCCTCTCCCTCCCTCCATTCACCCCCTCCACTTCCTCCCTATCCCTCAGTTTTGTGTTGGCACTGAATGGGGCTGAGTGGTTATGTGTCATGTTGGTAGTCGTGACGGAAGACTGTTGTACTGTTCTTTCCCCTCCATTCTCTCTCTCTATCTCGCTCACTCTCTCTCTTCTGACTCTTGTCTCTCTCTTTCGGTAGCCCACTGTTCTATTATCACCGTGGTAACCACTACTTCTCACCGCCCACCCTTCATATTTTGTTCTATGACCTCACCTCCTGTTGGACATTATGGACCGTACACCAGCTGAAACCCCCTACACCTACTCCACACACACACACACACACACACACACACACACACACACACACACACACACACACACACACACACACACACACACACACACACACACACACACACACACACACACACACACACACACACGTACACAACACACACACTCCAATACGCTTTGCACTCTTATTTATTTGATCATGTTTGTTATCATCTATAAAGCAGAAATCTGGTCCCCCTCCACCCTGTCCTCTATTCCCTTTCTCTCCCTTCCTCTGTTCCCCTCCCTCTCCATGTGTATCACATAGTGACACCTGATCTATTTATAACCCTCTGGCTCCATACAATCCCGGTGGACAGGAAGACACCTCCTCCCTGGGCCTGACCATTACTTTTTCCAAAACGTCAGCACCCCCCACCTCTCAACAGACTGCCAATGGAACACAACTGAGAGGGAGGGAGGTGGAGGAGAGGGGAGAGGAGAGCATTATGGGAGGGTGGAAGAGAGAAGAGAGAGAGAGTTGGGGGGGTTAAAGATGATCCACCCCACCCTGCACCTGGGCAGGACCTGTGCTCCCCAGATAACCGCAGCCCACACACAAACACACACACAGACACACACGTGCACATGCACACACACACATTCCATGCACATTGATCGCTGAGATCTAAAGAGTTACCCAGAAGGCCTCCTGACAGGATGTCCTGTTGGCACAGGGGGCTGCTGTGGTTGAACATTTACAGTATCACAAACACACACATGCATATAGAGAGAAGATTGCCTGATTTAGTCAAATGGATGTGTGTTGAGAAGGAACCAGGCGAGGGGAAGGACAGTGGTGTGGAGTAGAGTGTGTGGGTGTGTTTTAATGTGTGTCTGTATTTGTCTATGTGTGTCTGAATGTGGCTTTTAAGTGCTATGTGGTGAAATGGTTTATCTTCTGTTGTCGAAAGCTCCCTCCCCTCTTTCCCTCCCTCCTTCTCTCAGTGGGGGAAACTATAACAAACACCACCCAACCATCTCATTGGTCCCAAGAGAGAAAGAGAGAGGAGAAGCCCTCAAAAACCAAATCCTTCTCTCTCCTTTCCTCTCCTCTCTCTCCTTCTCTCTCTCCTTCTCTCGCCTTCTCTCTCTCCTTCTCTCTCTCCTTCTCTCTCTCTTCTCTCTCTCCTCTCTCTCCTTCTCTCTCTCCTTCTCTCTCTCCTTCTCTCTCTCTTCTCTCTCTCCTCTCTATCCTTCTCTCTCTCCTTCTCTCTCCTTCTCTCTCCTTCTCTCTCTCCTCTCTCTCCTTCTCTCTCTCCTTCTCTCTCTCTTCTCTCTCTCCTCTCTCTCCTTCTCTCTCTCCTTCTCTCTCTCTTCTCTCTCCCTCCTTTCTCCTTCTCTCTCTCCTTCTCTCTCCTTCTCTCTATCCTCTCTCTCCTTCCCTCTCTCCTTCTCTCTCTCCTTCTCTCTCTCTTCTCTCTCCCTCCTTTCTCCTTCTCTCTCTCCTTCTCTCTCCTTCTCTCTATCCTCTCTCTCCTTTCCTCTCTCTCCTTCTCTCTCCTTCTCTCTCTCCTCTCTCTCCTTCTCTCTCTCCTTCTCTCTCTCTCTCTCTCCCTCCCTCCTTTATCCTTCTCTCTCTCCTCTCTCTCCTTCTCTCTCTCCTTCTCTCTCTCTCTCTCTCTCCTTTCCTCTCTCTCCTTCTCTCTCCTTCTCTCTCTCCTCTCTCTCCTCTCTCTCCTTCTCTCTCTCCTTCTCTCTCTCTTCTCTCTCCCTCCTTTCTCCTTCTCTCTCTCCTTCTCTCTCCTTCTCTCTATCCTCTCTCTCCCTCCTTTCTCCTTCTCTCTCTCCTCTCTCTCCTCTCTCATTCCTGTTTTCCTTCTGTTTATTTTAGAGGTTTGTTCTCTTCTATTTACTGTACTGAGCCCCCCCCCCCCCCCCCCCCCCCACGCCTCACACACACTCCTTTACCGGTCTGGCCGGTATGGTGTGTGTGTGTGTGGTGGGGGGGGGGGGGGGGGGGGTATTTGTACAAATGTAGGCCCTAACAGGATGTGCAGGTCTGCTTGCTTGTGGGTGTGTCACAACACACACACACACACACACACACACACACACACACACACACACACACACACACACACACACACACACAACACACACACACACACAGTTGTGGGAGGGCTCCTGCTTCATCCTTCCAACCCCCGTTCCTCCCCCCTCTCTCACCCGTTCCACGCCTCCATCCTTCAACACTTCCCTCCCTTGCTCACCCCCTCTCTGTCCTTCCCTTGTGACAACAGCCTCCTCCCTTCTTTTAAATAAGACAAATATGTGTTATTAAATGTAACCTTTATTTAACTAGGCAAGTCAGTTAAGAACAATTTCTTATTTACAATGACGGCCTACCCCGGCCAAACCCGGATGACATTGGGAAGATTTTGCGCGCCCTATGGTACTCCCAATCACGTCCGGATGTGATACAGCCTGAATCCAAACAAGGGACTGTAGTGATGCCTCTTGCATTGAGATGCAGTGGGGAGCCCAGGACTGAAGACTTGGCCAATGACAATGAGAACAAATGATGGGTTTTTGTGTTGAGTGTTTTGACGTGGGGTGGTGGTTGGGGCTATGTGTGTGTTGTGTGTTGTGTTGTGTGTGTGTTGTGTGTGTGTTAGGCTGGCTGTTTTATTTTTTGTTGCCTCCCCAGTGTAGCAGTTAGACTGTTTGGCTGTTTGGCCTTACCCAAGTTCCCCTTAACTCCAACGCATCTCAAGGTTTGGTGTGTGTGTGTGTGTGTGTGTGTGTGTGTGTGTGTGTGTGTGTGTGTGTGTGTGTGTGTGTGTGTGTGTGTGTGTGTGTGTGTGTGTGTGTGTGTGTGTGTGTGTGTGTGTATGTTGATTAGGTGGAGGGGAGACAGGGGAGATATGAAAGCAGAGAGGGAAGTGATAGTATGGTACACCTACACCCCATCTCTCCCCTTCGCCACCTCTCTCCCCCTTCACCTCCCTCTCTCCCCATCTCTCCCCCTCTCTCCCCCTTCACCTCCCTCCCTCCCATCTCTCCTCGTCTCTCCCCCTTCACCTCCCTCTCTCCCCATCTCTCTCCGTCTTTCCCCCTTCACCTCGCTCTCTCCCCATCTCTCCCCCTTCACCTCCCTCTCTCCCCATCTCTCCCCCTCTCTCCCCTTCACCTCCATCTCTCCCCATCTCTCCCCCTCTCTCCCCCTTCACCTCCCTCTCTCCCCATCTCTCCCCCTCTCTCCCCTTCACCTCCCTCTCTCCCCATCTCTCCCCATCTCTCCCCCTCTCTCCCCCTTCACCTCCCTCTCTCCCCATCTCTCCCCGTCTCTCCCCCTTCTTCTCCCTCTCTCCCCATCTCCCCCCTTCACCTCCCTCTCTCCCCATCTCTCCCCCTCTCTCCCCTTCACCTCCCTCTCTCCCCATCTCTCCCCCTCTCTCCCCTTCACCTCCCATATCTCCCCATCTCTCCCCGTCTCTCCCCCTTCACCTCCCATCTCTCCCCCTCTCTCCCCCTTCACCTCCCTCTCTCCCCCTCTCTCCCCCTTCACCTCTCTCTCCCCCTTCACCTCCCTCTCTACCCATCTCTCCCCCTTCAACTCCCCCTCTCCCCATATCTCCCCGTCTCTCCCCCTTCACCTCCCTTGCTCCCCATCTCTCCCCTCTCTCCCCCTTCACCTCCCTCTCTCCCCATCTCTCCCCCTTCACCTCCCTCTCTCCACATCTCTCCCCCTTCACCTCCCATCTCTCCCCGTCTCTCTCCCTGTCTCTCCCCCTTCACCTACCTCTCTCCCCATCTCTCCCCGTCTCCCCCCCTTCACCTCCCTCTCTCCCCCTCTCTCCCCCTTCACCTCCCTCTCTCCCCATATCTCCACGTCTCTCCCCCTTCACCTCCCTCTCTCCCCATCTCTCCCCCTTCACCTCCCATCTCTCCCCGTCTCTCTATCCATCTCTCCCCCTCTCTCCCCCTTCACCTCCCTCTCTCCCCATCTCTCCCCCTTCACCTCCCTCTCTCCCCCTCTCTCCTCCCTTGCACCTCCCTCTCTCCCCGTCTCTCCCCCTTCACCTCCCCTCTCCCCCTCTCTCCCCCTTCACCTCCCCCTCTCTCCATCTTCACCTCCCTCTCTCCCCGTCTCTCCCCATTCACCTCCCCCTCTCTCCCCCTTCACCTCCCCCTACCTCCCTCTTCACCTCCCTCTCTCCCCATCTCTCCTCCTTCACCTCCCCCTCTCCCCCTCTCTCCCCCTTCACCTCCCTCTCTCCCCGTCTCTCCCCTTCACCTCCATCTCTCGCCCTCTCTCCCCCTCATCCATGTCCCCCCTCATTCCTCTCCCCCCTCACCCCCCTCTCTCCCCCGTCATCCCTCTCACCCTTCATCCCTCTCTTCCACCTCATCCCTCTCCCCCGGTCCTGGTAAGTGGAGTCAGTGTATGTAGGGGTTAGGGATTCCTGTCTGGCACACACACAAACACGGGATCTGCCCGCTCTACATTCCTGTGTTGGACTGAGGAAGCAGCCTAGCTGTCTTCCCCTCCACTTCCAAATGATCCCCTTCTCCTAGAGTCTCCTAAAGGCACAGTATACATCACACACCTCTCTACCTCTCTCCATCTCTCTCTACCTCTCTCTCTCTCTACCTCTCTCTACCTCTCTCTCTCTCTACCTCTCTCTACCTCTCTCTACCTCTCTCTCTCTCTACCTCTCTACCATTCTACCTCTCTCTCTCTCTACCTTTCTCCATCTCTCTCTACCTCTCTCTACCTCTCTCTCTCGCTACCTCTCTCTACCTCTCTCTCCCTCTTTCTCTCTACCTCTCTCTACCTCTCTCTACCTCTCTCTACCTCTCTACCTCTCTCTACCTCTCTCCATCTCTCTCTACCTCTCTCTCTCTCTACCTCTCTCTACCTCTCTCTACCTCTCTCTCTCTCTACCTCTCTCTATCTCTCTCTACCTCTCTCTACCTCTCTCTCTCTCTACCTCTCTCTCTCTCTACCTCTCTCTATCTCTCTCTACCTCTCTACCTCTCTCTACCTCTCTCTACCTCTCTACCTCTCTACCTCTCTACCTCTCTCTCCCTCTTTATCTCTACCTCTCTACCTCTCTCTCTCTCTACCTCTCTCTATCTCTCTCTACCTCTCTCTATCTCTCTCTACCTCTCTCTACCTCTCTCTACCTCTCTCTCTCTACCTATCTCTATCTCTCTCTACCTCTCTCTCCCTCTCTCTCCCTCTTTCTCTCTCCCTCTCTCTCCCTCTTTCTCTCTACCTCTCTCTACCTCTCTCTCTCTCTACCTCTCTCTACCTCTCTCTCCCTCTTTCTCTCTACCTCTCTCTACCTCTCTCTCTCCAACTCTCTCTACCTCTCTCTACCTCTCTCTCCCTCTTTCTCTCTACCTCTCTCTACCCCTCTCTCTCTCTCTCTCTCTACCTCTCTCTACCTCTCTCTCCCTCTTTCTCTCTACCTCTCTCTCCCTCTCTCTCTCTCTACCTCTCTCTACCTCTCTCTCTCTTTCTATCTATCTCTCTCTACCTCTCTCTACCTCTCTCTCTCTCTACCTCTCTCTACCTCTCTTTACCTCTCTATCTTTCTCTACCTCTCTCTTATTCTCCCCCTAGTTTTCCTTCCCTCTTGTAATCATTATTTTCTAACTCTCCCTTTCTCCATCTCTCTACGCTATCGTAACGTATTACCTATATTCTTCATCTCTCTACCCTATCGTAACGTATTACCTATATTCTTCATCTCTCTACCCTATCGTAACGTATTACCTATATTCTTCATCTCTCTACCCTATCGTAACGTATTACCTATATTCTTCATCTCTCTACCCTATCGTAACGTATTACCTATATTCTTCATCTCTCTACCCTATCGTAACGTATTACCTATATTCTTCATCTCTCTACCCTATCGTAACGTATTACCTATATTCTCCATCTCTCTACCCTATCGTAACGTATTACCTATATTCTTCATCTCTCTACCCTATCGTAACGTACTACCTATATTCTTCATCTCTCTACCCTATCGTAACGTATTACCTATATTCTTCATCTCTCTACCCTATCGTAACGTATTACCTATATTCTTCATCTCTCTACCCTATCGTAACGTATTACCTATATTCTTCATCTCTCTACCCTATCGTAACGTATTACCTATATTCTTCATCTCTCTACCCTATCGTAACGTATTACCTATATTCTTCATCTCTCTACCCTATCGTAACGTATTACCTATATTCTTCCTCTCTCTACCCTATCGTAACGTACTACCTATATTCTTCATCTCTCTACCCTATCGTAACGTATTACCTATATTCTTCATCTCTCTACCCTATCGTAACGTATTACCTATATTCTTCCATCTCTCTACCCTATCGTAACGTATTACCTATATTCTTCATCTCTCTACCCTATCGTAACGTATTACCTATATTCCTCATCTCTCTACCCTATCGTAACGTATTACCTATATTCTTCCTCTCTCTACCCTATCGTAACATATTACCTATATTCTCCATCTCTCCCTCTACTCCTCCCCATTCAGCCTAATTGATCACTGAGAGTCATGTGTGTTTAGTCATCTATCTCCCTCTCCTCTTTCACTATCCCTCCTACTCTCACTTTCCTACTGTAACCCTAACCCTACTGACAATCAGCTCCTTTTCTTCACTGTCCTTTCTCTTTCTATGTATCATGTTGTCTCCCTGTTAACTGTTTCTCTTTCTATGTCTCTTGTTGTCTCCCTGTTAACTCTTTCTCTTTCTATGTCTCATGCTGTCTCCCTGTTAACTCTTTCTATGTCTCATGTTGTCTCCCTATTAACTCGTTCTCTTTCTATGTCTCATGTTGTCTCCCTGTTAACTCTTTCTCTTTCTATGTCTCATGCTGTCTCCCTGTTAACTCTTTCTATGTCTCATGTTGTCTCCCTATTAACTCGTTCTCTTTCTATGTCTCATGTTGTCTCCCTGTTAACTCTTTCTCTTTCTATGTCTCATGCTGTCTCCCTGTTAACTCTTTCTATGTCTCATGTTGTCTCCCTGTTAACTCTTTATCTTTCTATGTCTCATGCTGTCTCCCTGTTAACTCTTTCTATGTCTCATGTTGTCTCCCTATTAACTCGTTCTCTTTCTATGTCTCATGTTGTCTCCCTGTTAACTCTTTCTCTTTCTATGTCTCATGCTGTCTCCCTGTTAACTCTTTCTATGTCTCATGTTGTCTCCCTATTAACTCGTTCTCTTTCTATGTCTCATGTTGTCTCCCTATTAACTCGTTCTCTTTCTATGTCTCATGTTGTCTCCCTGTTAACTCTTTTAATGTCTCATGTTGTCTCCCTGTTAACTCTTTCTATGTCTCATGTTGTCTCCCTGTTAACTCTTTATCTTTCTATGTCTCATGTTGTCTCCCTGTTAACTCTTTCTATGTCTCATGTTGTCTCCCTGTTAACTCTTTCTATGTCTCATGTTGTCTCCCTGTTAACTCTTTCTCTTTCTATGTCTCATGTTGTCTCCCTGTTACCTCTTTCTCTTTCTATGTCTCATGTTGTCTCCCTGTTAACTCTTTCTATGTCTCATGTTGTCTCCCTATTAACTCGTTCTCTTTCTATGTCTCATGTTGTCTCCCTGTTAACTTGTTCTCTTTCTATGTCTCATGTTGTCTCCCTATTAACTCGTTCTCTTTCTATGTCTCATGTTGTCTCCCTGTTAACTCTTTCTCTTTCTATGTCTCATGTTGTCTCCCTATTAACTCGTTCTCTTTCTATGTCTCATGTTGTCTCCCTGTTAACTCTTTCTCTTTCTATGTCTCATGTTGTCTCCCTGTTAACTCTTTCTATGTCTCATGTTGTCTCCCTGTTAACTCTTTCTCTTTCTATGTCTCATGTTGTCTCCCTGTTAACTCTTTCTCTTTCTATGTCTCATGTTGTCTCCCTGTTAACTCTTTCTCTTTCTATGTCTCATGTTGTCTCCCTATTAACTCTTTATCTTTCTATGTCTCATGTTGTCTCCCTGTTAACTCTTTCTCTTTCTATTTCCCTCATGTGTTTTAGTCATATTTCTTTTTTCTTTCTATCCTCCCTTCTCTTTCTCTCTCTTTCTCCCCCTCTCTGGGGTGTTCTCTAGTGGTTAGGATGGTATCTTGTGGGCTCATGCTGTCCCTCTCTCTAATGGCCCTTTAATAAGAGCGAGAGAGAGAGGGACAGAGAGAGAGACAGGGAGGGAGGGGGGATGATGGAATGAAGAGGACAAGACGAACTCTCTAGGTCTGTGCGTGCGTGCGTGTGCTTGCGTGTGTGTGTTTGACCGACCCCATGCGCCGTTCAGTGCCTGAGCTCTCTCCCTCTCTCAGGGGAAACAGGAAATGAATGGCACTTTTGTAGCCTTGAATAAGCGTGGGGGCCTGTGATGTGTTCTGTCCACTGGGTCCTGGGGGAGAGGCAGTGGGAGACTGCACAGCTTCTGTCCATTTGATCATGAGCAATTCATTAATCTCAATGGTCTCACTCTGATCTGGCTCTATCCTCCTCTCTATCCCTCTATCTATCCTCCTCTCTATCCCTCTATCTATCCTCCTCTCTCTCCCTCTATCTATCCTCCTCTCTATCCCTCTATCCTCCTCTCTCTCCCTCTATCTATCCTCCTCTCTATCCCTCTATCTATCCTCCTCTCTCTCCCTCTATCTATCCTCCTCTCTCTCCCTCTATCTATCCTCCTCTCTCTCCCTCTATCTATCCTCCTCTCTATCCCTCTATCCTCCTCTCTCTCCCTCTATCTATCCTCCTCTCTATCCCTCTATCTATCCTCCTCTCTCTCCCTCTATCTATCCTCCTCTCTATCCCTCTATCTATCCTCCTCTCTCTCCCTCTATCTATCCTCCTCTCTCTCCCTCTATCTATCCTCCTCTCTCTCCCTCTATCTATCCTCCTCTCTCTCCCTCTATCTATCCTCCTCTCTCTCCCTCTATCTATCCTCCTCTCTCTCCCTCTATCTATCCTCCTCTCTCTCCCTCTATCTATCCTCCTCTCTCTCCCTCTATCTATCCTCCTCTCTCTCCCTCTATCTATCCTCCTCTCTCTCCCTCTATCTATCCTCCTCTCTCTCCCTCTATCTATCCTCCTCTCTCTCCCTCTATCTATCCTCCTCTCTATCCCTCTATCTATCCTCCTCTCTATCCATCTATCTATCCTCTTCTCTCTCCCTCTATCTATCCTCCTCTCTATCCCTCTATCTATCCTCCTCTCTATCCCTCTATCTATCCTCCTCTCTCTCCCTCTATCTATCCTCCTCTCTCTCCCTCTATCTATCCTCCTCTCTCTCCCTCTATCTATCCTCCTCTCTCTCCCTCTATCTATCCTCCTCTCTCTCCCTCTATCTATCCTCCTCTCTCTCCCTCTATCTATCCTCCTCTCTCTCCCTCTATCTATCCTCCTCTCTCTCCCTCTATCTATCCTCCTCTCTCTCCCTCTATCTATCCTCCTCTCTCTCCCTCTATCTATCCTCCTCTCTCTCCCTCTATCTATCCTCCTCTCTATCCCTCTATCTATCCTCCTCTCTCTCCCTCTATCTATCCTCCTCTCTCTCCCTCTATCTATCCTCCTCTCTCTCCCTCTATCTATCCTCCTCTCTCTCCCTCTATCTATCCTCCTCTCTCTCCCTCTATCTATCCTCCTCTCTCTCCCTCTATCTATCCTCCTCTCTCTCCCTCTATCTATCCTCCTCTCTATCCCTCTATCTATCCTCCTCTCTCTCCCTCTATCTATCCTCCTCTCTCTCCCTCTATCTATCCTCCTCTCTCTCCCTCTATCTATCCTCCTCTCTCTCCCTCTATCTATCCTCCTCTCTCTCCCTCTATCTATCCTCCTCTCTCCATCTATCCTCCTCTCTCTCCCTCTATCTATCCTCCTCTCTCTCCCTCTATCTATCCTCCTCTCTATCCCTCTATCTATCCTCCTCTCTCTCCCTCTATCTATCCTCCTCTCTCTCCCTCTATCTATCCTCCTCTCTCCATCTATCCTCCTCTCTCTCCCTCTATCTATCCTCCTCTCTCTCCCTCTATCTATCCTCCTCTCTATCCCTCTATCTATCCTCCTCTCTCTCCCTCTATCTATCCTCCTCTCTATCCCTCTATCTATCCTCCTCTCTCTCCCTCTATCTATCCTCCTCTCTCTCCCTCTATCCTCCTCTCTCTCCCTCTATCTATCCTCCTCTCTATCCCTCTATCTATCCTCCTCTCTCTCCCTCTATCTATCCTCCTCTCTCTCCCTCTATCTATCCTCCTCTCTCTCCCTCTATCTATCCTCCTCTCTCTCCCTCTATCTATCCTCCTCTCTCTCCCTCTATCTATCCTCCTCTCTCTCCCTCTATCTATCCTCCTCTCTCTCCCTCTATCTATCCTCCTCTCTCTCCCTCTATCTATCCTCCTCTCTCTCCCTCTATCTATCCTCCTCTCTCTCCCTCTATCTATCCTCCTCTCTCTCCCTCTATCTATCCTCCTCTCTCTCCCTCTATCTATCCTCCTCTCTATCCCTCTATCTATCCTCCTCTCTATCCCTCTATCTATCCTCTTCTCTCTCCCTCTATCTATCCTCCTCTCTATCCCTCTATCTATCCTCCTCTCTATCCCTCTATCTATCCTCCTCTCTCTCCCTCTATCTATCCTCCTCTCTCTCCCTCTATATATCCTCCTCTCTCTCCCTCTATCTATCCTCCTCTCTCTCCCTCTATCTATCCTCCTCTCTCTCCCTCTATCTATCCTCCTCTCTCTCCCTCTATCTATCCTCCTCTCTCTCCCTCTATCTATCCTCCTCTCTCTCCCTCTATCTATCCTCCTCTCTCTCCCTCTATCTATCCTCCTCTCTCTCCCTCTATCTATCCTCCTCTCTATCCCTCTATCTATCCTCCTCTCTCTCCCTCTATCTATCCTCCTCTCTCTCCCTCTATCTATCCTCCTCTCTCTCCCTCTATCTATCCTCCTCTCTCTCCCTCTATCTATCCTCCTCTCTCTCCCTCTATCTATCCTCCTCTCTCTCCCTCTATCTATCCTCCTCTCTCTCCCTCTATCTATCCTCCTCTCTATCCCTCTATCTATCCTCCTCTCTCTCCCTCTATCTATCCTCCTCTCTCTCCCTCTATCTATCCTCCTCTCTCTCCCTCTATCTATCCTCCTCTCTCTCCCTCTATCTATCCTCCTCTCTCTCCCTCTATCTATCCTCCTCTCTCCATCTATCCTCCTCTCTCTCCCTCTATCTATCCTCCTCTCTCTCCCTCTATCTATCCTCCTCTCTATCCCTCTATCTATCCTCCTCTCTCTCCCTCTATCTATCCTCCTCTCTATCCCTCTATCTATCCTCCTCTCTCTCCCTCTATCTATCCTCCTCTCTCTCCCTCTATCTATCCTCCTCTCTCTCCCTCTATCTATCCTCCTCTCTATCCCTCTATCTATCCTCCTCTCTATCCCTCTATCTATCCTCCTCTCTCTCCCTCTATCTATCCTCCTCTCTCTCCCTCTATCTATCCTCCTCTCTCTCCCTCTATCTATCCTCCTCTCTATCCCTCTATCTATCCTCCTCTCTCCCTCTATCTATCCTCCTCTCTATCCCTCTATCTATCCTCCTCTCTATCCCTCTATCTATCCTCCTCTCTATCCCTCTATCTATCCTCCTCTCTCTCCCTCTATCTATCCTCCTCTCTATCCCTCTATCTATCCTCCTCTCTCTCCCTCTATCTATCCTCCTCTCTCTCCCTCTATCTATCCTCCTCTCTCTCCCTCTATCTATCCTCCTCTCTCTCCCTCTATCTATCCTCCTCTCTCTCCCTCTATCTATCCTCCTCTCTCTCCCTCTATCTATCCTCCTCTCTCTCCCTCTATCTATCCTCCTCTCTATCCCTCTATCTATCCTCCTCTCTATCCCTCTATCTATCCTCCTCTCTCTCCCTCTATCTATCCTCCTCTCTATCCCTCTATCCTCCTCTCTCTCCCTCTATCTATCCTCCTCTCTATCCCTCTATCTATCCTCCTCTCTCTCCCTCTATCTATCCTCCTCTCTCTCCCTCTATCTATCCTCCTCTCTCTCCCTCTATCTATCCTCCTCTCTATCCCTCTATCCTCCTCTCTCTCCCTCTATCTATCCTCCTCTCTATCCCTCTATCTATCCTCCTCTCTCTCCCTCTATCTATCCTCCTCTCTATCCCTCTATCTATCCTCCTCTCTCTCCCTCTATCTATCCTCCTCTCTCTCCCTCTATCTATCCTCCTCTCTCTCCCTCTATCTATCCTCCTCTCTCTCCCTCTATCTATCCTCCTCTCTCTCCCTCTATCTATCCTCCTCTCTCTCCCTCTATCTATCCTCCTCTCTCTCCCTCTATCTATCCTCCTCTCTCTCCCTCTATCTATCCTCCTCTCTCTCCCTCTATCTATCCTCCTCTCTCTCCCTCTATCTATCCTCCTCTCTCTCCCTCTATCTATCCTCCTCTCTCTCCCTCTATCTATCCTCCTCTCTATCCCTCTATCTATCCTCCTCTCTATCCATCTATCTATCCTCTTCTCTCTCCCTCTATCTATCCTCCTCTCTATCCCTCTATCTATCCTCCTCTCTATCCCTCTATCTATCCTCCTCTCTCTCCCTCTATCTATCCTCCTCTCTCTCCCTCTATCTATCCTCCTCTCTCTCCCTCTATCTATCCTCCTCTCTCTCCCTCTATCTATCCTCCTCTCTCTCCCTCTATCTATCCTCCTCTCTCTCCCTCTATCTATCCTCCTCTCTCTCCCTCTATCTATCCTCCTCTCTCTCCCTCTATCTATCCTCCTCTCTATCCCTCTATCTATCCTCCTCTCTCTCCCTCTATCTATCCTCCTCTCTCTCCCTCTATCTATCCTCCTCTCTCTCCCTCTATCTATCCTCCTCTCTCTCCCTCTATCTATCCTCCTCTCTCTCCCTCTATCTATCCTCCTCTCTCTCCCTCTATCTATCCTCCTCTCTCTCCCTCTATCTATCCTCCTCTCTCTCCCTCTATCTATCCTCCTCTCTCTCCCTCTATCTATCCTCCTCTCTCTCCCTCTATCTATCCTCCTCTCTATCCCTCTATCTATCCTCCTCTCTCCCTCTATCTATCCTCCTCTCTATCCCTCTATCTATCCTCCTCTCTATCCCTCTATCTATCCTCCTCTCTATCCCTCTATCTATCCTCCTCTCTCTCCCTCTATCTATCCTCCTCTCTATCCCTCTATCTATCCTCCTCTCTCTCCCTCTATCTATCCTCCTCTCTCTCCCTCTATCTATCCTCCTCTCTCTCCCTCTATCTATCCTCCTCTCTCTCCCTCTATCTATCCTCCTCTCTCTCCCTCTATCTATCCTCCTCTCTCTCCCTCTATCTATCCTCCTCTCTCTCCCTCTATCTATCCTCCTCTCTCTCCCTCTATCTATCCTCCTCTCTCTCCCTCTATCTATCCTCCTCTCTATCCCTCTATCTATCCTCCTCTCTCTCCCTCTATCTATCCTCCTCTCTCTCCCTCTATCTATCCTCCTCTCTCTCCCTCTATCTATCCTCCTCTCTCTCCCTCTATCTATCCTCCTCTCTCTCCCTCTATCTATCCTCCTCTCTCTCCCTCTATCTATCCTCCTCTCTCTCCCTCTATCTATCCTCCTCTCTATCCCTCTATCTATCCTCCTCTCTCTCCCTCTATCTATCCTCCTCTCTCTCCCTCTATCTATCCTCCTCTCTCTCCCTCTATCTATCCTCCTCTCTCTCCCTCTATCTATCCTCCTCTCTCTCCCTCTATCTATCCTCCTCTCTCCATCTATCCTCCTCTCTCTCCCTCTATCTATCCTCCTCTCTCTCCCTCTATCTATCCTCCTCTCTATCCCTCTATCTATCCTCCTCTCTCTCCCTCTATCTATCCTCCTCTCTATCCCTCTATCTATCCTCCTCTCTCTCCCTCTATCTATCCTCCTCTCTCTCCCTCTATCTATCCTCCTCTCTCTCCCTCTATCTATCCTCCTCTCTATCCCTCTATCTATCCTCCTCTCTATCCCTCTATCTATCCTCCTCTCTCTCCCTCTATCTATCCTCCTCTCTCTCCCTCTATCTATCCTCCTCTCTCTCCCTCTATCTATCCTCCTCTCTATCCCTCTATCTATCCTCCTCTCTCCCTCTATCTATCCTCCTCTCTCTCCCTCTATCTATCCTCCTCTCTCTCCCTCTATCTATCCTCCTCTCTCTCCCTCTATCTATCCTCCTCTCTCTCCCTCTATCTATCCTCCTCTCTATCCCTCTATCTATCCTCCTCTCTCTCCCTCTATCTATCCTCCTCTCTCTCCCTCTATCTATCCTCCTCTCTCTCCCTCTATCTATCCTCCTCTCTCTCCCTCTATCTATCCTCCTCTCTATCCCTCTATCTATCCTCCTCTCTCTCCCTCTATCTATCCTCCTCTCTCTCCCTCTATCTATCCTCCTCTCTCTCCCTCTATCTATCCTCCTCTCTCTCCCTCTATCTATCCTCCTCTCTCCCTCTATCTATCCTCCTCTCTATCCCTCTATCTATCCTCCTCTCTCTCCCTCTATCTATCCTCCTCTCTATCCCTCTATCTATCCTCCTCTCTATCCCTCTATCTATCCTCCTCTCTATCCCTCTATCTATCCTCCTCTCTCTCCCTCTATCTATCCTCCTCTCTCTCCCTCTATCTATCCTCCTCTCTCCCTCTATCTATCCTCCTCTCTATCCCTCTATCTATCCTCCTCTCTCTCCCTCTATCTATCCTCCTCTCTATCCCTCTATCTTTCCTCCTCTCTCTCCCTCTATCTATCCTCCTCTCTCTCCCTCTATCTATCCTCCTCTCTCTCCCTCTATCTATCCTCCTCTCTATCCCTCTATCTATCCTCCTCTCTCCCTCTATCTATCCTCCTCTCTCTCCCTCTATCTATCCTCCTCTCTCTCCCTCTATCTATCCTCCTCTCTCTCCCTCTATCTATCCTCCTCTCTCTCCCTCTATCTATCCTCCTCTCTATCCCTCTATCTATCCTCCTCTCTCTCCCTCTATCTATCCTCCTCTCTCTCCCTCTATCTATCCTCCTCTCTCTCCCTCTATCTATCCTCCTCTCTCTCCCTCTATCTATCCTCCTCTCTCCCTCTATCTATCCTCCTCTCTATCCCTCTATCTATCCTCCTCTCTCTCCCTCTATCTATCCTCCTCTCTATCCCTCTATCTATCCTCCTCTCTATCCCTCTATCTATCCTCCTCTCTATCCCTCTATCTATCCTCCTCTCTCTCCCTCTATCTATCCTCCTCTCTCTCCCTCTATCTATCCTCCTCTCTCCCTCTATCTATCCTCCTCTCTATCCCTCTATCTATCCTCCTCTCTCTCCCTCTATCTATCCTCCTCTCTATCCCTCTATCTATCCTCCTCTCTATCCCTCTATCTATCCTCCTCTCTCTCCCTCTATCTATCCTCCTCTCTCTCCCTCTATCTATCCTCCTCTCTCTCCCTCTATCTATCCTCCTCTCTCTCCCTCTATCTATCCTCCTCTCTATCCCTCTATCTATCCTCCTCTCTATCCCTCTATCTATCCTCCTCTCTCTCCCTCTATCTATCCTCCTCTCTCTCCCTCTATCTATCCTCCTCTCTATCCCTCTATCCCCCTCTCTATCCCTCTATCTATCCTCCTCTCTATCCCTCTATCTATCCTCCTCTCTATCCCTCTATCTATCCTCCTCTCTATCCCTCTATCTATCCTCCTCTCTCTCCCTCTATCTATCCTCCTCTCTCTCCCTCTATCTATCCTCCTCTCTCTCCCTCTATCTATCCTCCTCTCTCTCCCTCTATCTATCCTCCTCTCTATCCCTCTATCTATCCTCCTCTCTCTCCCTCTATCTATCCTCCTCTCTCTCCCTCTATCTATCCTCCTCTCTCCCTCTATCTATCCTCCTCTCTCTCCCTCTATCTATCCTCCTCTCTCTCCCTCTATCTATCCTCCTCTCTCTCCCTCTATCTATCCTCCTCTCTCTCCCTCTATCTATCCTCCTCTCTCTCCCTCTATCTATCCTCCTCTCTCTCCCTCTATCTATCCTCCTCTCTCTCCCTCTATCTATCCTCCTCTCTCTCCCTCTATCTATCCTCCTCTCTCTCCCTCTATCTATCCTCCTCTCTCTCCCTCTATCTATCCTCCTCTCTCTCCCTCTATCTATCCTCCTCTCTCCCTCTATCTATCCTCCTCTCTCTATCTCTATCTATCCTCCTCTCTATCCCTCTATCTATCCTCCTCTCTCTCCCTCTATCTATCCTCCTCTCTCTCCCTCTATCTATCCCTCTATCTATCCTCCTCTCTATCCCTCTATCTATCCTCCTCTCTATCCCTCTATCTATCCTCCTCTCTCTCCCTCTATCTATCCTCCTCTCTATCCCTCTATCTATCCTCCTCTCTCTCCCTCTATCTATCCCTCTATCTATCCTCCTCTCTCTCCCTCTATCTATCCTCCTCTCTCTCCCTCTATCTATCCTCCTCTCTCTCCCTCTATCTATCCTCCTCTCTCTCCCTCTATCTATCCTCCTCTCTATCCCTCTATCTATCCTCCTCTCTCTCCCTCTATCTATCCTCCTCTCTCTCCCTCTATCTATCCTCCTCTCTCTCCCTCTATCTATCCTCCTCTCTCTATCTCTATCTATCCTCCTCTCTATCCCTCTATCTATCCTCCTCTCTCTCCCTCTATCTATCCTCCTCTCTCTCCCTCTATCTATCCCTCTATCTATCCTCCTCTCTATCCCTCTATCTATCCTCCTCTCTATCCCTCTATCTATCCTCCTCTCTCTCCCTCTATCTATCCTCCTCTCTATCCCTCTATCTATCCTCCTCTCTCTCCCTCTATCTATCCTCCTCTCTATCCCTCTATCTATCCTCCTCTCTATCCCTCTATCTATCCTCCTCTCTCTCCCTCTATCTATCCTCCTCTCTCTCCCTCTATCTATCCTCCTCTCTATCCCTCTATCTATCCTCCTCTCTCTCCCTCTATCTATCCTCCTCTCTATCCCTCTATCTATCCTCCTCTCTCTCCCTCTATCTATCCTCCTCTCTCTCCCTCTATCTATCCTCCTCTCTATCCCTCTATCTATCCTCCTCTCTCTCCCTCTATCTATCCTCCTCTCTCTCCCTCTATCTATCCTCCTCTCTCCCTCTATCTATCCTCCTCTCTATCCCTCTATCTATCCTCCTCTCTCTCCCTCTATCTATCCTCCTCTCTCTCCCTCTATCCTCCTCTTTATCCCTCTATCCTCCTCTCTCTCCCTCTATCTATCCTCCTCTCTCTCCCTCTATCTATCCTCCTCTCTCTCCCTCTATCTATCCTCCTCTCTCTCCCTCTATCTATCCTCCTCTCTATCCCTCTATCTATCCTCCTCTCTCTCCCTCTATCTATCCTCCTCTCTCTCCCTCTATCTATCCTCCTCTCTATCCCTCTATCTATCCTCCTCTCTCTCCCTCTATCTATCCTCCTCTCTCTCCCTCTATCTATCCTCCTCTCTATCCCTCTATCTATCCTCCTCTCTCTCCCTCTATCTATCCTCCTCTCTATCCCTCTATCTATCCTCCTCTCTCTCCTTCTATCTATCCTCCTCTCTCTCCCTCTATCTATCCTCCTCTCTATCCCTCTATCTATCCTCCTCTCTCTCCCTCTATCTATCCTCCTCTCTCTCCCTCTATCTATCCTCCTCTCTCCCTCTATCTATCCTCCTCTCTATCCCTCTATCTATCCTCCTCTCTCTCCCTCTATCTATCCTCCTCTCTCTCCCTCTATCCTCCTCTTTATCCCTCTATCCTCCTCTCTCTCCCTCTATCTATCCTCCTCTCTCTCCCTCTATCTATCCTCCTCTCTCTCCCTCTATCTATCCTCCTCTCTCTCCCTCTATCTATCCTCCTCTCTATCCCTCTATCTATCCTCCTCTCTCTCCCTCTATCTATCCTCCTCTCTATCCCTCTATCTATCCTCCTCTCTCTCCCTCTATCTATCCCTCTATCTATCCTCCTCTCTATCCCTCTATCTATCCTCCTCTCTCTCCCTCTATCTATCCTCCTCTCTATCCCTCTATCTATCCTCCTCTCTCTCCCTCTATCTATCCTCCTCTCTCTCCCTCTATCCTCCTCTCTCTCCCTCTATCTATCCTCCTCTCTATCCCTCTATCTATCCTCCTCTCTCTCCCTCTATCTATCCTCCTCTCTCTCCCTCTATCTATCCTCCTCTCTCTCCCTCTATCTATCCTCCTCTCTCTCCCTCTATCTATCCTCCTCTCTCTCCCTCTATCTATCCTCCTCTCTCCCTCTATCTATCCTCCTCTCTATCCCTCTATCTATCCTCCTCTCTCTCCCTCTATCTATCCTCCTCTCTCTCCCTCTATCTATCCTCCTCTCTCTCCCTCTATCTATCCTCCTCTCTATCCCTCTATCTATCCTCCTCTCTCTCCCTCTATCTATCCTCCTCTCTATCCCTCTATCTATCCTCCTCTCTCTCCCTCTATCTATCCCTCTATCTATCCTCCTCTCTATCCCTCTATCTATCCTCCTCTCTCTCCCTCTATCTATCCTCCTCTCTATCCCTCTATCTATCCTCCTCTCTCTCCCTCTATCTATCCTCCTCTCTCTCCCTCTATCCTCCTCTCTCTCCCTCTATCTATCCTCCTCTCTATCCCTCTATCTATCCTCCTCTCTCTCCCTCTATCTATCCTCCTCTCTCTCCCTCTATCTATCCTCCTCTCTCTCCCTCTATCTATCCTCCTCTCTCTCCCTCTATCTATCCTCCTCTCTCTCCCTCTATCTATCCTCCTCTCTCTCCCTCTATCTATCCTCCTCTCTCTCCCTCTATCTATCCTCCTCTCTCTCCCTCTATCTATCCTCCTCTCTATCCCTCTATCTATCCTCCTCTCTCTCCCTCTATCTATCCTCCTCTCTCTCCCTCTATCTATCCTCCTCTCTATCCCTCTATCTATCCTCCTCTCTCTCCCTCTATCTATCCTCCTCTCTCTCCCTCTATCTATCCTCCTCTCTATCCCTCTATCTATCCTCCTCTCTCTCCCTCTATCTATCCTCCTCTCTCTCCCTCTATCTATCCTCCTCTCTCTCCCTCTATCTATCCTCCTCTCTATCCCTCTATCTATCCTCCTCTCTCTCCCTCTATCTATCCTCCTCTCTCTCCCTCTATCTATCCTCCTCTCTCTCCCTCTATCTATCCTCCTCTCTCTCCCTCTATCTATCCTCCTCTATCTCCCTCTATCTATCCTCCTCTCTCTCCCTCTATCTATCCTCCTCTCTCTCCCTCTATCTATCCTCCTCTCTCTCCCTCTATCTATCCTCCTCTCTCTCCCTCTATCTATCCTCCTCTCTATCCCTCTATCTATCCTCCTCTCTCTCCCTCTATCTATCCTCCTCTCTCTCCCTCTATCTATCCTCCTCTCTCTCCCTCTATCTATCCTCCTCTCTCTCCCTCTATCTATCCTCCTCTCTCTCCCTCTATCTATCCTCCTCTCTCTCCCTCTATCTATCCTCCTCTCTATCCCTCTATCTATCCTCCTCTCTCTCCCTCTATCTATCCTCCTCTCTCTCCCTCTATCTATCCTCCTCTCTCTCCCTCTATCTATCCTCCTCTCTCTCCCTCTATCTATCCTCCTCTATCTCCCTCTATCTATCCTCCTCTCTATCCCTCTATCTATCCTCCTCTCTCTCCCTCTATCTATCCTCCTCTCTCTCCCTCTATCTATCCTCCTCTCTCTCCCTCTATCTATCCTCCTCTCTATCCCTCTATCTATCCTCCTCTCTCTCCCTCTATCTATCCTCCTCTCTCTCCCTCTATCTATCCTCCTCTCTATCCCTCTATCTATCCTCCTCTCTATCCCTCTATCTATCCTCCTCTCTCTCCCTCTATCT
This sequence comes from Salvelinus alpinus, assembly GCF_045679555.1. Lineage (NCBI taxonomy): Eukaryota > Metazoa > Chordata > Actinopteri > Salmoniformes > Salmonidae > Salvelinus > Salvelinus alpinus. The sequence continues at coordinate 37,927,288 of NC_092102.1, read as the reverse complement.
ATCCTCCTCTCTATCCCTCTATCTATCCTCCTCTCTCCCTCTATCTATCCTCCTCTCTATCCCTCTATCTATCCTCCTCTCTCTCCCTCTATCTATCCCTCTATCTATCCTCCTCTCTCTCCCTCTATCTATCCTCCTCTCTCTCCCTCTATCTATCCTCCTCTCTCTCCCTCTATCTATCCTCCTCTCTCTCCCTCTATCTATCCTCCTCTCTCTCCCTCTATCTATCCTCCTCTCTCTCCCTCTATCTATCCTCCTCTCTCTCCCTCTATCTATCCTCCTCTCTATCCCTCTATCTATCCTCCTCTCTATCCCTCTATCTATCCTCCTCTCTCTCCCTCTATCTATCCTCCTCTCTATCCCTCTATCTATCCTCCTCTCTCTCCCTCTATCTATCCTCCTCTCTCTCCCTCTATCCTCCTCTTTATCCCTCTATCCTCCTCTCTCTCCCTCTATCTATCCTCCTCTCTCTCCCTCTATCTATCCTCCTCTCTCTCCCTCTATCTATCCTCCTCTCTCTCCCTCTATCTATCCTCCTCTCTATCCCTCTATCTATCCTCCTCTCTCTCCCTCTATCTATCCTCCTCTCTATCCCTCTATCTATCCTCCTCTCTCTCCCTCTATCTATCCCTCTATCTATCCTCCTCTCTATCCCTCTATCTATCCTCCTCTCTCTCCCTCTATCTATCCTCCTCTCTATCCCTCTATCTATCCTCCTCTCTCTCCCTCTATCTATCCTCCTCTCTCTCCCTCTATCCTCCTCTCTCTCCCTCTATCTATCCTCCTCTCTATCCCTCTATCTATCCTCCTCTCTCTCCCTCTATCTATCCTCCTCTCTCTCCCTCTATCTATCCTCCTCTCTCTCCCTCTATCTATCCTCCTCTCTCTCCCTCTATCTATCCTCCTCTCTCTCCCTCTATCTATCCTCCTCTCTCCCTCTATCTATCCTCCTCTCTATCCCTCTATCTATCCTCCTCTCTCTCCCTCTATCTATCCTCCTCTCTCTCCCTCTATCTATCCTCCTCTCTCTCCCTCTATCTATCCTCCTCTCTATCCCTCTATCTATCCTCCTCTCTCTCCCTCTATCTATCCTCCTCTCTATCCCTCTATCTATCCTCCTCTCTCTCCCTCTATCTATCCCTCTATCTATCCTCCTCTCTATCCCTCTATCTATCCTCCTCTCTCTCCCTCTATCTATCCTCCTCTCTATCCCTCTATCTATCCTCCTCTCTCTCCCTCTATCTATCCTCCTCTCTCTCCCTCTATCCTCCTCTCTCTCCCTCTATCTATCCTCCTCTCTATCCCTCTATCTATCCTCCTCTCTCTCCCTCTATCTATCCTCCTCTCTCTCCCTCTATCTATCCTCCTCTCTCTCCCTCTATCTATCCTCCTCTCTCTCCCTCTATCTATCCTCCTCTCTCTCCCTCTATCTATCCTCCTCTCTCTCCCTCTATCTATCCTCCTCCCTCTATCTATCCTCCTCTCTCTCCCTCTATCTATCCTCCTCTCTATCCCTCTATCTATCCTCCTCTCTCTCCCTCTATCTATCCTCCTCTCTCTCCCTCTATCTATCCTCCTCTCTATCCCTCTATCTATCCTCCTCTCTCTCCCTCTATCTATCCTCCTCTCTCTCCCTCTATCCTCCTCTCTCTCCCTCTATCTATCCTCCTCTCTATCCCTCTATCTATCCTCCTCTCTCTCCCTCTATCTATCCTCCTCTCTCTCCCTCTATCTATCCTCCTCTCTATCCCTCTATCTATCCTCCTCTCTCTCCCTCTATCTATCCTCCTCTCTCTCCCTCTATCTATCCTCCTCTCTCTCCCTCTATCTATCCTCCTCTCTCTCCCTCTATCTATCCTCCTCTATCTCCCTCTATCTATCCTCCTCTCTCTCCCTCTATCTATCCTCCTCTCTCTCCCTCTATCTATCCTCCTCTCTCTCCCTCTATCTATCCTCCTCTCTCTCCCTCTATCTATCCTCCTCTCTATCCCTCTATCTATCCTCCTCTCTCTCCCTCTATCTATCCTCCTCTCTCTCCCTCTATCTATCCTCCTCTCTCTCCCTCTATCTATCCTCCTCTCTCTCCCTCTATCTATCCTCCTCTCTCTCCCTCTATCTATCCTCCTCTCTATCCCTCTATCTATCCTCCTCTCTCTCCCTCTATCTATCCTCCTCTCTCTCCCTCTATCTATCCTCCTCTCTCTCCCTCTATCTATCCTCCTCTCTCTCCCTCTATCTATCCTCCTCTATCTCCCTCTATCTATCCTCCTCTCTATCCCTCTATCTATCCTCCTCTCTCTCCCTCTATCTATCCTCCTCTCTCTCCCTCTATCTATCCTCCTCTCTCTCCCTCTATCTATCCTCCTCTCTATCCCTCTATCTATCCTCCTCTCTCTCCCTCTATCTATCCTCCTCTCTCTCCCTCTATCTATCCTCCTCTCTATCCCTCTATCTATCCTCCTCTCTATCCCTCTATCTATCCTCCTCTCTCTCCCTCTATCTATCCTCCTCTCTATCCCTCTATCTATCCTCCTCTCTCCCTCTATCTATCCTCCTCTCTATCCCTCTATCTATCCTCCTCTCTCTCCCTCTATCTATCCCTCTATCTATCCTCCTCTCTCTCCCTCTATCTATCCTCCTCTCTCTCCCTCTATCTATCCTCCTCTCTCTCCCTCTATCTATCCTCCTCTCTCTCCCTCTATCTATCCTCCTCTCTCTCCCTCTATCTATCCTCCTCTCTCTCCCTCTATCTATCCTCCTCTCTCTCCCTCTATCTATCCTCCTCTCTATCCCTCTATCTATCCTCCTCTCTATCCCTCTATCTATCCTCCTCTCTCTCCCTCTATCTATCCTCCTCTCTATCCCTCTATCTATCCTCCTCTCTCTCCCTCTATCTATCCTCCTCTCTCTCCCTCTATCTATCCTCCTCTCTCTCCCTCTATCTATCCTCCTCTCTCTCCCTCTATCTATCCTCCTCTATCTCCCTCTATCTATCCTCCTCTCTATCCCTCTATCTATCCTCCTCTCTCTCCCTCTATCTATCCTCCTCTCTCTCCCTCTATCTATCCTCCTCTCTCTCCCTCTATCTATCCTCCTCTCTATCCCTCTATCTATCCTCCTCTCTCTCCCTCTATCTATCCTCCTCTCTCTCCCTCTATCTATCCTCCTCTCTATCCCTCTATCTATCCTCCTCTCTATCCCTCTATCTATCCTCCTCTCTCTCCCTCTATCTATCCTCCTCTCTATCCCTCTATCTATCCTCCTCTCTCTCCCTCTATCTATCCTCCTCTCTATCCCTCTATCTATCCTCCTCTCTCTCCCTCTATCTATCCCTCTATCTATCCTCCTCTCTCTCCCTCTATCTATCCTCCTCTCTCTCCCTCTATCTATCCTCCTCTCTCTCCCTCTATCTATCCTCCTCTCTCTCCCTCTATCTATCCTCCTCTCTCTCCCTCTATCTATCCTCCTCTCTCTCCCTCTATCTATCCTCCTCTCTCTCCCTCTATCTATCCTCCTCTCTATCCCTCTATCTATCCTCCTCTCTATCCCTCTATCTATCCTCCTCTCTCTCCCTCTATCTATCCTCCTCTCTATCCCTCTATCTATCCTCCTCTCTCTCCCTCCCTCTATCCTCCTCTCTCTCCCTCTATCTATTCTCCTCTCTCTCCCTCTATCTATCCTCCTCTCTCTCCCTCTATCTATCCTCCTCTCTATCCCTCTATCTATCCTCCTCTCTCTCCCTCTATCTATCCTCCTCTCTCTCCCTCTATCTATCCTCCTCTCTCTCCCTCTATCTATCCTCCTCTCTCTCCCTCTATCTATCCTCCTCTCTCTCCCTCTATCTATCCTCCTCTCTCTCCCTCTATCTATCCTCCTCTCTCTCCCTCTATCTATCCTCCTCTCTCTCCCTCTATCTATCCTCCTCTATCTCCCTCTATCTATCCTCCTCTCTATCCCTCTATCTATCCTCCTCTCTCTCCCTCTATCTATCCTCCTCTCTCTCCCTCTATCTATCCTCCTCTCTCTCCCTCTATCTATCCTCCTCTCTATCCCTCTATCTATCCTCCTCTCTCTCCCTCTATCTATCCTCCTCTCTCTCCCTCTATCTATCCTCCTCTCTATCCCTCTATCTATCCTCCTCTCTATCCCTCTATCTATCCTCCTCTCTCTCCCTCTATCTATCCTCCTCTCTATCCCTCTATCTATCCTCCTCTCTCTCCCTCTATCTATCCTCCTCTCTATCCCTCTATCTATCCTCCTCTCTCTCCCTCTATCTATCCCTCTATCTATCCTCCTCTCTCTCCCTCTATCTATCCTCCTCTCTCTCCCTCTATCTATCCTCCTCTCTCTCCCTCTATCTATCCTCCTCTCTCTCCCTCTATCTATCCTCCTCTCTCTCCCTCTATCTATCCTCCTCTCTCTCCCTCTATCTATCCTCCTCTCTCTCCCTCTATCTATCCTCCTCTCTATCCCTCTATCTATCCTCCTCTCTATCCCTCTATCTATCCTCCTCTCTCTCCCTCTATCTATCCTCCTCTCTATCCCTCTATCTATCCTCCTCTCTCTCCCTCCCTCTATCCTCCTCTCTCTCCCTCTATCTATTCTCCTCTCTCTCCCTCTATCTATCCTCCTCTCTCTCCCTCTATCTATCCTCCTCTCTATCCCTCTATCTATCCTCCTCTCTCTCCCTCTATCTATCCTCCTCTCTCTCCCTCTATCTATCCTCCTCTCTCTCCCTCTATCTATCCTCCTCTCTCTCCCTCTATCTATCCTCCTCTCTCTCCCTCTATCTATCCTCCTCTCTCTCCCTCTATCTATCCTCCTCTCTCTCCCTCTATCTATCCTCCTCTCTCTCCCTCTATCTATCCTCCTCTATCTCCCTCTATCTATCCTCCTCTCTATCCCTCTATCTATCCTCCTCTCTCTCCCTCTATCTATCCTCCTCTCTCTCCCTCTATCTATCCTCCTCTCTCTCCCTCTATCTATCCTCCTCTCTATCCCTCTATCTATCCTCCTCTCTCTCCCTCTATCTATCCTCCTCTCTCTCCCTCTATCTATCCTCCTCTCTATCCCTCTATCTATCCTCCTCTCTATCCCTCTATCTATCCTCCTCTCTCTCCCTCTATCTATCCTCCTCTCTATCCCTCTATCTATCCTCCTCTCTCTCCCTCTATCTATCCTCCTCTCTATCCCTCTATCTATCCTCCTCTCTCTCCCTCTATCTATCCCTCTATCTATCCTCCTCTCTCTCCCTCTATCTATCCTCCTCTCTCTCCCTCTATCTATCCTCCTCTCTCTCCCTCTATCTATCCTCCTCTCTCTCCCTCTATCTATCCTCCTCTCTCTCCCTCTATCTATCCTCCTCTCTCTCCCTCTATCTATCCTCCTCTCTCTCCCTCTATCTATCCTCCTCTCTATCCCTCTATCTATCCTCCTCTCTATCCCTCTATCTATCCTCCTCTCTCTCCCTCTATCTATCCTCCTCTCTATCCCTCTATCTATCCTCCTCTCTCTCCCTCCCTCTATCCTCCTCTCTCTCCCTCTATCTCTCTCCTCTCTCTCCCTCTATCTATCCTCCTCTCTCTCCCTCTATCTATCCTCCTCTCTATCCCTCTATCTATCCTCCTCTCTCTCCCTCTATCTATCCTCCTCTCTCTCCCTCTATCCTCCTCTCTCTCCCTCTATCTATCCTCCTCTCTCTCCCTCTATCCTCCTCTCTCTCCCTCTATCTATCCTCCTCTCTATCCCTCTATCTATCCTCCTCTCTCTCCCTCTATCTACCCTCCTCTCTATCCCTCTATCTATCCTCCTCTCTCTCCCTCTATCCTCCTCTCTCTCCCTCTATCTATCCCTCTCCCCTCTCTCCCTCTACTCTCTCTCTCCCTCTATCTATCCTCCTCTCTCTCCCTCTATCTATCCTCCTCTCTCTCCCTCTATCTATCCTCCTCTCTCCCTCCCTCTATCCTCCTCTCTCTCCCTCTATCTATCCTCCTCTCTCTCCCTCTATCTATCCTCCTCTCTGTCCCTCTATCTATCCTCCTCTCTATCCCTCTATCTATCCTCCTCTCTCTCCCTCCCTCTATCCTCCTCTCTCTCCCTCTATCTATTCTCCTCTCTCTCCCTCTATCTATCCTCCTCTCTCTCCCTCTATCTATCCTCCTCTCTATCCCTCTATCTATCCTCCTCTCTCTCCCTCTATCTATCCTCCTCTCTCTCCCTCTATCCTCCTCTCTCTCCCTCTATCTATCCTCCTCTCTCTCCCTCTATCCTCCTCTCTCTCCCTCTATCTATCCTCCTCTCTATCCCTCTATCTATCCTCCTCTCTCTCCCTCTATCTACCCTCCTCTCTATCCCTCTATCTATCCTCCTCTCTCTCCCTCTATCCTCCTCTCTCTCCCTCTATCTATCCCTCTATCTATCCTCCTCTCTCTCCCTCTATCTATCCTCCTCTCTCTCCCTCTATCTATCCTCCTCTCTCTCCCTCTATCTATCCTCCTCTCTCCCTCCCTCTATCCTCCTCTCTCTCCCTCTATCTATCCTCCTCTCTCTCCCTCTATCTATCCTCCTCTCTCTCCCTCTATCTATCCTCCTCTCTCTCCCTCTATCTATCCTCCTCTCTCCCTCCCTCTATCCTCCTCTCTCTCCCTCTATCTATCCTCCTCTCTATCCCTCTATCTATCCTCCTCTCTCTCCCTCTATCTATCCTCCTCTCTCCCTCTATCTATCCTCCTCTCTCTCCCTCTCTCTATCCTCCTCTCTCTCCCTCTATCTATCCTCCTCTCTATCCCTCTATCTATCCTCCTCTCTCTCCCTCTATCTATCCTCCTCTCTCCCTCTATCTATCCTCCTCTCTATCCCTCTATCTATCCTCCTCTCTCTCCCTCTATCTATCCTCCTCTCTCCCTCTATCTATCCTCCTCTCTCTCCCTCTATCTATCCTCCTCTCTCCCTCTATCTATCCTCCTCTCTCCCTCCCTCTATCCTCCTCTCTCTCCCTCTATCTATCCTCCTCTCTATCCCTCTATCTATCCTCCTCTCTCTCCCTCTATCTATCCTCCTCTCTCCCTCTATCTATCCTCCTCTCTCTCCCTCCCTCTATCCTCCTCTCTCTCCCTCTATCTATCCTCCTCTCTATCCCTCTATCTATCCTCCTCTCTCTCCCTCTATCTATCCTCCTCTCTCCCTCTATCTATCCTCCTCTCTCTCCCTCTATCTATCCTCCTCTCTCCCTCTATCTATCCTCCTCTCTATCCCTCTATCTATCCTCCTCTCTCTCCCTCTATCTATCCTCCTCTCTCCCTCTATCTATCCTCCTCTCTCTCCCTCCCTCTATCCTCCTCTCTCTCCCTCCCTCTATCCTCCTCTCTCTCCCTCTATCTATCCTCCTCTCTCCCTCTATCTATCCTCCTCTCTCTCCCTCTATCTATCCTCCTCTCTCTCCCTCTATCTATCCTCCTCTCTATCCCTCTATCTATCCTCCTCTCTATCCCTCTATCTATCCTCCTCTCTCTCCCTCTATCTATCCTCCTCTCTCTCCCTCTATCTATCCTCCTCTCTCTCCCTCTATCTATCCTCCTCTCTCTCCCTCTATCTATCCTCCTCTCTCTCCCTCTATCTATCCTCCTCTCTATCCCTCTATCTATCCTCCTCTCTCTCCCTCTATCTATCCTCCTCTCTCTCCCTCTATCTATCCTCCTCTCTATCCCTCTATCTATCCTCCTCTCTATCCCTCTATCTATCCCTCTATCTATCCCTCTATCTATCCTCCTCTCTCTCCCTCTATCTATCCTCCTCTCTATCCCTCTATCTATCCTCCTCTCTCTCCCTCTATCTATCCTCCTCTCTCTCCCTCTATCTATCCTCCTCTCTATCCCTCTATCTATCCTCCTCTCTCTCCCTCTATCTATCCCTCTATCTATCCCTCTATCTATCCTCCTCTCTATCCCTCTATCTATCCCTCTATCTATCCTCCTCTCTATCCCTCTATCTATCCTCCTCTCTATCCCTCTATCTATCCCTCTATCTATCCCTCTATCTATCCTCCTCTCTCTCCCTCTATCTATCCTCCTCTCTATCCCTCTATCTATCCTCCTCTCTCTCCCTCTATCTATCCTCCTCTCTCTCCCTCTATCTATCCTCCTCTCTATCCCTCTATCTATCCTCCTCTCTCTCCCTCTATCTATCCCTCTATCTATCCCTCTATCTATCCTCCTCTCTATCCCTCTATCTATCCCTCTATCTATCCCTCTATCTATCCTCCTCTCTCTCCCTCTATCTATCCTCCTCTCTATCCCTCTATCTATCCTCCTCTCTCTCCCTCTATCCTCCTCTCTCTCCCTCTATCTATCCTCCTCTCTCTCCCTCTATCTATCCTCCTCTCTATCCCTCTATCTATCCTCCTCTCTCTCCCTCTATCTATCCTCCTCTCTATCCCTCTATCTATCCTCCTCTCTCTCCCTCTATCTATCCTCCTCTCTATCCCTCTATCTATCCTCCTCTCTCTCCCTCTATCTATCCTCCTCTCTATCCCTCTATCTATCCTCCTCTCTCTCCCTCTATCTATCCTCCTCTCTCTCCCTCTATCTATCCTCCTCTCTCTCCCTCTATCTATCCTCCTCTCTCTCCCTCTATCTATCCTCCTCTCTATCCCTCTATCTATCCTCTCTCTCTCTCCCTCTATCTATCCTCCTCTCTATCCCTCTATCTATCCTCCTCTCTCTCCCTCTATCCTCCTCTCTCTCCCTCTATCTATCCTCCTCTCTCTCCCTCTATCTATCCTCCTCTCTCTCCCTCTATCTATCCTCCTCTCTCTCCCTCTATCTATCCTCCTCTCTCTCCCTCTATCTATCCTCCTCTCTATCCCTCTATCTATCCTCCTCTCTCTCCCTCTATCTATCCTCCTCTCTCCCTCTATCTATCCTCCTCTCTCTCCCTCTATCTATCCTCCTCTCTCTCCCTCTATCTATCCTCCTCTCTATCCCTCTATCTATCCTCCTCTCTCCCTCCCTCTATCCTCCTCTCTCCCTCTATCTATCCTCCTCTCTCCCTCCCTCTATCCTCCTCTCTCCCTCTATCTATCCTCCTCTCTCCCTCTATCTATCCTCCTCTCTCCCTCTCTCTATCCCTCTATCTATCCTCCTCTCTCTCCCTCTATCTATCCTCCTCTCTATCCCTCTATCTATCCTCCTCTCTGTCCCTCTATCTATCCTCCTCTCTATCCCTCTATCTATCCTCCTCTCTCTCCCTCTATCTATCCTCCTCTCTATCCCTCTATCTATCCTCCTCTCTGTCCCTCTATCTATCCTCCTCTCTCTCCCTCTATCTATCCTCCTCTCTCTCCCTCTATCTATCCTCCTCTCTATCCCTCTATCTATCCTCCTCTCTCTCCCTCTATCTATCCTCCTCTCTCTCCCTCTATCTATCCTCCTCTCTATCCCTCTATCTATCCTCCTCTCTCCCTCTATCTATCCCTCTATCTATCCTCCTCTCTCTCCCTCTATCTATCCTCCTCTCTATCCCTCTATCTATCCTCCTCTCTCTCCCTCTATCTATCCTCCTCTCTATCCCTCTATCTATCCTCCTCTCTATCCCTCTATCTATCCTCCTCTATCTATCCCTCTATCTATCCTCCTCTCTCTCCCTCTATCTATCCTCCTCTATCTATCCCTCTATCTATCCTCCTCTCTCTCCCTCTATCTATCCTCCTCTCTCCCTCTATCTATCCCTCTATCTATCCTCCTCTCTCTCCCTCTATCTATCCTCCTCTCTCTCCCTCTATCTATCCTCCTCTCTCCCTCTATCTATCCCTCTATCTATCCTCCTCTCTCTCCCTCTATCTATCCTCCTCTCTCTCCCTCTATCTATCCTCCTCTCTATCCCTCTATCTATCCTCCTCTCTCTCCCTCTATCTATCCTCCTCTCTATCCCTCTATCTATCCTCCTCTCTCTCCCTCTATCTATTCTCCTCTCTCTCCCTCTATCTATCCTCCTCTCTATCCCTCTATCTATCCTCCTCTCTCTCCCTCTATCTATCCTCTTCTCTCTATCTCTATCTATCCTCCTCTCTCTCCCTCTATCTATCCTCCTCTCTCTCCCTCTATCTATCCTCCTCTCTCTCCCTCTATCTATCCTCCTCTCTCTCCCTCTATCTATCCTCCTCTCTCTCCCTCTATCTATCCTCCTCTCTCTCCCTCTATCTATCCTCCTCTCTATCCCTCTATCTATCCTCCTCTCTCTCCCTCTATCTATCCTCTTCTCTCTATCTCTATCTATCCTCCTCTCTATCCCTCTATCTATCCTCCTCTCTCTCCCTCTATCTATCCTCCTCTCTATCCCTCTATCTATCCTCCTCTCTCTCCCTCTATCTATCCTCCTCTCTATCCCTCTATCTATCCTCCTCTCTCTCCCTCTATCTATCCTCCTCTCTATCCCTCTATCTATCCTCCTCTCTATCCCTCTATCTATCCTCCTCTCTATCCCTCTATCTATCCTCCTCTCTATCCCTCTATCTATCCTCCTCTCTCTCCCTCTATCTATCCTCCTCTCTCTCCCTCTATCTATCCTCCTCTCTCTCCCTCTATCTATCCTCCTCTCTCTCCCTCTATCCCCCTCTCTATCTCTCCCTCTATCCTCCTCTTTATCCCTCTATCCTCCTCTCTCTCCCTCTATCTATCCTCCTCTCTATCCCTCTATCTATCCTCCTCTCTCTCCCTCTATCTATCCTCCTCTCTCTCCCTCTATCTATCCTCCTCTCTCCCCTCTATCTATCCTCCTCTCTCTCCCTCTATCTATCCTCCTCTCTCTCCCTCTATCTATCCTCCTCTCTCCCTCTATCTATCCTCCTCTCTCTCCCTCTATCTATCCTCCTCTCTATCCCTCTATCTATCCTCCTCTCTATCCCTCTATCTATCCTCCTCTCTCTCCCTCTATCTATCCTTCTCTCTCTCCCTCTATCTACCCTCCTCTCTATCCCTCTATCTATCCTCCTTTCTCTCCCTCTATCTATCCTCCTCTCTCTCCCTCTATCTATCCTCCTCTCTCTCCCTCTATCTATCCTCCTCTCTCTCCCTCTATCTATCCTCCTCTCTATCCCTCTATCTATCCTCCTCTCTCTCCCTCTATCTATCCTCCTCTCTATCCCTCTATCTATCCTCCTCTCTGTCCCTCTATCTATCCTCCTCTCTCTCCCTCTATCTATCCTCCTCTCTCTCCCTCTATCTATCCTCCTCTCTCCCTCTATCTATCCTCCTCTCTCTCCCTCTATCTATCCTCCTCTCTCTCCCTCTATCTATCCTCCTCTCTCTCCCTCTATCTATCCTCCTCTCTCTCCCTCTATCTATCCTCCTCTCTATCCCTCTATCTATCCTCCTCTCTCTCCCTCTATCTATCCTCTTCTCTCTATCTCTATCTATCCTCCTCTCTATCCCTCTATCTATCCTCCTCTCTATCCCTCTATCTATCCTCCTCTCTATCCCTCTATCTATCCTCCTCTCTATCCCTCTATCTATCCTCCTCTCTATCCCTCTATCTATCCTCCTCTCTATCCCTCTATCTATCCTCCTCTCTATCCCTCTATCTATCCTCCTCTCTATCCCTCTATCTATCCTCCTCTCTCTCCCTCTATCTATCCTCCTCTCTATCCCTCTATCTATCCTCCTCTCTACCCCTCTATCTATCCTCCTCTCTCTCCCTCTATCTATCCTCCTCTCTCCCTCTATCTATCCTCCTCCTCTCTCTCCCTCTATCTATCCTCCTCTCTCTCCCTCTATCTATCCTCCTCTCTATCCCTCTATCTATCCTCCTCTCTCTCCCTCTATCTATCCTCCTCTCTCTCCCTCTATCTATCCTCCTCTCTCTCCCTCTATCTATCCTCCTCTCTATCCCTCTATCCCCCTCTTTATCCCTCTATCCTCCTCTCTCTCCCTCTATCTATCCTCCTCTCTCTCCCTCTATCCTCCTCTTTATCCCTCTATCCTCCTCTCTCTCCCTCTATCTATCCTCCTCTCTCTCCCTCTATCTATCCTCCTCTCTCTCCCTCTATCTATCCTCCTCTCTCTCCCTCTATCCTCCTCTTTATCCCTCTATCCTCCTCTCTCTCCCTCTATCTATCCTCCTCTCTATCCCTCTATCTATCCTCCTCTCTCTCCCTCTATCTATCCTCCTCTCTCTCCCTCTATCTATCCTCCTCTCTCTCCCTCTATCTATCCTCCTCTCTCTCCCTCTATCTATCCTCCTCTCTCTCCCTCTATCTATCCTCCTCTCTATCCCTCTATCTATCCTCCTCTCTATCCCTCTATCTATCCTCCTCTCTCTCCCTCTATCTATCCTCCTCTCTCTCCCTCTATCTATCCTCCTCTCTCTCCCTCTATCTATCCTCCTCTCTCTCCCTCTATCTATCCTCCTCTCTCTCCCTCTATCTATCCTCCTCTCTCTCCCTCTATCTATCCTCCTCTCTCTCTCTCACTCCATCTATCCTCCTCTCTCTCCCTATATCCTCCTCTCTCTCCCTCTATCTATCCTCCTCTCTATCCCTCCTTCTATCCTCCTCTCTGTCCCTCCCTCTTTCCCTCTATCTATCCTCCTCTCTCTATCTCTATCTATCCTCCTCTCTCTCCCTCTATCTATCCTCCTCTCTATCCCTCTATCTATCCTCCTCTCTCTCCCTCTATCTATCCTCCTCTCTCTCCCTCTATCTATCCTCCTCTCTATCCCTCTATCTATCCTCCTCTCTCTCCCTCTATCTATCCTCCTCTCTCTCCCTCTATCTATCCTCCTCTCTCTCCCTCTATCTATCCTCCTCTCTCTCCCTCTATCTATCCTCCTCTCTCTCTCTCACTCCATCTATCCTCCTCTCTCTCCCTATATCCTCCTCTCTCTCCCTCTATCTATCCTCCTCTCTATCCCTCCTTCTATCCTCCTCTCTGTCCCTCCCTCTTTCCCTCTATCTATCCTCCTCTCTCTCCCTCTATCTATCCTCCTCTCTATCCCTCTATCTATCCTCCTCTCTATCCCTCTATCTATCCTCCTCTCTATCCCTCTATCTATCCTCCTCTCTCTCTCTCACTCTATCTATCGTCCTCTCTCCATCTATCCTCCTCTCTCTCCCTATATCCTCCTCTCTCTCCCTCTATCTATCCTCCTCTCTATCCCTCTATCTATCCTCCTCTCTCTCCCTCTATCTATCCTCCTCTCTCTCCCTCTATCTATCCTCCTCTCTATCCCTCCTTCTATCCTCCTCTCTGTCCCTCCCTCTTTCCCTCTATCTATCCTCCTCTCTATTACTCCCTCTATCCTCCTCTATATCCCTCTTTCCATCTCTCTATTCTCCCTTTATCCTTCTATTTATCCCTCTCTCTCTATCCCTCCCTCTACCCTCCTCTTTATTCCTCCCTCTACCCTCCTCTCTAATCCTCCCTTTATCCTCCTCTATATCCCTCTATCATCTCTCTATTTTCCCTCTACCCTCCTCTATATCCCTCTCTCTACCCTCCTCTATATCCCTCTCTCTATCATTCTCTATATCCCTCTCTCTATTTATCAATAATACATATTTGTATTCAGTTGTTGTAAACCACAGATAAAGAAGTGTTTAAATGTAGGAAAGGCTTTTTTCTAAGTGTATACTACTACGTTTTATACACTACATAAGACGTTGTCTATTTGCGGCTAAGGACTTTAAACGGAAGAAGAGGCCTCAGGTAAAGTGTTACTGTAAGTTTCCATGGTAAGATGTTAGGGATGTGTATCTTATCAAGGCGAGTTGATACGTATCTAGATGCATGGGCTCCGATACGATACAGGAACCATACGTTGTAGTTTCAAAGAATTTGGTTTGATTAGAGGAACGAATTGGTGCGATTCAATACGATTCGATGCATTAGCATTTGTTGCATAAACACATTCATTTTACATTCTAAATTAAAATCTGCTGCCGATGGAGCGCCTGTGCGTGTGTGTGTGTGTGTGTGTGTGTGTGTGTGTGTGTGTGTGTGTGTGTGTGTGTGTGTGTGTGTGTGTGTGTGTGTGTGTGTGTGTGTGTGTGTGTGTGTGTGTGTGTGTGTGTGTGTGTGTGTGTGTGTGTGTGTGTGTGTGTGTGTGTGTGTGTGTGTGTGTGTGTGTGTGTGTGTGTGTGTGTGCGTGTGTGTGCGTGTGTGTGCATGCACTCACGTTCGTGGGTGTGTCTGTGTGTGTAAATTATGTACATGTATATGTCTATGCAGAATATAGGCACCTGAGCCATAAAGGAAACTGGGAATTTCCCACCCAACTATCAAATAATGGGGGAAATGTTTGTTTTTCGTCCCTCCACTTTTGATCTGAAATCCCATCACTCACTAATTAATTAGTAATTTGTTTGTGTTTGAGCTGTTGATACATTTGAGCTGGTAATGTATCCATATTTATATCCATATAAAATTGACCATGACATAGAATGAATGAATGAAAGATTGAATGAATACAGTACCTGTCAAAAGTCTGGACACACCTACTCATTCAACCGTTTTTCTTTATTTTTACTATTTTCTACATTGTAGAATAATAGTGAAGACATCAACACTATGAAATAACACATATGGAATCACGTAGTTACCAAAAAAGGGTTAAACTAATCAAAATATATTGTATATTTGAGATTCTTCAACGTAGCCACAATTTGCCTTGATGACAGCTTTGCACACTCTTGGCATTCTCTCAACCAGCTTCATGAGGTAGTCACCTGGAATACATTTCAATTAACAGGTGTGCCTTGTTAAAAGTTAATTTGTGGAATTTCTTTCCTTCTTAATGCGTTTGAGTTGTGACAAGATAGGAGTGGTATATAAAAGATAGCCCTATTTTTGTAAAAGACCAATTCAATATTATGGCAAGAACAGCTCAAATATGCAAAGGGAACAACAGTCTATTATTACTTTAAGACATGAATCAGTCAATCCAGAAAATGTCAAGAACTTTGAAAGTTTCCTCAAGTGCAGTCGCAAAAACCTTTAAGCGATATGAAGAATCTGGCTCTCATGAGGACTGCCACAGGAAAGGAAGACCCTGAGTTACCTCTGCTGCAGAGGATAAGTTCATTAGAGATACCAGCCTCAGAAATTGCAGCCCAAATAAATGCTTCACAGAGTTTAAGTAACAGACACATCTCAAAAGCCACTGTTCAGAGGAGACTGCGTGAGTCAGGCCTTCATCGTCGAATTGCTGCAAAGAAACCACTACTAAAGGACACCAATAAGAAGAAGAGACTTGCTTGGGCCAAGAAATATGAGCAATGAACATTAGACCGGTGGAAGTCTGTCATTTGGTCACATTTTTCATTTTTGGTTCCAACCGCCGTGTCTTTGTGAGATGCAGAGTAGGTGAACAGATGATCTCTGCATGTGTGGTTCCCACCATGAAGCATGGAGGAGGTGTGATGGTGTGGGGATGCTTTGCTGGTGACACTGTCAGTGATTTATTTTGAATTCAAGGCACACTTAACCAGCATAGCTACCACTGCAGCGATACGCCATCCCATCTAAAATTACAGTTGTTGCTAGTCAACTACTAAAGCCTAATATTGCACAAGCCATTTTACAGATATTTGACTGTTGAAGGCGATGTTTGGCCT
Organism: Salvelinus alpinus; assembly: GCF_045679555.1. Lineage (NCBI taxonomy): Eukaryota > Metazoa > Chordata > Actinopteri > Salmoniformes > Salmonidae > Salvelinus > Salvelinus alpinus. The sequence continues at coordinate 37,911,684 of NC_092102.1, read as the reverse complement.
ATCTCTTATTGGTCAGCGCGCGAAGCAGCGCACGTGTGCAGTTTGACCAGGCTACTGATATTACTGGGGTTGTTTGGCACAATGACTTGTTGATCAATGACTGTCAACACAGTTACATGCTTAGTTCTATACTGAAGGAGAGGACACATCAGTTGTCACAAAAGATGAAGCATTTTTGGAAGGTAGAAAGAAAGCAATATGAGCAAACAAAATGTGTGAACCAGCGATCCATAATGTTTGAATAGATTTTCTAACCGATGCATGCTACATTTGGATCGTTTGGGGTCCCACGGACCAATGCACTCATACTGTATCTTAAACACTTGAACCAGGGACTGATGCATATCGTTGAATCATTACATCCCCAAAATATGAGATTAGAGTGTTTCCTCATATGGCTTCCAGGTCAGGGGCTGGTCAGTGGCTGGTCAGGGACTGGTCAGGGACTGGTCAGTGGCTGGTCAGGGGCTGGTCAGGGGCTGGTCAGGGGCTGGTCAGGGGCTGGTCAGTGGCTGGTCAGGGGCTGGTCAGTGGCTGGTCAGGGACTGGTCAGGGGCTGGTCAGTGGCTGGTCAGGGACTGGTCAGGGCCTGGTCGGGGACTGGTCGGGTGATGCGGTTAAATCACAGATCTGTCATAGTCCCCTGGCTTTACTCAATTTAGCTCCGACAGCAACATCTCCACTGATCCGCTAATGCTAAGCTAATGCTAAGCTAATGCTAAGCCAATGCTAAGCTAATGCTCAGCTAATGCTAAGCTAGCTCTACTGTAGCTTGGCCTGATTGTACAGTACACAAGGACACACACAAATAGGTATTGACCAGGACTTAGTAGTTAGACCCCCCGTTTGGCTCCTAGCGACCTTGAACACTTAACAACAACTCAATCTCTACCCATCTGCTTATCCTGTCACTCTATCTCTTTCAGTGCTCTCCCCCCTTCTCTCCCTCCCCCTCTCTCTGTCTTCCTCTGTATACTGCCATGCTGAGTAGTCTTCTAAGCCAACTCGCGCCATTGTTAGAGGAGATGTTTCCATGGCTACAGGAGGCACACAGACAGCCTAGTTGTGAGTGAGGCAGCAGCAGTACTGATGTTAGGAGACTAGAGATCTGTGGACGGAGACACTCTGCGACGTGATCCACTGAACATCTACTGATGTACAACACTTATTCAGTCACTCCCATCTGAGGAGCTGTCACACTTCCCTAACGCAGACCACCTGTACGCAGACCTGGAGGATAGACACAGAACTGTCTGTCTGTCACAGGACTCATGACATCCTCCAGTAGTCCTGATGAGTTTGTATAGTAGTCAGTTTCTCAATAGTACGACAGGGTCTAACGGTCTTTCAGTGAGTCTGTCTGTCTGTCAGTACTACAGGGTCTACCGGTCTTTCAGTGAGTCTGTCTGTCTGTCAGTACTACAGGGTCTAATGGTCTTTCAGTGAGTCTGTCTGTCTGTCAGTACTACAGGGTCTAACGGTCTTTCAGTGAGTCTGTCTGTCTGTCAGTACTACAGGGTCTAACAGTCTTTCAGTGAGTCTGTCTGTCTGTCAGTACTACAGGGTCTAACGGTCTTTCAGTGAGGCTGTCCGTGTATTTGTCTGTCAGTACTACAGGGACTAACGGTCTTTCAGTGAGGCTGTCCGTGTATTTGTCTGTCAGTACTACAGGGTCTAACGGTCTTTCAGTGAGGCTGTCCGTGTATTTGTCTGTCAGTACTACAGTGTGTGGTAGTAGTGTTCCTGGCTGTAAACTGGTGGCACCACTCCCTCTCTCCCTTTCTCCCTCTCTCACTCACCTCTTATTCTCTCTAGCTCTCTTTCGCTCATTCTCTCTCTGCTTTTAGCACAAAGCTGTGTGTGTCTGCTTCCCTTCCCCACCCTACATTCCTCTTTCCCCATGCAGCCTCTCCCCCGCTTCCTCTCTCCCTTACCTCCTACTCACTCACTCACTCTCTCCCTTCCCCTATCTCCCTCTCTCCTACTCTCCCCTATCCCCGCCCTCTATCTCACCCTCCTTCCCCTATCGCCCTCTACCTTATGATATTGTTATCCCCGCCCTCTATCTCACCCTCCTTCCCCTATCCCCCTCTACCTTATGCTATCATTATTGCTCCCTCTCTCTACCTCCTCCTATTCTGCTCTCCCTCCAACTCTCATTAACCCTTCCCCTGTCCCTCGCTCCTTTGCTCTCCCTCTCTCCCATTCATCCTCCTTTTCCTCTTGATTTTATTCTATTCCACCCTTCATCTTTCTTTTCCCTATCAGTCTCATTTTCTCTTTCAACCCTCTCTCACATTCCCATTTCTGTCTGTCTGTCTGTCTGTCTGTCTGTCTGTCTGTCTGTCTGTCTGTCTGTCTGTCTGTCTGTCTGTCTGTCTGTCTGTCTGTCTGTCTGTCTGTCTGTCTGTCTGTCTGTCTGTCTGTCTGTCTGTCTGTCTGTCTGTCTGTCTGTCTGTCTGTCTGTCTGTGTCTCTCTCTCTCTCTCTCTCTCTCTCTCTCTCTCTCTCTCTCTCTCTCTCTCTCTCTCTCTCTCTCTCTCTCTCTCTCTCTCTCTCTCTCTCTCTCTCTCTCTCTCTCTCTCTCTCTCTCTCTCTCTCTCTCTCTCTCTCTCTCTCTCTCTCTCTCTCTCTCTCTCTCTCTCTCTCTCTCTCTCTCTCTCTCTCTCTCTCTCTCTCTCTCTCTCTCTCTCTCTCTCTCTCTCTCTCCCCTCTTTCCCCCCCACTCAGTCCTGTTTCGCTAAACTGCATTAACTCCCCACATTGGTGAGAATGGCGCTGCCCAGATTTGTGAGAATGTTTTTTTATTTTGCACTGACTGACACTGAAAATGTTTCTGCCATCGTTTCCTATGACCGAAAAGAGCTTCTGGACGTCAGAACAGCCATCACTAACCTAGATTTGGATGAAGATTTCTACTTCAACGAGTCCACGGCGCAGGACACGCTGCTCACCCTGGACGAGGCCCCAATCCCAGAGTCTCGGAAAAGGAAAATACGGAGTAAGAGAGGCAGACGTGCGGGTACCCTGACGAAAATCTACCCTTCGTTCTAGTGGCGAATGTAAAATCACTGGAGAACAAACTGGACAAGCTCCATTTGAGAGCTTGTGACCTGTACAACTAGAAGACCTGTACAACTAGAAGACCTGTACAACTAGAATACCTGTACAATTAGATGAGACGAAACTCTAGAGCACCTTTACTCCACAGACAGAGATGTGTACAAAGCTCTCCCTCGCCCTCCGTTTAGCAAATCTGACCATAACTCTATCCTCCTGATTCCTGCTTACAAGCAAAACCTCAAACAGGAAGTACCAGCGCAATACGGAAGTGGTTCGATGAAGCGGATGCTAAGCTACAGGACCGTTTCACTAGCACAGACTGGAATATGTTCTGGGATTCATCCGATGGCATTGAGAAGTTTACCACATCAGTCACCTGTTTCATTAACAATGCATCAACGACGACATCCCCACAGTGACCGTACGTACATATCCCAACCAGAAGCCATGGATTACAGGCAACATCTGCACTGTGCTAAAGGCTAGAGCTGCCGCTTTCAAGGATCGGGACAATAATGCTTATAAGAAATTCCGCTACGACCTCCGACAGATTACCAGACGCATACTCAGAGCATGCACTGACCAGCTGGCAAGTGTCTTCACTGACATTTTCAACGTCTCCCTGATCCAGTCTGTAATACCTACATGTTTCAAGCAAACCACCATAGTCCCTGTGCGCTAAGGTAACCTGTCTAAATGACTGTTGACCCAGAGCACTCATATCTCTAGCCATGAAATGCTTTGAAACCCTGGACCCACTCCAATCCACATACCGCCCCAACAGATCTACAGATGACACAATCTCTATTGCACTTCACACTGCCCTCTCCCACCTGGACAAGAGGAACTCTTATGTGAGAATGCTGTTCACTGATTACAGCTAAGTATTCAACACCATAGTGACCTCCAAACTCATCACTAAGTTAAGGACCCTGGGACTGAACACCTCCCTCTGCAACTAGATCCTAGACTTCTTGACGGGCCACCTCCAGGTGGTGAGGGTAGGCAACAACACATCCGCCATACTGACCCTCAACACGGGGCCTCCTGAGGGGTGTGTGCTTAGTCCCCTCCTGTACTCCCTGTTCACCCACGACTGCATGGCCCCAAACGACTCCAACACCATCATCAAGTTTGCTGATGACACGATGGTGGTAGGCCTGATCACCGATGACGGTGAGACAGCCTATAGCGAGGAAGTCAGAGACCTGGCAGTATGGTGCCAGGACAACAACCTCTACCTCACCGTCAACAAGACAAAGGAGCTGATCGTGGACTATATGAAATGGAGGGCCGAGCACGCCACCATTCACATCGAGCTGCTCGAGAGCTTCAAGTTCCTCGGTGTCTACATCACTAATGATTTATCATAGTCCACACACAGTTGTGAAGAGGGCACGACAACACTTCTTCCCCCTCAGGAGGCTGAAAAGATTTGTCATGGGCCCTCAGATCCTCAAAGAGTTGTACAGGTGCACCATTGAGAGCATCTTGACTGGCTGCATCAACGCTTGGTATGGAAACTGCTTGGCATCTGCCCGCAAGGCGCTAAAGAGGGTAGTGCATATGGCCTAAAACATCATTGGGGCCGAGACCTGCCCTTCCAGGACCTCTATACCATGCGATGTCAGAGGAAGACCATAACAAAATGGTCAAAGACTCTAGCCACACAAGTCATAGACTGTTCTCTCTGCTACCGTGCGGCAAGCGGTACTGATGCACCACGTCTGGAACCAACAGGACCCTGAACAGCTTCTAACCCCAAGCCAAATAGTTAGTCCAGGTAGATAATTAGTTAAATATTAAATTGTCTGCATTGACACTTTTTGCATACATGTTTTGACTCATCAGATACACTGCTGCTATTGTTTATTATCTGTCACTTTATTTCTAGTTATATGTACAGTACCAGTCAAAAGTTTGGACACACTTACTCATTCCATGGCCTGCCACAGGAAAGGAAGACCCTGAGTTACCTCTGCTGCAGAGAATAAGTTAATTAGAGTTACCAACCTCGGAAATTGCAGCGCAAATAAATGCTTCACAGAGTACAAGTAACACACATCTCAACATCAACTGTTCAGAGGATGCATGAATCAGGCCTGCATGGTCGGATTGCTGCAAAGAAACCACTACTAAAGGACACCAATAATAAGAAGAGACTTGCTTAGGCCAAGAAACACGAGCAATGGACATTAGAACGGTGGAAATCTGTTCTTTGGTCTGAAGAGTCCAGATTTTTGGTTCCAACCGCCGTGTCTTTGTGAGACACAGAGTAGGTGAACGGAGGATCTCTGCATGTGTGGTTCCCAACGTGAAGCATGGAGGAGGAGGTGTGATGGTGTGGGGGTGCTTTGCTGGTGACACTGTTGGTGATTTATTTAGAATTCAAGGCACACTTAACCAGCATGACTAACACAGCATTCTGCAGCAATACGCCATCCCATCTGGTTTGCGCTTAGTGGGACTATCATTTGTTTGCCAACAGGACAATGACCCAACACACCTCCAGGATGTGTAAGGGCTATTTGAACAATAAGTAGAGTGACGGAGTGCTGCGTCAGATGATCTGGCCTCCACAATCACCCGACCTCAACCCAATTGAGATGGTTTGGGCTGAGTTGGACCGCAGAGTGAAGGAAAAGAAGCCAACAAGTGCTCAGCATATGTGGGAACTCCTTTAAGACTGTTGGAAATTCATTCCAGGTGAAACTGGTTGAGAGAATGCCAAGCGTGTGAAAAGATGTCATCAAGGCAAAGGGTGGCTACTTTGAAGAATATAAAATATATTTTGATTTGTTTTACACTTTTTGGGTTACTACATGATTCCATATGTGTTATTTCATAGTTTTGATGTCTTCACTATTATTCTACAATGTAGAAAATAGTAAAAAATAAAGAAAAACCTTTGAATGAGTAGGTGTTCTAAAACTTTTGACTAGTACTGTACATACATGTTTTTTCCCACAATTGGTTAATACCCCTGCACATCGACTCGGTACTGGTACCCCATGTATATAGCCAAGTTATTTATTAATACTTTTATTATTATGTGTTATTACTTTTCTATTATTTCTCTACTTTCTCTCTCTCTGCATTTTTGGGAAGGGTCCGTAAGTTAGCATTTCACTGCTAGTCTACACCTGTTGTTTACAGAGCATGTACAAATAGAATCTGATTTGAGATTACCCTGAGTCCTGCAATCCTCCAAACCTACCCACTCTCCTCACCTCCCTCCTCTCCCTCTACACCTACCCACTCTCCTCACCTCCCTCCTCTCCCTCTACACCTACCCACTCTCCTCACCTCCATCCTCTCCCTCTACACCTACCCACTCTCCTCACCTCCCTCTTCTCCCTCTACACCTACCCACTCTCCTCACCTCCCTCCTCTCCCTCTACACCTACCCACTCTCCTCACCTCCCTCCTCTCCCTCTACACCTACCCACTCTCCTCACCTCCCTCCTCTCCCTCTACACCTACCCACTCTCCCACTACCCCAATCCACACTCACCTTAATCACTCTCTTACTCAGTCACTCAAATACTCCCTCACCTCTCCTCATTCCAAGCGTACCCCACCCACACTTACTAACCCCACATTCACGTCTCCTCTCTCCATCTTCAACCTCTCCCCCTTTTTTCATCCACCGACACTCAATCATACACCTCTAAACCCTCCACCCCCAACCCATCCACCCACACTCAATCATACACCTCTAAACCCTCCACCCCCAAACCATCCACCCACACTCAATCATACACCTCTAAACCCTCCACCCCCAAACCATCCACCCACACTCACTCATTCATCCCCCCAGCACTACCCTCATCACCACCATCTTTTCTCTACCCTCATCTCCTCTCTCGTTCTCGTTCTCCCTCCCTCTTTCCTCTTCAGACTCTGATTTATTCCTACCCTCCCTCCCTATCTCCTTGGAGGTTGTGGCCCAGCTAGTCCCTAAAAACAACAGAGGGAGAGAGAGGGAGAAAAGAAAGAGAGAGGGAGGGTAAGAGAGACAGAATAACAACCTCTTACTTTCCATCCTCTCCTTTTTTTACCCATGATGTTTTTCCTTCCCTTCTCCCACACTGCTTTTTGAATTGACTGAATTCTTGAGCTGTTTTAGTGGCTCACTCCCCCTTTCAACTGAAATGACTTTTTACTCTCTCAAACTCTGGCATGCGGAGGAAGCAAGTTCAACCTCACCTCCCTCTATGTCCACTCACGCATACCACACACACACACACACACACACACACACACACACACACACACACACACACACACACACACACACACACACACACACACACACACACACACACACACACACACACACACACACACACACACACACACACACACACACACACACACACACACAATTCACAATCTCACATGGCTGCATGCTTGGTATTTGTGACAACATTGTCCTTGTGAAATCTGTTGTGTGGGCTGTGACTGTGTTGGTGATCCCTCTACTTGTCCTATCCCCAGGCTGGCCTAGCTCTGACTGGATATGAGTGTGAGGACAAAGTGCTAAGACACCCAGGCATGCTAGCACCACTGCTGTATGAGACATAAGCAGTGACCCTGATTTTGTCACAATGGGATGGAGAAGTTGTCGGAGGTAGACTTGGACCATCCCCATATATAACCTGAACCATTTGGGGGAGAAGCCATACAGTACACTATGTGTTAGTGGGAAACTGCCTACTCCTACTCACCTATACACACTTCCTGTGTGTGTGTATCCAGAATGAGATAAAATAGGCACATGTTCCATCCAGATTCCCTCTCTGGAGCATGGGTGTGTTTGTGTGTGATGGAAGGATATCTGTAGTATCCAATGTGTTCCGCCTACGATGAAGTTGTAATGTGTTAGTGTGCGTGTGTGTGTAAAACCTGATATTTCTAGAAAATGGACACTGGCCAGTGACATCCCGGAACTCTGTGACACAAAAGCGAGTGTTGGGTTTCCTGAAGGGAGAGGCCACACACACACACACTCCATCCGTCCCTCAGCTGCAGAACAGAGGTCAGAGGTTACATGGGGTCAGCTGACCGTTCCTCCCTTTTCAGGCCTTCACTCTCACGTCCCTTTTTACTGTGGTGAAACACACTCCCCTCAAAACACACAGACTCCAGTCAATATACTGTTCAGGCTGCAACCACAACACATAAAGCTGTATCTACTGTCCATTAGCTGGAACTCTCCATGGAAGATATTTGATTTGTCTCGCCCTCTCTCTCTCTCTCAATTCAATTCAATTCAATTCAAGGGGCTTTATTGGCATGGGAAACATGTGTTAACATTGCCAAAGCAAGTGAGGTAGATAATATACAAAAGTGAAATAAACAATACAAATTAACAGTAAACATTACACATACAGAAGTTTCAAAGCAATAAAGACATTACAAGTGTCATATTATATATATATACAGTGTTGTAGCAATGTACAAATGGTTAAAGCACACAAGTTAAAATAAATAAACATAAATATGGGTTGTATTTACAATGGTGTTTGTTCTTCACTGGTTGCCCTTTTCTTGTGGCAACAGGTCACAAATCTTGCTGCTGTGATGGCACACTGTGGAATTTCACCCAGTAGATATGGGAGTTTATCATAATTGGATTTGGTTTCGAATTCTTTGTGGATCTGTGTAATCTGAGGGAAATATGTGTCTCTAATATGGTCATACATTGGGCAGGAGGTTAGGAAGTGCAGCTCAGTTTCCACCTCATTTTGTGGGCAGTGTGCACATAGCCTGTCTTCTCTTGAGAGCCATGTCTGCCTACGGCGGCCTTTCTCAATAGCAAGGCTATGCTCACTGAGTCTGTACATAGTCAAAGCTTTCCTTAAGTCTCTCTGTCTCTGTCTCTGTCTCTCTCTCTCTCTCTCTCTCTCTCTCTCTCTCTCTCTCTCTCTCTCTCTCTCTCTCTCTCTCTCTCTCTCTCTCTCTCTCTCTCTCTCTCTCTCTCTCTCTCTCTCTCTCTCTCTCTCTCTCTCTCTCTCTCTCTCTCTCTCTCTCTCTCTCTCTCTCTCTCTCTCTCTCTCTCTCTCTCTCTCTCTCAATTCAATTCAATTCAATTGACTTTATTGACATGGCAAGTTCATTATTACTTACATTGTCAAAGTATACATATCGAAAAATAAAAATCTAATATATATATGTATATATATACAAAATATATATATATTTATATATAAATAAATGGTGGAACCAACAGCAATAATAATAGTAGTAGTGGACATGGGATTACCATTAACAGCAACTACAACAACAATATTAATCAGAACAACAATACATTAAAGCAACAGTGTCAACATGACTTGAGAAGACATATGACCTGGTATGAAAGACAAAACAAAACAAAGCTAAATGGGAAATATTATCAACATTACTTTGCATTTTTCACTGGCTGTCCCTCAGGTTGTGGCAGGAGGACACATATTTGGCTGCCAAAACTGCACATTTTGGCTTTTCACCCAATAAATATTTGATTTTTTCTTCATCTTTTATAGTTTCAAATTCTTTGTATTGAGTTATAATTTTGGGAAAGAAATATGCTCTTAGGTCTGAGTATTTGTCACAGTGTAGTAGGAAATGCACCTCTGTCTCTACCTCTCCCCTGGAGCAGAGTGAGCACAGCCTGTCCTCTCTGGGCAGCCAGGTTTGTCTGTGACGACCGGTCTCTATAGCCAGACTGTGCTCACTGAGTCTGTACCTAGTCAATGTTTTCCTCAGTTTTCTATCAGTCACAGTGGTCAGATAGTCTGCCACCATGTACTGTCTGTTTAGAGCCAAATAGCATTGAAGTTTACTTTGATTTTTTGTGGTGTCTTTCCAATAGGTGATATATTTTTCTTTTTGTTTTGTGATGATTTGGTTGGGCCAGATTTTCTGAGGGCTGTCCCGAGGCTCTATGGGGTTGGTTTGGGTTGGTGAACTGAGCCTCAGAACTAGCTGGCTGAGGGGACTCTTCTCTGGTTTCATCTCTTGACATTGTAGAGCTGTGTGATGGAATGTTTTGGGGTCACTTGTTTTTAGATGGTTGTAAAATTTGATGGCTCTTTTTTCTATTCGAATGAGGAGGGGGTATTGGCCCAATTCTGCCCTACATGCGTTATTTGGAGTTTTTCTTTGTACTTGCAAAACAGTCTTGCAAAACTCTGCATGCAATATTTCAATTGGATGTTTGTCCCATTTGGTAAATTCATTATTAGAGAGTGGACCCCATACTTCACTACCATATAGAGCAATTGGTTCTATAACTGATTGAAAAATTTTGAGCCAGATTCTAATTGGAATTTCAATTTTGATGTTCCTTTTAATGGCATAGAATGCTCTTCTTGCTTTGTCTCTCAGCTCATTCACAGCCATGTGAAAGCTACCTGTGTTGCTGATATTTAGTCCTAGATATGTGTAGTTTTTGGTGTGTTCTAATAGAACTGTGTCCAAATAGAATTTATATTTGTCATCCTTATTTCCCGACCTTTTTTGGAATATCATTATATTTGTTTTTTTTAGGTTAACGGTCAGAGCCCAGGTCTGACAGAACCTGTGAAGACGATCTAGGTGCTGCTGTAACCCCTCTTTAGTGGGAGACAGCAGCACCAGGTCATCTGCGTACAGCAGACACTTGATTTCAGTGTTGTGTAGGGTGATACCAGGTGCTGCCGATTCTTCTAATATTTTTGCCAATTCATTAATGTAGATGTTAAATAATGTTGGACTTATTGGGCAGCCCTGTTTCACTCCACGCCCCTGAGAGAAGAAGTCTGTTTGCTTGTTGCCAATTTTAACCGCACATTTGTTTTTAGTGTACATTGATTTAATAAAATCATATGTTTTCCCTCCAATACCACTTTCTATTAGTTTATAAAAAAGACCTTCGTGCCAAATTGAATCAAATGCTTTCTTGAAATCTACAAAACACGAGTAGATTTTGCCTTTGTTTTGGTTAACTTGTTTATCAATTAGAGTGTGGAGGGTGTAAATGTGGTCTGTTGTACGATAATTTTTTAGAAATCCAATCTGGCTTCTGCTCAGGACGTTGTGTTCGTCAAGGAAATGATGTAGTCTGCTATTTATAATACTGCAGAGAATTTTCCCCAAGTTGCTGTTAACGCAAATTCCTCTGTAATTATTTGGGTCAAATTTGTCTCCATTTTTATAGATTGGTGTGATCAATCCCTGGTTCCAAATATCGGGGAAAATACCTGCAGTGAGGATAATGTTGAAGAGTTTGAGTATAGCCAATTTGAATTTGTGGTCTGTATATTTGATCATTTCATTTAAAATACCATCAGCACCACAGGCCTTTTCTCTCTCTCTCTCTCTCTCTCTCTCTCTCTCTCTCTCTCTCTCTCTCTCTCTCTCTCTCTCTCTCTCTCTCTCTCTCTCTCTGTCTCTGTCTCTGTCTCTGTCTCTGTCTCTGTCTCTGTCTCTCTCTCTGTCTCTCTCTCTGTCTCTGTCTCTGTCTCTCTCTCTCTCTCACACACAGGATATACTGTATGATAAAGACATATTCACTTTATTTATATGAATGCAATCATATTCTGTCTCATCTTCCCACCCAAGCAGCTACTCAATCTACATATCACACACGCGCGCGCGCGCGCACACACACACACACACACACACACACACACACACACACACACACACACACACACACACACACACACACACACACACACACACACACACACACACACACACACACACACACAAAGCTAGCACCGCGATTCCTCCTATTTGTGTCTTCTCTTAAAAGGCTGTTTTATTTAGCATAAATGTTTAAGCCAAGGGTGCCCGGGTACCATGGCAACCAAATTAAACTGAGAATCTCTTCAGAAAGCAGAAATCTAAATAATTCGGACCCTTTATGAAGAGAGAAATGAAAATGCTGCACCGTGTATGCAGACTACTGTCCTTTGAAATAAAATGAGTGGGGAAAAAATTAACAAAAACCTGTCTGTTTTTATGTGTAAAACCATGAACAACGAAACATGAATGTAAACATTATGCAGATTACACACAATATAGTAATTTATCAGAACGTAGTTGAAACATCTTTGAATACCCTCCCTTTTCAAAGAGTATCTTAAATAATCCCACAACACCCCCCATGTACCACCTTCTCAGGAAAAATACTTTTGTGATCTAACACTCGCACTTTACTTTTTCCCCCCTTACGAGCTCTGACCTTGCTGATAGCAACTTTAGTGAGGAGAAAAGTATTTCGTATGACTGTGATATGAGGCTAGCTATCTTAAGATGAATGCACTAACTGTAAGTTGCTCTGGATAAGAGCGTCAACTAAATGACTCAAATTAAAGCAATTTAATATGTATGTGCTTTCTCATAACCCACTCCAATATGTAATATCACAGAGCATTATAACATGAATTTATAGAGGATTAGCTTTGAGATTGGTTATGAGCGAATAAGTGATTATATCTGTCAGGACTGAGGATAACGCTTACATGTCCATAAAGATGACATAGTGAGTCGGTTGACTGATGGCAACAGGATTATGTGGTATTTTGGAGCATGATGATGGTCTTTACATATCCAATGGTATTTTTGATTGAACCATGTATGATGCTGTTACTATTCATAGCATGTTGTATAGATGGATGGTTTTTTAAACTATAGATCGTACATTCCAAATTCTTGTATACTACCAAGAGTATTATAGTGAATGAAAACATAGATAACAGATAAATAACTGTTACAGTCAAATACAATGTCCACTAATACCATAGTGTCCACTAATACCATAATGTCCACTAATACCATAGTGTCCACTAATACCACAATGTCCACTAATAGCATAATGTCCACTAATACCATAGTGTCCACTAATACCATAATGTCCACTAATACCATAGTGTCCACTAATACCACAATGTCCACTAATACCATAGTGTCCACTAATACCATAGTGTCCACTAATACCATAGTGTCCACTAATACAATAGTGTTCACTAATACCATAATGTCCACTAATACCACAATGTCCACTAATACCACAATGTCCACTAATAACATAGTGTCCACTAATACCATAGTGTCCACTAATACAATAGTGTTCACTAATACCACAATGTCCACAATGTCCACTAATACAATAGTGTCCACTAATACCATAGTGTCCACCAATACCACAATGTCCACTAATACAATAATGTCCACTAATACCACAATGTCCACTAATACCATAGTGTCCACTACTATCATACTGTCCACTAATACCATAGTGTCCACCAATACCACAATGTCCACTAATACCATAATGTCCACTAATACCATAGTGTCCACTAATACCATAGTGTCCACTAATACCACAGTGTCCACTAATACCATAGTGTTCACTAATACCATAGTGTCCATTAATACCATCATGTCCACTAATACCATAGTGTCCACTAATACCATAGTGTCCACTAATACCATAATGTCCATTAATACCATAATGTCCACTAATACCCCAATGTCCACTAATACCACAATGTCCACTAATACCATAATGTCCACTAATACCATAAAGTCCACTAATACCATAATGTCCACTAATACCACAATGTCCACTAATACCCCAATGTCCACTAATACCACAATGTCCACTAATACCATAATGTCCACTAATACCATAGTGTCCACTAATACCATAGTGTCCACTAATACCATAGTGTCCACTAATACCATAATGTCCACTAATACCATAGTGTCCACTAATACCATAATGTCCACTAATAACATAGTGTCCACTAATACCATAATGTCCACTAATACCATAATGTCCACTAATACCATAATGTCCACTAATACAATAGTGTCCACTAATACCATAGTGTCCACTAATACCACAATGTCCACTAATAAAATAGTGTCCACTAATACCATAGTGTCCACTAATACCATAGTGTCCACTAATACCATAATGTCAACTAATACCATAATGTCCACTAATACAATTGTGTTCACTAATAACATAGTGTCCACTAATACCATAGTGTCCACTAATACCATAGTGTCCACTAATACCATAGTGTCCACTAATACCATAATGTCCACTAATACCACAATGTCCACTAATACAATTGTGTTCACTAATAACATAGTGTCCACTAATACCACAATGTCCACTAATACCACAATGTCCACTAATACCACACTAATACCATCATGTCCACTAATACCATAATGTCCACTAATACCACAATGTCCACTAATACCATAGTGTCCACTAATACCATAATGTCCACTAATACCATAGTGTCAACTAATTCCATAATGTCCACTAATACCACAATGTCCACTAATACAATAGTGTCCACTAATAACATAGTGTCCACTAATACCATAACGTCCACTAATACCATAGTGTTCACTAATACCACAATGTCCACTAATACCATAATGTCCACTAATACCATAGTGTCCACTAATACCATAGTGTCAACTAATACCACAATGTCCACTAATACCATAATGTCCACTAATACCATAGTGTCCACTAATTCCATAATGTCCACTAATACCACAATGTCCACTAATACAATAGTGTCCACTAATAACATAGTGTCCACTAATACCATAACGTCCACTAATACCATAGTGTCCACTAATACCATAGTGTCAACTAATACCACAATGTCCACTAATACCATAATGTCCACTAATACCATAGTGTCCACTAATACCATAGTGTCAACTAATACCACAATGTCCACTAATACCATAATGTCCACTAATACCATAGTGTCCACTAATTCCATAATGTCCACTAATACCACAATGTCCACTAATACAATAGTGTTCACTAATAACATAGTGTCCACTAATACCATAATGCCCACTAATACCATAGTGTTCACTAATACCACAATGTCCACTAATACCATAATGTCCACTAATACCATAATGTCCACTAATACCATAGTGTCCACTAATACCATAGTGTCCACTAATACCACAATGTCCACAATGTCCACTAATACAATAGTGTCCACTAATACCATAGTGTCCACTAATACCATAATGTCAACTAATACCATAATGTCCACTAATACCACAATGTCCACTAATACCATAATGTCCACTAATACCATAGTGTCCACTAATACCACAATGTCCACTAATACCATAGTGTCCACTAATACCATAGTGTCCACTAATACCATCGTGTCCACTAATACCATCGTGTCCACTAATACCATAATGTCCACTAATACCATAATGTCCACTAATACCACAATGTCCACTAATACCATAGTGTCCACTAATACCATAGTGTCCACTAATACCATCGTGTCCACTAATACCATAATGTCCACTAATACCATAGTGTCCACTAATACCATCGTGTTCACTAATACCATAATGTCCACTAATACCACAATGTCCACTAATACCATAGTGTCCACTAATACCATAGTGTCCACTAATACCATAGTGTCCACTAATACCATCGTGTCCACTAATACCATAATGTCCACTAATACCATAATGTCCACTAATACTGTAATGTCTAATACCATAATGTCCACTAATACCACAATGTCCACTAATACCATAGTGTCCACTAATACCATAGTGTCCACTAATACCATAGTGTCCACTAATACCATCGTGTCCACTAATACTGTAATGTCTAATACCATAATGTCCACTAATACCATAGTGTCCATTATTACCGTAATGTCTAATACCATAATGTCCATTAATACCGTAAACTGATATTACAATACTCTAGCATGGAGTGACTACTGTACTGCATGTGATCACATCTAGCGGAGGATAGACAGTGTATTAGGAGGGTTGAGTTAGGCTGAAGTGTGATTACTGCAGGACTCGTCCTAGAAGTGGGGACATGTTCCATCTGTAGCCCCGCTGGTTGAGGGGATGCTGGGTAAACAGGTCAAGGGTCATTCACTCGTCCAATGAGCAGATGAGTGAAAGGAGATGGGGGTCAGAGGTCTCTGTCTCTTTCCTCTCCTCCACTTCTACTCCTTCTGTCCCCTCATTCTCTCTCTCACACACACACACACACACACACACACACACACACACACACACACACACACAACCACACACACACATACACACATACACACAACCACACACACACACACAACCACACACACAAACACACAACCACACATACACAACCACACACACACACACAGAGCACAAACAACGGATCTATTTTATTGATTTGACTCCTGTGCTGCTCAGCTGCCCACTGGAGGGGGAGGAGCAGAGCTCTAATGAATACCTCCACCCTGTGCCCCCTAAACCAAGCTCTACTCCCCCACCTTAATTAACTGTGTGTGTGTGTGTGTGTGTGTGTGTGTGTGTGTGTGTGTGTGTGTGTGTGTGTGTGTGTGTGTGTGTGTGTGTGTGTGTGTGTGTGTTCTCTGTCTCCTTATTCAACTGCCCCTGTCTCTTTCTTCTTAACTCGCTTTTCCTTTAGCCTTTTACACAGGAAAGTCTCTCTCTCTCTCTCTCTCTCTCTCTCTCTCTCTCTCTCTCTCTCTCTCTCTCTCTCTCTCTCTCTCTCTCTCTCTCTCTCTCTCTCTCTCTCTCTCTCTCTCTCTCTCTCTCTCTCTCTCTCTCTCTCTCTCTCTCTCTCTCTCTCTCTCTCTCTCTCTCTCTCTCTCTCTCTCTCTCTCTCTCTCTCTCTCTCTCTCTCTCTCTCTCTCTCTCTCTCTCTCTCTCTCTCTCTCTCTCTCTCTCTCTCTCTCTCTCTCTCTCTCTCTCTCTCTCTCTCTCTCTCTCTCTCTCTCAATTCAATTCAATTCAAGGGGCTTTATTGGCATGGGAAACATGTGTTGACATTGCCAAAGCAAGTGAGGTAGGTAATATACAAAAGTCAAATAAACAATAAAAATGAACAGTAAACATTACACATACAGAAGTTTCAAAACAATAAAGACATTACAAATGTCATATTATATATATGCAGTGTTGTAACAATGTACAAATGGTTAAAGCACACAAGTTAAAATAAATAAACATAAATATGGGTTGTATTTACAGTGGTGTTTGTTCTTCACTGGTTGCCCTTTTCTTGTGGCAACAGGTCACAAATCTTGCTGCTGTGATGGCACACTGTGGAATTTCACCCAGTAGATATGGGAGTTTATCAAAATTGGATTTGTTTTCGAATTCTTTGTGGATCTGTGTAATCTGAGGGAAATATGTCTCTCTAATATGGTCATACATTGGGCAGGAGGTTAGGAAGTGCAGCTCAGTTTCCACCTCATTTTGTGGGCAGTGTGCACATAGCCTGTCTTCTCTTGAGAGCCATGTCTGCCTACGGCGGCCTTTCTCAATAGCAAGGCTATGCTCACTGAGTCTGTACATAGTCAAAGCTTTCCTTAAGTTTGGGTCAGTCACAGTGGTCAGGTATTCTGCCACTGTGTACTCTCTGTTTAGGGCCAAATAGCATTCTAGTTTGCTCTGTTTTTTTGTTAATTCTTTCCAATGTGTCAAGTAATTATCTTTTTGTTTTCTCATGATTTGGTTGGGTCTAATTGTGCTGTTGTCCTGGGGCTCTGTGGGGTGTGTTTGTGTTTGTGAACAGAGCCCTAGGACCAGCTTGCTTAGGGGACTCTTCTCCAGGTTCATCTCTCTGTAGGTGATGGCTTTGTTATGGAAGGTTTGGGAATCGCTTCCTTTTAGGTGGTTGTAGAATTTAACGGCTCTTTTCTGGATTTTGATAATTAGTGGGTATCGGCCTAATTCTGCTCTGCATGCATTATTTGGTGTTCTACGTTGTACACGGAGGATATTTTTGCAGAATTCTGCATGCAGAGTCTCAATTTGGTGTTTGTCCCATTTTGTGAAATCTTGGTTGGTGAGCGGACCCCAGACCTCACAACCATAAAGGGCAATGGGCTCTATGACTGATTCAAGTATTTTTAGCCAGATCCTAATTGGTATGTTGAAATTTATGTTCCTTTTGATGGCATAGAAGGCCCTTCTTGCCTTGTCTCTCAGATCGTTCACAGCTTTGTGGAAGTTACCTGTGGTGCTGATGTTTAGGCCGAGGTATGTATAGTTTTTTGTGTGCTCTAGGGCAACGGTGTCTAGATGGAATTTGTGGTCCTGGTGACTGGACCTTTTTTGGAACACCATTATTTTGGTCTTACTGAGATTTACTGTCAGGGCCCAGGTCTGACAGAATCTGTGCAGAAGATCTAGGTGCTGCTGTAGGCCCTCCTTGGTTGGTGACAGAAGCACCAGATCATCAGCAAACAGTAGACATTTGACTTCGGATTCTAGTAGGGTGAGACCGGGTGCTGCAGACTGTTCTAGTGCCCGCGCCAATTCGTTGATATATATGTTGAAGAGGGTGGGGCTTAAGCTGCATCCCTGTCTCACCCCACGACCCTGTGTGAAGAAATGTGTGTGTTTTTTGCCAATTTTAACCGCACACTTGTTGTTTGTGTACATGGATTTTATAATGTCGTATGTTTTACCCCCAACACCACTTTCCATCAATTTGTATAGCAGACCCTCATGCCAAATTGAGTCGAAGGCTTTTTTGAAATCAACAAAGCATGAGAAGACTTTGCCTTTGTTTTGGTTTGTTTGGTTGTCAATTAGGGTGTGTAGGGTGAATACATGGTCTGTTGTACGGTAATTTGGTAAAAAGCCAATTTGACATTTGCTCAGTACATTGTTTTCATTGAGGAAATGTACGAGTCTGCTGTTAATGATAATGCAGAGTATTTTCCCAAGGTTACTGTTGACGCATATTCCACGGTAGTTATTGGGGTCAAATTTGTCTCCACTTTTGTGGATTGGGGTGATCAGTCCTTGGTTCCAAATATTGGGGAAGATGCCAGAGCTAAGGACGATGTTAAAGAGTTTTAGTATAGCCAATTGGAATTTGTTGTCTGTATATTTGATCATTTCATTAAGGATACCATCAACACCACAGGCCTTTTTGGGTTTGAGGGTTTTTATTTTGTCCTGTAACTCATTCAAGGTAATTGGAGAATCCAATGGGTTCTGGTAGTCTTTAATAGTTGATTCTAGGATTTGTATTTGATCATGTATATGTTTTTGTTCTTTATTCTTTGTTATAGAGCCAAAAAGATTGGAGAAGTGGTTTACCCATACATCTCCATTTTGGATAGATAATTCTTCGTGTTGTTGTTTGTTTAGTGTTTTCCAATTTTCCCAGAATTGGTTAGAGTCTATGGAGTCTTCAATTACATTGAGCTGATTTCTGACGTGCTGTTCCTTCTTTTTCCGTAGTGTATTTCTGTATTGTTTTAGTGATTCACCATAGTGAAGGCGTAGACTCAGGTTTTCCGGGTCTCTATGTTTTTGGTTGGACAGGTTCCTCAATTTATTTCTTAGATTTTTGCATTCTTTATCAAACCATTTGTCATTGTTGTTCATTTTCTTCGGTTTTCTATTTGAGATTTTTAGATTTGATAGGGAAGCTGAGAGGTCAAATATACTGTTAAGATTTTCTACTGCCAAGTTTACACCTTCACTATTGCAGTGGAACATTTTACCCAGGAAGTTGTCTAAAAGGGATTGAATTTGCTGTTGCCTAATTGTTTTTTGGTAGGTTTCCAAACTGCATTCCTTCCATCTATAGCATTTCTTAATGTTACTCAGTTCCTTTGGCTTTGATGCCTCATGATTGAGTATTGCTCTGTTCAAGTAGACTGTGATTTTGCTGTGGTCTGATAGGGGTGTCAGTGGGCTGACTGTGAACGCTCTGAGAGACTCTGGGTTGAGGTCAGTGATAAAGTAGTCTACAGTGCTACTGCCAAGAGATGAGCTATAGGTGAACCTACCATAGGAGTCCCCTCGAAGCCTACCATTGACTATGTACATACCCAGCGTGCGACAGAGCTGCAGGAGTTGTGACCCGTTTTTGTTGGTTATGTTGTCATAGTTGTGCCTAGGGGGGCATATGGGGGAGGGAATGCTGTCACCTGCAGGCAGGTGTTTGTCCCCCTGTGTGCTGAGGGTGTCAGGTTCTTGTCCAGTTCTGGCATTTAGGTCGCCACAGACTAATACATGTCCCTGGGCCTGGAAATGATTGATTTCCCCCTCCAGGATGGAGAAGCTGTCTTTATTAAAGTATGGGGATTCTAGTGGGGGGATATAGGTAGCACACAGGAGGACATTTTTCTCTGTTAAGATAATTTCCTTTTGAATTTCTAGCCAAATGTAAAATGTTCCTGTTTTGATTAATTTAATGGAGTGAGTTAGGTCTGCTCTATACCAAATTAGCATTCCCCCTGAGTCCCTTCCCTGTTTCACACCTGGTAGTTTGGTGGATGGGACTACCAGCTCTCTGTAACCTAGAGGGCAACCAGTGGGTCCGTCTCCGCTATACCATGTTTCTTGCAGGATGACAATGTCTGCATTACCGATTTCTTTGGTGAAGTCCGTGTTCCTGCTCTTTAGGCCAAAGGCAGATGACCTCAGGCCTTGGATATTCCAGGATGATATAGTGAAGGCTTTTTGTTCCATAAAGTGTCCAATGTTGTTGGCCGTGTGGTTTGGCCTCAGGCCAGTAAGTGTGAGCAGAGCCTGCTGAGCATCTGGTACATGCCGTTGGCTTGGGCGAGTGTAAGAGTGGGGGTTGGGCCTGTTTGCCCGCTCACTACCTGGGCGTATGTGTGACTTCCATGTTGATGCTCTCTTTGCGGGGGTGGGGTGCATGGGGTGGGCAGGAGTGGCATAGGTCTGATCTGAGGGGGCCTAAATGGGGTGTGGGCATGGTTGATGTGGGGGGGTGTTGATTGGTTGGGGTGGGGGTGTGGATGTGTCTGGGGGTGCTGTGGTCTGGATGTAAGTCCTCTTGGCGTGGGTCCTCTATGTGTAGGTCCACGGGGGGGTCCTGCAGGTCTTGGAGGGTGTCTCGCTGGTCTGGGTGGGGTGTCTATTGATCTGTTGCTCCTGTGTGAAGTGTTGGGGCTGCGTTTGAGAGCGATGTCCTTTAGAGTCCGGACAAAGGTGGGCACTGCTGCCTTATAGAGGTGGACCTGGTCATAGAGGCTGTTCAAGTCCAGGGTGGAGTGGTGGGCCAGGAAAACATTTGGTTTTGAGGCACAGTCACAGTCTCTCTCTCTCTGTGTGTGTGAGGTGCCAGTGAATAAATCATGCATAGCAAATCCAGGAATACATTCTTCTTTCGTTCAGTACATATTGTATGTGGTCACCCCCAAAGCCAATTCCTCCTTTGGCCGCCTTTCCTTCCAGTTCTCTGTTGCCAATGACTGGAACGAACTGCAAAAATCACTGAAGCTGGAGACTCATATCTCCCTCACTAACTTTAAGTACCAGCTGTCAGAGCAGCTCACAGATCACTGCACCTGTACATAGCCCATCTGTAAATAGCCCATCCAACTACCTCATCCCCATACTGTTATTTATTGTATTTATTTTTCTCCTTTGCACCCCAGTATCTCTACTTGCACACTCATCTTCTGCACGTCTATCACTCCAGGGTTTAATCGCTATATTGTAATTATTTCGCCGCTATAGCCTATTTATTGCCTTACCTCCTTTATCCTACCTCATTTGCACACACTGTATATAGACTTTTTCTATTGTATTATTGACTGTATGTTTGTTTATTCCATGTGTAACTCTGTGTTGTTGTTTGTGTTGCACTGCTTTGCTTAATCTTGGCCAGGTCGCAGTTGTACATGAGAACTTGTTCTCAAATAGCCTACCTCGTTAAATAAAGGTGAAATAAATAAAATAAATACAAATAAAAAATGTGATTTAAAGACATGTCAATCCAGGCCAATTTATTATTGACCAGAGGATCCCTCCCCACATACCTCTAGGTACTTTGTCATGTACACCTTGACCCCAAAAAGTCTCTCAGACAGACCCCCCTCACATCATCATACAGCCATCCCCACAGTGGTGACTCAATCCCATCAGTATTCAGCCAGAGGAGAGGAACGCTACAGTCTCACAGCCCCTCTCTCACCTTGACTTTCACCACGGCAACAGAACACGGCAACAACGCCGTGGCAACCAACACACTGCATATCGAACATACCTGAGGACAATGAAAACAAGTCGTACTCTTACCCTCTCCCTCTTATTCTCTCTGCCTTCTCCCTCTCGCTGCCTTCTCCCTCTGTCTGCCGTCTCCCTCTCTACCTTCTCCCTCTTTCTCTGCCCTCTCCCTCTCTCTGCCTTCTCCCTCTCTCTGCCTACTCCCTCTCTCTGCCTTCTCCCTCTCTCTCTCTGCCTTCTCCGTATGTCTGCCTTCTCCCTCTGTCTTCTCCCTCTCTCTGCCTTCTCCCTCTTTTTGCCTTCTCCCTCTCTGCCTACTCCCTCTTTCTCTGGCTTCTCCCTCTCTCTGCCTTCTCCCTCTGCCTTCTCCCTCTCTCTGCCTTCTCCCTCTCTCTACCTTCTCCCTCTCTCTGCCTTCTCCCTCTCTCTGCCTTCTCCCTCTCTCTGCCTTCTCCCTCTCCCTCTCTCTGCCTTCTCTCTCTCCTTCTTTCTCTGCTTCCTCTCTCATTCACTCTCTTCCTTCCCCCTCTCTCTGCCTTCTCCCTCTCCCTCTTTATCTGCCTTCTCCCTCTTCCTCTCTCTGCCTTCTCTGTCTGTCTGCCTTCTCCCTCTCTCTGCCTTCTCCCTCTCTCTGCCTTCTCCCTCTTTTTGCCTTCTCCCTCTCTCTGCCTTCTCCCTCTCTCTACCTTCTCCCTCTCTCTACCTTCTCCCTCTTTTTGCCTTCTCCCTCTCTCTACCTTCTCCCTCTCTCTACCTTCTCCCTCTTTTTGCCTTCTCCCTCTCTCTACCTTCCCCCTATCTCTTCCTTCCCCCTCTCTCTACCTTCTCCCTCTTTTTGCCTTCGCCCTCTCTCTACCTTCTCCCTATCTCTTCCTCCCCCCTCTCTCTGCCTTCTCCCTCTCCCTCTTTCTCTGCCTTCTCCCTCTTCTCTCTCTGCCTTCTCCCTCTCTCTTCCTTCTCCCTCTCGCTGCCTTCTCCCTCCCCCTCTCTCTGCCTTCTACCTCTCCATCTATCTGCCTTCCCCCTCTCCCTCTCTCTGCCTTCTCCCTCTCCCTCTCTCTGCCTTCTCCCTCTCCATCTCTCCACCTTCTCCCTCTCCCTCTCTCTGCCTTCTCCCTCTCCATCTCTCCACCTTCTCCCTCTCCCTCAATCTTTATCTTTTTCAGTTGCTGTACTGTTTCCTTCCTCTCCTTTTTAACTCTTTCTCTTTTTCTCTTGTACTGTTTGTATTTTCTGTCTCTCTGTCCTGCATGCCACATTTCACATCTATAATAATACCTGCCCAGACCTCTCACACTTTGTGCAATATACTAGAAGTGTATGCATCACAGGCCAGTGAAAGGAGGTGTTGTATTAGCTCTAACACACACACACAGACAGACACACACACACTCAACCCCACTTACACACAGTATGCAAGCCAGTGTCCTACAAACCCCCAGGGAGTGTTGAATTGTGTGAGTGTGTGTGTGTGTGTGTGTGTGTGTGTGTGTGTGTTTGAGTGCGTCAGCAGTGCTGTCAGAAGTTGTGTGTGACAGACATGTAGATCTACAGAGGAGAGTGTGGCAGCGTGTGTCTGCTGCTGACAGTTGTTCACAACATTCTCTACTTTACTCTGTCACTGGGCTGTCACTGCAGTCTAAACAAACCTTTATACACTGGATAGACTCTCTCTCTCTCTCTCTCTCTCTCTCTCTCTCCCTCCCTCTCTCTCAATTTTTTCTTCTGCACTCCATCTCTCTCTCTGTCTCTCTCGTGTGCGTCATCTCCCTTTTTCTGTCTCTCTGTCTCTCTTTCTTTCTGTCTGTCTGTCTGTCTGTCTGTCTGTCTGTCTGTCTGTCTGTCTGTTTGTCTCTCTATCTGTCTCTCTGTCTCTCTCTCGCTCTGTCTATCTCTCTGTCTGTCTCTCTGTCTGTCTCTTTGTCTGTCTCTCTGTCTGTCTCTGTCTTTCTGTTTGTCTCTCTGTCTCTCTCTCTCGTTCTCTCTGTCTCTCTTTCTCTCTGTCTCTCTGTCTCTCTGTCTCTCTCTCTGTCTCTCTCTGCCTCTCTGTCTTTCTCTCTGTCTATCTTTCTGTCTGTCTCTCTGTCTCTCTCTCTTTCTGTCTCTCTCTCTGTCTCTCTCAATCTGTCTCTCTCTTTCTCTCTGTCTGTCTCTGTCTGTCTCTTTGTCTGTCTCTGTCTCTCTCTCTGTCTCTCTATCTGTCTGTCTCTCTGTCTTTCTGTCTTTCTGTCTCTCTGTCTCTCTGTCTCTGTCCCCCTGTTTCTCTCTCTGTCTCTCTGTCTCTCTCTCTTTCTCTTTTGTACTCCAGCTCTCTAACTGTCTATCGCTGTTCGACCATCTGTCTTTTTTTCATAGGCTCTCTCTCGTTCCTTTACTCCCACTTTTTCTCTCTTGCTATGTGTTTAAATGATCTCAGATGAGACAGTACTGATTTATCTGTCAACAGCTTCCTGTCCTTTGTTGTAATTTTGGGGGATGTGTGTGTGTGTGTGCAGACACAAGTGCGTTTGGTGGAAAACACAAATTGTTGTACATTTTACAAACAGGATGAATTAGAGATGGGGTGTTTAAAGGAGAGGTTTTCCATGGATGATTTAAGCAGTCAAGACAAAATGAATGTTGTCAACGGCCAGGCAGCCCATCCGGACTGGTCTCGGAGTAGTGGGCATGTCAAAAGAAGTGGTTGTGTCGAAATAAATGGGTGTGTTGAGAGTGCACCGTTATTGGACGGTCTCTTTTGATTGAACAGCATTGCCAGCACTCAGAGGACTAGTTTATTTTGTTCAGTCTCTTTCAGGAAGTGCATGGAGGATGCTAAAGCAGTTTTAATCACATACACAACTCAAACTTTTATGATTAATTATTACCGGTATACTAAACTATGTTTCATGAATATCCAAAGAGTATTGTTTAGTCTCATAATAATTTTCTTTGAGTTCACATACACAACTTTATGAAAGCAGTTGTGACACATGAAGGTCTGCAACCAGTAGAACCTCATTTGAATCTCCTGTTATAACATGCTAGTATCAGACGGGTAGCAGCATAGGCTTTAGGCTGTTTTTGCCCGCTCGCTTCGTAAATTGGTCCTAATCGGCATGTCAGCAAACTTGCAGCCGGGCATGCAACCCATAGGTCTGCCTTTAAGGAAGCTTGCTATTGGTGTATAGTAATGGGACATTGAGAAATGTTATCTTTGACATTGCGCACAGTAGTCTACACAACAGAAAAGAAATGTGATAAATGTAAAACATTCACAACATGAAAGCATGTTAAGATATATGCATTTAATTACATGCAATGTTTTTCCACAGCGTGAGTGATTCCACCACGCCATCATTCTGAGTTTCCCCAAAGTACGTTTTAATGCACCATCCTATACAGCAGGGATGGACAGCTGCAGTCCTCGGGGGCCTGATCGGTGTCACATTTTCAGTGGTGGAAAGTACTTAAGTAAAAATACTTTAAAGTACTACTTAAGTAGTTTTTGTGGGTATCTGTACTTTACTATTCATATTTTAGACAATTTTTACTTTTTCTTCACTACATTCATAAAGAAAATGTGGTACTTTTTACTCATACACTTTTTACTTACACATTTTCTTTGACAACCAAAAGTACTTGTTACATTTTGAGTGCTTAGCAGGACAGGAAAATGGTCCAATTCACACACTTATCAAGAGAACAACCCTGGTCATCTCTACTGCCTCTTATCTGGCGGACTTACTAAACACATGCTTAGTTTGTTAATTATGTCTGAGTGATGGAGTATGCCCCTAGCTATCCATAAATAAATAAAAAACTATTCAATTGTGCCATCTAGTTTGCTTAGTATAAGGAATGTGAAATTATTTACACTTTTACTTTTACTTTTGATACTTAAGTATATTTTAGCAATTACATTTACTGTTGATACTTAAGTATATTTAAAACCAAATACTTTGTCTTTTACTCAAGTAGTATTTTACTGGGTGACTTTCACTTTTACTTGAGTAATTTTCAATGAAGGTATCTTTTACTTTTCCACCCCTGTACATTTTTGCCCCAGCCTCAGCTAACACACCTGCCTCCAATAATCACCTAATCATGATCTCAGTTTAGACTGCAGTTTGATTAATCAGCTGTGTTTGCTTGGGATGGAGAAGAAGAGTGACACCATTCAGGCCCTGGAGGACTGGAGTTGCCCACCCCTGATCTACAGTCATGTCACCACGAACCTCTGCACTCGCTGGCAACAACTGACAGAAAGTCAAACCAATTACATGTGCGCTTTCGATATGCCTACCTTCTTTCAACACAGCCAGTATCGGCCGCCATATTGGGCTGCAACTACCCGCTTCTCTCATCTGTCCCATTTATCACTAACAGATCTGAAAACAAAGGAATATGGTCATCCGTACAGTGCATTCAGAAAGTATTCAGACCCCTTAGCTTTTTCCACATTTTCTTACATTACAGCCTTCTTCTAAAATTGATGAAATTGTTTTTTCTCTCTCATCTACACACACTAGCCCATAATGACAAAGCAAAAATAGTTAATTTTTTAACATTTTTGCAAATGTATATGAAAAAAACCGGAAATATAAAATTTACATAAGTATTCAGACCCTTTATTTAGTACTTTGTGAAGCACCTTTGGCAGCGATTACAGCCTCGAGTCGTCTTGGGTATGACGCTACAAGCTTGGCACACCTGTATTTGGGGGAGTTTCTCCCATTCTTCTCTGCAGATCCTCTCCAGCTCTGTCAGGTTGGATGGGGAGCGTCGCTGCACAGCTATTTTCAGGTCTCTCCAAAGATGTGCCTTTTACTGAGGAGTGGCTTTCGTCTGGCCATGCTACGATAAAGGCCTGATTGGTGGAATGCTGCAGAGATGGTTGTCCTTCTGGAAGGTTCTCACATCTCCACAGAGGAACTCTGACTCAAGAGTCTTGGTGGTTCCAAATGTCTTCCATTTCAGAATGATGGTGACCACTGTGTTCTTGGGGACCTTCAAGGCTGCAGAAATGTTCTGGTACCCTTTCCCAGATCTGTGCCTCGACACAATCCTGTCGCGGAGCTCTACGGACAATTTATTTGACCTCATGTCTTGATTTGCTCTGACATGCACTGTCAACTGTGGGACCTTATATAGACAGGTGTGTAACTTTCCAAATCATGTCCAATCAAATAAATGTATCACAGGTGAATTCCAATCTAGTTGTAGAAACATATTAAAGATGATCAATGGAAACAGGGTGCACCTGAGCTCAATTTCGAGTCTCATAGCAAAGGGTCTGAATACTTATGTAAATAAGGTATTTCTGTTTTTTATTGTGTGTAGATTGATGAGGGGAAAAAATGTGTTTAATCAATTTTAGAATAAGGCTGTAACGTAACAAAATGTAGAAAAAGGGTAGGGGTCTGAATACTTTCCAAATGCACTGTACACTATATTTTTGGGGGGGCAAGTCTATGGTAAAGTGCTTTAGTGTACAATTTTATTTAAATTTGTCATTGGTTTGATATCTTACATGGTTTATGTTGTCATATGTGTAAAGTATAATTTTGTGCCTTTCAACATGACTAATAAAGATCAATCAATCAAACTCAATCAACCAATGAATAAATGATTCCTCTCTGTCTCCAGGTGCAGATGTGACAGAGCCCAACAGCTCAGACAGTCGCGGAGAACGTCTCGACTTCTTCCTCAAACAGGAAGAAGCTCTGGCAATGGGCGAGGCCAACTTCCTGGGTGCCAGCGAATCAGATGAGGCAGGAGGTGGGACCGGGGGCGGGACTACAACTTCGGTAGCCAATCTGAGGGCAGCATTGATGAGTAAAAACAGCCTGCTTTCGCTACGGGCTGAGATGCTGGGAGACGATAACCCTGTACTGTTTGAATTCATGCCCAAAGGAGGACACTCCCTTTCACGTAAGTTACTGTTATAGTGTGTTACACACACACACACACACACACACACACACACACACACACACACACACAAACACTCCAACAGCACTTAACTGCTGTTTGAGTGTCACACAATACCACTGCTATAGAATCATCATTCTGTCATTGGCTTTTGTGAATTTAGTTTTGGTGTGCGTATTCGTGCGTGCAGGTGTGCTTGTCTATTGCATGCTGTGTGTGTGTGTGTGTGTGTGTGTGTGTGTGTGTGTGTGTGTGTGTGTGTGTGTGTGTGTGTGTGTGTGTGTGTGTGTGTGTGTGTGTGTGTGTGTGTGTGTGTGTGTGTGTGTGTGTGTGTGTGTTCAGTATGTAACAGGTCTGTGTGATGGTGCAAGAGAGGATTACTCAGTTGTGACTCAGTGAGAGAACATTGTGCTGGGATGGCTCCCGGGTGTGTGAGAAAATGTTTCCTGGATTTCTTTGCCGAAGTGTGTGTGTCAGTGTGTGTATCAGTGTGTGTGTCAGTGTGTGTGTCAGTGGGTGTGTCAGTGTATGTGTCAGTGTGTGTGTGGTTTCATAAAACAGGGTTTAGCCATGTTCATCTGTGTGTATGAGTGATTGAACGATGTATTGTGCATGGGTGCATGAGGGTATGTGTCTGAGGGTGTGTGTGAGGGTGTGTGTGAGGGTGTGTGTGTGGGTGTGTGTCTGAGGGTGTGTGTGAGGGTGTGTGTGAGGGTGTGTGTGTGGGTGTGTGTCTGAGGGTGTGTGTGAGGGTGTGTGTGTGGGTGTGGGTGTGTGTCTGAGGCCTTGAGGATGGCCTTCCATACCTTCCCTCTATCTTGGTGTAAATATAGCAGGATGCTAGCCATCTTGGTGTAAATATAGCAGGATGATAGCCATTGGTATAATAAAAGCTTTTAAATCATCAACTTTAATGTTCCACTCACTGCGCCTCTCCGTCAAGTTATTTTGGACCATTGGAATATACACTAGATGACCAAAAGTATGTGGACACCTGCTTGTTGAACATCTCATTCCAAAATCATGGTCATTAATATGGGGTTTGTCCCCTCTTTGCTGCTATAACAGCCTCCACTCTTCTGGGAAGGCTTTCCACTAGATGTTGGAACATTGCTGCTATAACAGCCTCCACTCTTCTGGGAAGGCTTTCCACTAGATGTTGGAACATTGCTGCTATAACAGCCTTCTCCACTCTTCTGGGAAGGCTTTCCACTAGATGTTGGAACATTGCTGCTATAACAACCTCCACTCTTCTGGGAAGGCTTTCCACTAGATGTTGGAACATTACTGTAGGGACTTGCTTCAGTTCAGCCACAAGAGCATTAGTGAGGTCGGGCACTGATGTTGGGTGATTAGGCCTGGCTCGCAGTCTGCATTCCAATTCATCCCAAAGGTCTTCGATGGAGTGGAGGTCAGGGCTCTGTGCAGGCCAGTCAAGGTCTTCCACAGCGACTTCGACAAACCATTTCTGTATGGACCTCGCTTTGTGCACAGGGGCATTGTCATGCTGAAACAGGAAAGGGCCTTCCCCAAACTGTTGCCACAAAGTTGGAAGCACATAATCGTCTAGAATGTCATTGTATGCTGTAGCGTTAAGATTTCCCTTCACTGGAACTAAGCGGCCTAGCCCGAACCATGAAAAACAGCCCCAGACCATTATTCCTCCTCCACCAAACTTTACAGTTGGCACTATGCATTCGGGCAGGTAGCGTTCCCCTGGCATCTGCCAGAGAACGCGTTTCCACTGCTCCAGAGTCCAATTGCGGTGAGCTTTACACCACTGTGCGGTTGCTCGGCCATGGAAACCCATTTCATGATGCTCCCGACGAACAGTTCTTGTGCTGACGTTGCTTCCAGAGGCAGTTTGGAGCTCGGTAGTGTTGCAACCGAGGATAGACCATTTTTACTCTCTACGCACTTCAGCACTCAGCGGTCCCGTTCTGTGAGCTTGTGTGGTCTACTACTTCGCGGCTGAGTTATTGTTGCTCCTAGACGTTTTCCACTTCACAATAACACCACTTACAGTTGACCGGGGCAGCTCTAGCAGGGCAGAAATTGGACGAACTGACTTGTTGGAAAGGTGGCATCCTATGATGATGCCACGTTGAAAGTCACTGAGCTCTACAGTAAGGCCATTCTACTACAAATGTTTGTCTATGGAGATTAAATGGCTGTGTGCTCGATTTTATACACCTGTCAGCAACGGGTGTGGCTGAAATAGCCAAATCCACTCATTTGAAGTGGTGTCCACATACTGCTGTATATATAGTGTCTCTCCCAGTGTGTATTTATGAGTGTGTGTTTGTGTGTGTGTGTGTGTGAGGGTGAGGGTGCGTGCATGTGTGTGTACATGTGTGTGTGTTTAATTTCTCTTTGCTTTCTTTGGCTGGTAATTGTCTTCTTTGTGCGATAGGAGATGGAGAAAGAGTCCAACCCTAAACCTGGTCATGCCCTTTTAGCTTAGCCCTGCTCTGATACAATAGGGCTGGAGACTGGGGCTTTGACTGAGTGGACCCCTACACACACACACGCACACACACACACAAACCCTCTGTTGGCTTTAAGTGAAGAGATTGAGGCGCTGTCACAGCAGGCACGCTGCCTCTCATCTGACCTGCCCCTACTGAGGGGCCTCTATCACACACAGACACACCCACGAACGTGAGTGCCTGCATACACACGCACGCACACACACACACACACACACACACACACACACACACACACACACACACACACACACACACACACACACACACACACACACACACACACACACACACACACACACACACACACACGAGTGCATGCACAAACACTAAACACAGATCCTTGAGTAATGATATGAGTAGAATTCAAAGAATGTTATCAGTACCATTTCATCCTTCTGAAATGTGTCTTATGTGCCTAGTAATTTATGATATGTTTAAACATGCCTCTTTATTTTGAGTGTCAGCGCATTGTGAACCTTAGGGAAAGTGTTTGTTTGGCCAAACACAGCCTGAAAGCACCACACAATAGGGTGGTTTTGAGAGATGCCTTTCGGGATGGCCAACCAACCCCTCCACTGAGGTTTTCACTCTCTCTTTAAAAGAGAGATGAAAATAAACAAACATTATGTTCTTCAGAGCACTGAGGGAAGGACAAGCCTAGTGAGTTTGACGGATTGCTGCTTTCTCCCCTCAGTACAACCTACCCTCTATCCCTCCCCCAAGCTCTCCTTCACAGCTCCTTCACACTCCCTTCTTCTGTCCCTCCTACAACCCCTTCCTCACCCCTTCCCTCTTTTACAGTCTCCTCTTCTTCCCTCCCTCTCTCATTCCTTCAGCCTGCTCTCTCCTTCCCCCTCTATCGTTCCTCTCTTCTCCTACCTCTCCATAACACCTCTCCACCTCTTTAACTTCAAAGCATAGTTATTTAAATCCTTGGGAAAGTATTGATTCATCGAACAGAGTAGTAGGGCAAGGTCACCTGCCCCATTTCACCAGCCATTGCTGCCATTATCACAACTGGGTCTGGCCTGTGTGTGTGTGTGTGTGTGTGTGTGTGTGTGTGTGTGTGTGTGTGTGTGTGTGTGTGTGTGTGTGTGTGTGTGTGTGTGTGTGTGTGTGTGTGTGTGTGTGTGTGTGTGTGTGTGTACTTGTTGTCCTACATGATCAGGACTGCAATGTCCTAATAATTCACCCAATAGTCCTGAAAAGGTAGGAAAACAATAACTTTTTTGAAAGGGCGTGGCTCCTAATCCTTGAGGGGTCTTTTATTTCTGAGGCTCCGTATCTATGACTACGGAAATTCTTGCAGTATCTCGCGGGAATTTGGGACTCCACAATTTTTCTTGTGCAGAAACCTGATTAGATATATAGCTAGTTAAATCAGAGTTAAAAGCCAAAAATATTATATTCACAATGTCACTAAGCAACAAACAAACAAAACGACAATATCCATTCAAATGTCAAAACATGATTTTGTCATGAGTTCAGTATTATTTACTTGATTTTGCGGACCCAGTACTATGGTGTATCGTCATTAGCTAGCTAGCTAATGTTAGCAAAGGACACCAGCAGTATGATCTCTACCATTGAATCTCTTGATCCTCTCCCTGAGAATACTTCGTTCGTTATTTTTTATGTTGAGTCGTTATACACTAATATTCCACACGATGGCAGTATTGAAGGCATGGATCATTTTCTTTTGTTATGTTACCCAAATGAACAACCCGCCAGTGCATGCATTAGAACATTGGCTGAAATGGTACTCACAAATAACGATTTCATATTTCAAAACAATTTCTTTATCCAGATGAAGGGTACTGCTATGGGACCCCCTATGGCTCCTAACTTTGCAAATGTGTGTGCAGGTTACATGGACAAACAGTCAATTCTCACTCCTCTCAACAACAACAACCATTTTGGAAACGGTACATTGATGATATTTTGGTTTTATGGAGGGTGATACAAAACAGCTCCAGGCATACCATGCTTCTTACCTCTTGTTTTGAGCACCTGAGATCCACTATGTAATCTGACACACAACAAGTAAGTTTCCTTGATCTTTTGATTTTGTGTGAGGATCATGTTCTATACACTGATCTTTACAGGAAACCCACTGATTGTAACAGTTTGTTGAGGGCTGACAGCTGACACCCACTTCCTTTGAACAACTGTTTGCCCTAAAGCCAATTCTGTCCAATCAAAATAATTTGCAAAAAACAATCAGATTTCCACAGAACCATGGCTGTGATGCAAAGAAAATTCAAGGAAAGTGGGTCCTAAAATGGTCAGATCAATACTGCCATTGAGAAAATCCAAAATAAATCGAGACATGATCTCTTTCAAGGAAAGTCTCGCAAAAAGAAGGATTCTTGCGTTCTTACTACGCGCTATTCAAAGTGGTCTGAACAGTAAGGGAATCGTTCACTCCCTTGGTCGTGCTTTCATAGATCAATTGGTAACCTCTGATTTACCATCCCAAAATACCCCTGCACAACGTCTCATTGCGCCAGAAGGCTGCGCTCAATGCAATGGCACTTACCAATGTAGATCCTTCAAACACCCCCAAACAGGCAAACAGATCCCAATCAAAGGTGTTATCACTTGTTCCACTAAGGCAGTTATTTATCTTATAACTTGTCCTTGTGGTAAAAATTATGTGGGCAAAACGAAGCGCAAACTAAAGGTAAGAATCTCTGAGCATCGCAGCACCATTCAGTGGAAAAACTCTACGTACCCAGTTGCGGCCCACTTTTCGTCCCTTTGCGATATCGGCATCGAACACATCACCATCCCTAGGAGAGGGGGTGACCTTGACAACTTATTGTTAAAACGAGAGACCGCCTGGATCTTTAATTTGAAACATCATTGCTCCCTTCGGTCTCAATGTAGACTTTGATCTGAAGCCATTCTTGTGATTATTGTGTTTTTGCTCTCTATTGTAAATAATGTTTGTTTGTAGGCCTATGTAGCCAAATTGTATCTATGATCATATGTAATCCATTCATGCTTTTACATGTTCTATTTATATCTGTAAATCAACCAATGAAATCAAGCCAGTCCCGGCCATGATTATAGACACCTGTGTGTGTTCTTTCAAACTTTATATAAACTAGTGACCCGCAGTGTTTGTCATTATACCCTGATGAAGACAGCTTGGTTGTCGAAACAGTGGTTATTAAATGATTGTATCTGAACTCCTAGAGTGTGAGGCTCTCCTTTTCTTTTTCAAGTCTTCTACTCCGCTTGCCAGCACCTCACCTAAACAGGTGTTCTACTCCGCTTGCCAGCACCTCACCGAAACAGGTGTTCTACTCCGCTAGCCAGCACCTCGCCTAAACAGGTGTTCTACTCCGTTAGCCAGCACCTCACCTAAACAGGTGTTCTACTCCGCTAGCCAGCACCTCGCCTAAACAGGTGTTCTACTCCGCTAGCCAGCACCTCGCCTAAACAGGTGTTGTACTCCGCTAGCCAGCACCTCACCTAAACAGGTGTTCTACTCCGCTAGCCAGCACCTCGCCTAAACAGGTGTGTTCTACTCCGCCAGCCAGCACCTCACCTAAACAGGTGTTCTACTCCGCTAGCCAGCACCTCGCCTAAACAGGTGTTCTACTCCGCTAGCCAGCACCTCGCCTAAACAGGTGTTCTACTCCGCTAGCCAGCACCTCGCCTAAACAGGTGTTCTACTCCGCTAGCCAGCACCTCTACTAAACAGGTGTTCTACTCCGCTAGCCAGCAGCTCACCTAAACAGGTGTTCTACTCCGCTAGCCAGCACCTCGCCTAAACAGGTGTTGTACTCCGCTAGCCAGCACCTCGCCTAAACAGGTGTTGTACTCCGCTAGCCAGCACCTCGCCTAAACAGGTGTTCTACTCTGCTAGCCAACACCTCGCCTAAACAGGTGTTCTACTCCGCTAGCCAGCACCTCGCCTAAACAGGTGTTCTACTCCGCTAGCCAGCACCTCGCCTAAACAGGTGTTCTACTCCGCTAGCCAGCACCTCGCCTAAACAGGTGTTCTACTCCGCTAGCCAGCACCTCGCCTAAACAGGTGTTCTACTCCGCTAGCCAGCACCTCGCCTAAACAGGTGTTCTACTCCTCTAGCCAGCACCTCGCCTAAACAGGTGTTCTACTCCGCTAGCCAGCACCTCGCCTAAACAGGTGTTCTACTCCGCTAGCAAGCACCTCGCCTAAACAGGTGTTCTACTCAGCTAGCCAACATCTCTCCTAAACAGGTGTTCTACTCCGCTAGCCAGCACCTCACCTAAACAGGTGTTCTACTCCGCTAGCAAGCACCTCGCCTAAACGGGTGTTGTACTCCGCTAGCCAGCACCTCGCCTAAACAGGTGTTCTACTCTGCTAGCCAACACCTCGCCTAAACAGGTGTTCTACTCCGCTAGCCAGCATCTCGCCTAAACAGGTGTTCTACTCCGCTAGCCAGCACCTCGCCTAAACAGGTGTTGTACTCCGCTAGCCAGCACCTCGCCTAAACAGGTGTTCTACTCTGCTAGCCAACACCTCGCCTAAACAGGTGTTCTACTCCGCTAGCCAGCACCTCGCCTAAACAGGTGTTCTACTCCGCTAGCCAGCACCTCGCCTAAACAGGTGTTCTACTCCGCTAGCCAGCACCTCTCCTAAACAGGTGTTCTACTCCGCTAGCCAGCACCTCGCCTAAACAGGTGTTCTACTCCGCTAGCCAGCACCTCGCCTAAACAGGTGTTCTACTCCTCTAGCCAGCACCTCGCCTAAACAGGTGTTCTACTCCGCTAGCCAGCACCTCGCCTAAACAGGTGTTCTACTCCGCTAGCCAGCACCTCGCCTAAACAGGTGTTCTACTCCGCTAGCCAGCACCTCGCCTAAACAGTTGTTCTACTCCGCTAGCCAGCACCTCGCCTAAACAGGTGTTCTACTCCGTTAGCCAGCACCTCACCTAAACAGGTGTTCTACTCCGCTAGCCAGCACCTCGCCTAAACAGGTGTTCTACTCCGCTAGCCAGCACCTCGCCTAAACAGGTGTTGTACTCCGCTAGCCAGCACCTCACCTAAACAGGTGTTCTACTCCGCTAGCCAGCACCTCGCCTAAACAGGTGTGTTCTACTCCGCTAGCCAGCACCTCACCTAAACAGGTGTTCTACTCCGCTAGCCAGCACCTCGCCTAAACAGGTGTTCTACTCCGCTAGCCAGCACCTCGCCTAAACAGGTGTTCTACTCCGCTAGCCAGCACCTCGCCTAAACAGGTGTTCTACTCCGCTAGCCAGCACCTCTACTAAACAGGTGTTCTACTCCGCTAGCCAGCAGCTCACCTAAACAGGTGTTCTACTCCGCTAGCCAGCACTTCGCCTAAACAGGTGTTGTACTCCGCTAGCCAGCACCTCACCTAAACAGGTGTTCTACTCCGCTAGCCAGCACCTCACCTAAACAGGTGTTCTACTCCGCTAGCCAGCACCTCGCCTAAACAGGTGTTCTACTCAGCTAGCCAACACCTCTCCTAAACAGGTGTTCTACTCCGCTAGCCAGCACCTCGCCTAAACAGGTGTGTTCTACTCCGCTAGCCAGCACCTCGCCTAAACAGGTGTCCTACTCCGCTAGCCAGCACCTCGCCTAAACAGGTGTTGTACTCCGCTAGCCAGCACCTCACCTAAACAGGTGTTCTACTCCGCTAGCCAGCACCTCACCTAAACAGGTGTTCTACTCCGCTAGCCAGCACCTCGCCTAAACAGGTGTTCTACTCAGCTAGTCAACATCTCTCCTAAACAGGTGTTCTACTCCGCTAGCCAGCACCTCGCCTAAACAGGTGTTCTACTCCGCTAGCCAGCACCTCGCCTAAACAGGTGTTGTACTCCGCTAGCCAGCACCTCACCTAAACAGGTGTTCTACTCCGCTAGCCAGCACCTCGCCTAAACAGGTGTTCTACTCCGCTAGCCAGCACCTCGCCTAAACAGGTGTTCTACTCCGCTAGCCAGCACCTCGCCTAAACAGGTGTTCTACTCCGCTAGCCAGCACCTCGCCTAAACAGGTGTTCTACTCCGCTAGCCAGGACCTCGCCTAAACAGGTGTTCTACTCCGCTAGCCAGCACCTCGCCTAAACAGGTGTTCTACTCCGCTAGCCAGCACCTCGCCTAAACAGGTGTTCTACTCCGCTAGCCAGCACCTCGCCTAAACAGGTGTTCTACTCCGCTAGCCAGCACCTCGCCTAAACAGTTGTTCTACTCCGCTAGCCAGCACCTCGCCTAAACAGGTGTTCTACTCCGCTAGCCAGCACCTCGCCTAAACAGGTGTTCTACTCCGCTAGCCAGCACCTCGCCTAAACAGGTGTTCTACTCCACTAGCCAGCACCTCGCCTAAACAGGTGTTCTACTCCGCTAGCCAGCACCTCTCCTAAACAGGTGTTCTACTCCGCTAGCCAGCACCTCACCTAAACAGGTGTTCTACTCTGCTAGCCAGCACCTCGCCTAAACAGGTGTTCTACTCCGCTAGCCAGCACCTCGCCTAAACAGGTGTTCTACTCCGCTAGCCAGCACCTCGCCTAAACAGGTGTTCTACTCCGCTAGCCAGCACCTCGCCTAAACAGGTGTTCTACTCCGCTAGCCAGGACCTCGCCTAAACAGGTGTTCTACTCCGCTAGCCAGCACCTCGCCTAAACAGGTGTTCTACTCCGCTAGCCAGCACCTCGCCTAAACAGGTGTTCTACTCCGCTAGCCAGCACCTCGCCTAAACAGGTGTTCTACTCCGCTAGCCAGCACCTCGCCTAAACAGGTGTTCTACTCCGCTAGCCAGCACCTCGCCTAAACAGTTGTTCTACTCCGCTAGCCAGCACCTCGCCTAAACAGGTGTTCTACTCCGCTAGCCAGCACCTCGCCTAAACAGGTGTTCTACTCCACTAGCCAGCACCTCGCCTAAACAGGTGTTCTACTCCACTAGCCAGCACCTCGCCTAAACAGGTGTTCTACTCCGCTAGCCAGCACCTCTCCTAAACAGGTGTTCTACTCCGCTAGCCAGCACCTCTCCTAAACAGGTGTTCTACTCCGCTAGCCAGCACCTCGCCTAAACAGGTGTTCTACTCCGCTAGCCAGCACCTCTCCTAAACAGGTGTTCTACTCCGCTAGCCAGCACCTCTCCTAAACAGGTGTCCTACTCCGCTAGCCAGCACCTCGCCTAAACAGGTGTTCTACTCCGCTACCCAGCACCTCTCCTAAACAGGTGTTCTACTCCGCTAGCCAGCACCTCTCCTAAACAGGTGTTCTACTCCCGCTAGCCAGCACCTCGACTAAACAGGTGTTCTACTCCGCTAGCCAGCACCTCGCCTAAACAGGTGTTCTACTCCGCTAGCCAGCACCTCGCCTAAACAGGTGTTCTACTCAGCTAGCCAGCACCTCGCCTAAACAGGTGTTCTACTCCGCTAGCCAGCACCTCTCCTAACCAGGTGTTCTACTCTGCAAGCCAGCACCTCACCTAAACGGGTGTTCTACTCCGCTAGCCAGCACCTCACCTAAACAGGTGTTCTACTCCGCTAGCCAGCACCTCTCCTAAACAGGTGTTCTACTCCGCTAGCCAGCACCTCTCCTAAACAGGTGTTCTACTCCGCTAGCCAGCACCTCGCCTAAACAGGTGTTCTACTCCGCTAGCCAGCACCTCTCCTAAACAGGTGTTCTACTCCGCTAGCCAGCACCTCTCCTAAACAGGTGTCCTACTCCGCTAGCCAGCACCTCTCCTAAACAGGTGTTCTACTCCGCTAGCCAGCACCTCTCCTAAACAGGTGTTCTACTCCGCTAGCCAGCACCTCTACTAAACAGGTGTTCTACTCCGCTAGCCAGCACCTCGCCTAAACAGGTGTTCTACTCCGCTAGCCAGCACCTCGCCTAAACAGGTGTTCTACTCCGCTAGCCAGCACCTCGCCTAAACAGGTGTTCTACTCCACTAGCCAGCACCTCGCCTAAACAGGTGTTCTACTCCGCTAGCCAGCACCTCTCCTAAACAGGTGTTCTACTCCGCTAGCCAGCACCTCACCTAAACAGGTGTTCTACTCCGCTAGCCAGCACCTCGCCTAAACAGGTGTTGTACTCCGCTAGCCAGCACCTCGCCTAAACAGGTGTTCTACTCTGCTAGCCAACACCTCGCCTAAACAGGTGTGTTCTACTCCGCTAGCCAGCACCTCACCTAAACAGGTGTTCTACTCTGCTAGCCAACACCTCGCCTAAACAGGTGTTCTACTCCGCTAGCCAGCACCTCGCCTAAACAGGTGTTCTACTCCGCTAGCCAGCACCTCGCCTAAACAGGTGTTCTACTCCGCTAGCCAGCACCTCTACTAAACAGGTGTTCTACTCCGCTAGCCAGCAGCTCACCTAAACAGGTGTTCTAATCCGCTAGCCAGCACTTCGCCTAAACAGGTGTTGTACTCCGCTAGCCAGCACCTCACCTAAACAGGTGTTCTACTCCGCCTGCCAGCACCTCACCTAAACAGGTGTTCTACTCCGCTAGCCAGCACCTCACCTAAACAGGTGTTCTACTCAGCTAGCCAACACCTCTCCTAAACAGGTGTTCTACTCCGCTAGCCAGCACCTCGCCTAAACAGGTGTGTTCTACTCCGCTAGCCAGCACCTCGCCTAAACAGGTGTTCTACTCCGCTAGCCAGCACCTCGCCTAAACAGGTGTTGTACTCCGCTAGCCAGCACCTCACCTAAACAGGTGTTCTACTCCGCTAGCCAGCACCTCACCTAAACAGGTGTTCTACTCCGCTAGCCAGCACCTCGCCTAAACAGGTGTTCTACTCAGCTAGCCAACATCTCTCCTAAACAGGTGTTCTACTCCGCTAGCCAGCACCTCACCTAAACAGGTGTTCTACTCCGCTAGCCAGCACCTCGCCTAAACAGGTGTTGTACTCCGCTAGCCAGCACCTCACCTAAACAGGTGTTCTACTCTGCTAGCCAGCACCTCGCCTAAACAGGTGTTCTACTCCGCTAGCCAGCACCTCGCCTAAACAGGTGTTCTACTCCGCTAGCCAGCACCTCGCCTAAACAGGTGTTCTACTCCGCTAGCCAGCACCTCGCCTAAACAGGTGTTCTACTCCGCTAGCCAGGACCTCGCCTAAACAGGTGTTCTACTCCGCTAGCCAGCACCTCGCCTAAACAGGTGTTCTACTCCGCTAGCCAGCACCTCGCCTAAACAGGTGTTCTACTCCGCTAGCCAGCACCTCGCCTAAACAGGTGTTCTACTCCGCTAGCCAGCACCTCGCCTAAACAGTTGTTCTACTCCGCTAGCCAGCACCTCGCCTAAACAGGTGTTCTACTCCGCTAGCCAGCACCTCGCCTAAACAGGTGTTCTACTCCGCTAGCCAGCACCTCGCCTAAACAGGTGTTCTACTCCACTAGCCAGCACCTCGCCTAAACAGGTGTTCTACTCCGCTAGCCAGCACCTCTCCTAAACAGGTGTTCTACTCCGCTAGCCAGCACCTCTCCTAAACAGGTGTTCTACTCCGCTAGCCAGCACCTCGCCTAAACAGGTGTTCTACTCCGCTAGCCAGCACCTCTCCTAAACAGGTGTTCTACTCCGCTAGCCAGCACCTCTCCTAAACAGGTGTCCTACTCCGCTAGCCAGCACCTCTCCTAAACAGGTGTTCTACTCCGCTACCCAGCACCTCTCCTAAACAGGTGTTCTACTCCGCTAGCCAGCACCTCTCCTAAACAGGTGTTCTACTCCCGCTAGCCAGCACCTCGACTAAACAGGTGTTCTACTCCGCTAGCCAGCACCTCGCCTAAACAGGTGTTCTACTCCGCTAGCCAGCACCTCGCCTAAACAGGTGTTCTACTCAGCTAGACAGCACCTCGCCTAAACAGGTGTTCTACTCCGCTAGCCAGCACCTCTCCTAACCAGGTGTTCTACTCTGCAAGCCAGCACCTCACCTAAACGGGTGTTCTACTCCGCTAGCCAGCACCTCACCTAAACAGGTGTTCTACTCCGCTAGCCAGCACCTCGCCTAAACAGGTGTTCTACTCCGCTAGCCAGCACCTCTCCTAAACAGGTGTTCTACTCCGCTAGCCAGCACCTCGCCTAAACAGGTGTTCTACTCCGCTAGCCAGCACCTCGCCTAAACAGGTGTTCTACTCCGCTAGCCAGCACCTCTCCTAAACAGGTGTTCTACTCCGCTAGCCAGCACCTCGACTAAACAGGTGTTCTACTCCGCTAGCCAGCACCTCTCCTAACCAGGTGTTCTACTCCGCTAGCCAGCACCTCGATTAAACAGGTGTTCTACTCCGCTAGCCAGCACCTCGCCTAAACAGGTGTTCTACTCCGCTAGCCAGCACCTCGACTAAACAGGTGTTCTACTCCGCTAGCCAGCACCTCGCCTAAACAGGTGTTCTACTCCGCTAGCCAGCACCTCTCCTAACCAGGTGTTCTACTCCGCTAGCCAGCACCTCGACTAAACAGGTGTTCTACTCCGCTAGCCAGCACCTCTCCTAAACAGGTGTTCTACTCCGCTAGCCAGCACCTCTCCTAACCAGGTGTTCTACTCCGCTAGCCAGCACCTCGACTAAACAGGTGTGCGTTTCTTCCGCCCCCAGCTACTGTGAGAATACTTGTTTGTTGATGGAAACAGCGTTTTGTTTTAAATTATTTGGTTTTAAGCATTCCCCAAACCATATCCCTAAGCTTAATCACTCAGAATTAACACCCAACACTTAAGCCTTTTTTTGTTTTAACCCTTCTTGTCTGGTGATCTCTTAGGTAGGGACACTTGACAAGTAGGGACACTTGACAAGTAGGGACACTTGTTGACTTGACATCCTTGCTAAAAGTGCTGACTTAAGAACCCCTTTGCCCTTTAACCTCTCGACAGCTGAAGGGTCAGTTTAGCCGGACCTTGGTCACATGTACGCACGAACACCAGGCCCATCTAATGCTATACTGTAATGGAAAACTGTAAATTATTTTTATATTTTTTTAAATACTCTGAAATGTTTTACTGCATCATACTCTGAATGATGGTGCATTGTGGGGGAAAAATGTGGGTAGGGTAGAATTTATGTATTCGACTGGTACTGTAATTCCACCCAACAGAATACAGTACCGTACCGTAGCTTTGGAGCACCAAAAAACCTTTTGATCACTAGTGGGTGTATGGTATTGTTGTTTCTCTCATTACCATATTGTGAAGCGTACCTTGTAAGAGGCTATATTTGTTGAGTGAGAATGCTGTAAGCCTTTGTTAAGGCCTCCAGAACTGCAAGTGATACAAAACACCAAATGTTCATTAATATGCTGTAATGTTTGTCAACACTTTACTTAGCAGCCAACCTGCTTGCACCAATACCTTGTAATTACAGTAAAATACTGTGGAATAAAAATCCCTCCCCTTAACAAATTTAATTCACCCATCCATTCATTAATTCTGATTATGGTAGCATTTACTTTTATACAGTATAAAACAGTACATTTTACGGTACTGTACTGTATGTTTTTACACAGCACTTGCTTTGATACCGTATTTATATTACAGTAGGTGTACTGTAATATGAAATACAGAATTTTACTTGTAAGATGCTGTCAAAATCGCGCTAACCCCTTTACAATGTACAATTCACCTTCTGGAAAAAGTGAAATTCGGTCTGTTAATTCTCTAATTATATCACCTTACTTAGCAGTTTTAGGTACCAGTGTTGTTTATTTTACAATCCCCAAACACACCTGATATTTATCTAGAAAGCACATGTAACACAGTAATTACAGAATACTGTGCTAATATCTAGTTACAATAATAGTGCATTGCACTATACTGTATATGTCGCATATCAAACCCTTCTAGCTAGTCCATTGTGATGTACTTGACTGTATTGTGGGGAGAAACGTTGGATCTTTTCTGGGAATTAGGAATTAGTAGTTAGAGGCCCACGTTTGCTGCCTTTGTGTCCCTTTTCTACCCCTTGACCCTTGACCCTTGCCACCCTTCTTCTTCAACCCTTCTGCTTCACACCTGGGTTCAAATACTATTTGCTGTATTTCAATTACTTTCAGATACATTTCAGATACATATTTGAAAATAAATATAAAAATAAACAAATGAATATGAACATTTATATTTGAAATACAAATGTTTAAATACACATGTATTTTAACGAGAAGGGTGTAATTGCAAACTGCAATTATGGGTGCCTTCTGATATCGGGCGTTTCTTGATATCAAGTTACACCCACTACTGCTCACCACGTGGCCGTATGTTTCACGCCAGGGACAACAGTTGTTGACAACTGTAGCATTGTAGCTAAACCTAACTATTTTAACCTTAACTATTTTCCTAACCTTTGTCCTCAATCTCCTAACCTGCCACGCTAATTCACCTAACCTGTCAGGTTAGTTATCTTAACCTGCTATGTAATCAAATCATCTGTGTCGAGAAACCATCAGTCTCATAACACCGGGACTGACCAATGGTTGGTATCAATGAGCATTTCCTGATATCAGGGAACACCCATGAATTCTGATCTGTTATTACACCACATTCATTTCAACCCTGGTCTGATCTGCTTCATGTCTCTCTCTCTGTCTCTCTCTCTCTCTCTCTCTCTCTCTCTCTCTCTCTCTCTCTCTCTCTCTCTCTCTCTCTCTCTCTCTCTCTCTCTCTCTCTCTCTCTCTCTCTCTCTCTCTCTCTCTCTCTCTCTCTCTCTCTCTCTCTCTCTCTCTGTCTCTCTCTCTTTCTCTGTCTCTCTCTCTCTCTCTGTCTCTCTCTCTGTCTCTCGCTCACTCTGTCTCTCTCTCTCTCTCTCTCTCTTCTCGCTCTCCCATCCTTCCTCCTACAATTTCACCCCACTTTTCTCCTCCCCTACTGACAATGCCTGGGGTAGGGCGGAAATGGAGAGTGTGTGTATGTGTGTATGTGTGTGTGTCTACAGTAAGTGGGAGTGGAGGGAGCGGCAGTTGAACATTCCAGGAATCCGTCCATGGTGGAGCCTCATGGTTTTGTGATTGTGTCCGCTGAGGAGAGGAGAAGAGGGGAAGGGATATCTAACACACTGCATAACTCTAGAGACATTCCCTGAAAAACTGCCTACACACACACACACACACACACACACACACACACACACACACACACACACACACACACACACACACACACACACACACACACACACACACACACACACACACACACACACACACACACACACACACACACACACACACACACACACACACACACACTTTCCTTTACATTGCACCAGGATTTCTATGGAAGTGTTACCTTGGATACACCTACAGTATATGTGTGAATGTGTGGGTGAGTGATATGGTATTTTAAGGATTCAACAATACATGTCCAATGTGTTAATCAGTTGTCTGCTACACTCTCATATACTGAATGGTAGTGAGCCAGCCAGGTAACCCGTGATACAAGTCAGTATTAAACGTGAGCGCTGTTAACTTCAAGTAGGTTTTGGTTTTGCTAGGGTGTTGTGGACATGGATGGCGGATGGGTAAGCATCTGCCTCTGGTGCCAAAGTTTGCATGTTCAAATCCAGCGATAGATAGTTGTTTTTGAGATTTATCCCAAACCTTAACCATTACCTTAACCATTCAGAGTTAATGCCTAACCTTAAGATTTTGGAGTTAATGCCTAACCTTAACCTTAAAAATGTGGAGATAATGCCTAAAGTTAACTTTAAACGCTTTGAAACGTTATGTTTGGAACAACTTAAAAATTGTCCGCTTGAGAAACATGGATGAACGTCTAATTCTGATGTGAGACTGTGAGAGCTA
Organism: Salvelinus alpinus; assembly: GCF_045679555.1. Taxonomy (NCBI): domain Eukaryota; kingdom Metazoa; phylum Chordata; class Actinopteri; order Salmoniformes; family Salmonidae; genus Salvelinus; species Salvelinus alpinus. The sequence goes on along the minus strand of NC_092102.1, from coordinate 37,867,438 downwards.
GTTGTGAGAGCTAGTTGTGAGAGCTAGTTGTGAGAGCTAGTTGAGGGAGCTAGTTGTGAGAGCTAGTTGAGGGAGCTAGTTGTGAGAGCTAGTTGAGGAAGCTAGTTGTGAGAGCTAGTTGTGAGAGCTAGTTGAGGGAGCTAGTTGTGAGAGCTAGTTGTGAGAGCTTGTTGTGAGAGCTAGTTGTGAGAGCTAGTTGTGAGAGCTAGTTGTGAGAGCTTGTTGTGAGAGATAGTTGTGAGAGCTAGTTGTGAGAGCTTGTTGTGAGAGCTAGTTGTGAGAGCTAGTTGTGAGAGCTAGTTGTGAGAGCTAGTTGTGAGAGCTAGTTGAGGGAGCTAGTTGTGAGAGCTAGTTGAGGAAGCTAGTTGTGAGAGCTAGTTGTGAGAGCTAGTTGAGGAAGCTAGCTGTGAGAGCTAGTTGTGAGAGCTAGTTGTGAGAGCTAGTTGTGAGAGCTAGTTGAGGGAGCTAGTTGTGAGAGCTAGTTGTGAGAGCTTGTTGTGAGAGCTAGTTGTGAGAGCTAGTTGTGAGAGCTAGTTGTGAGAGCTTGTTGTGAGAGCTAGTTGTGAGAGCTAGTTGTGAGAGCTAGTTGTGAGAGCTTGTTGTGAGAGCTTGTTGTGAGAGCTAGTTGTGAGAGCTAGTTGTGAGAGCTAGTTGTGAGAGCTAGTTGAGGGAGCTAGTTGTGAGAGCTAGTTGAGGAAGCTAGTTGTGAGAGCTAGTTGTGAGAGCTAGTTGAGGAAGCTAGCTGTGAGAGCTAGTTGTGAGAGCTAGTTGTGAGAGCTAGTTGTGAGAGCTAGTTGAGGGAGCTAGTTGTGAGAGCTAGTTGAGGAAGCTAGTTGTGAGAGCTAGTTGTGAGAGCTAGTTGAGGAAGCTAGCTGTGAGAGCTAGTTGTGAGAGCTAGTTGTGAGAGCTAGTTGTGAGAGCTAGTTGAGGGAGCTAGTTGTGAGAGCTAGTTGAGGAAGCTAGTTGTGAGAGCTAGTTGTGAGAGCTAGTTGAGGGAGCAGGGTGTTTTCCTGATTAGACCCACCTTCACTACGGTTCTCTCTCTAAAATGGATGCTCTCGTAGACAGCTGCTCTAATTCAGTATTTTATATTCCACAACACAAGATCCTCATTCGTCTTCTCAAACATCACACACGCACACACACGTCCGTCCTCTCTGCGTGCACGTGGGTGGAAGGAGAAGGAGAGGATGAACGAAAAAAGAGAGAGAAAAGAGAGTACCAGCTCCTAAACCTTTCCTCCTGGCTGGCAGAGGAGAGGAGAGCAAGTCTTTTTGTTCTTTCCTCCTCCTCTCCTCTCCTTTTATCTGCGCCGGGTTAGCCGTGGCGCTGCAGCTGTCTCAGTGTGCCCCCTTGCCCCCTCTCTCTCTGTGCTGCTGTTGTGTGGACGCAGACAGATGGTTGCAGTTTGTCCTGAGTGGGTGGGTGAGCCTCGTTTCCTGTGCTCCTCAGGCCTCCACCACCAGCAGCAGCACCTCCGAAGTGCAACAATCCGACCAGGGGCCACAACAGGGGCCACATTTGATAGCAAACAAGGGGCTGCTTCCTTCTCCTCTTCCTCTCCTCTTCCACTTCTCCTCCCACCTCCTCTTCCACCACCCCCGCCATCCTTCCTCCGTCCGCCCACACTCCCCCTGCAGCCCTCTGAGGCCGGGCCCCTGATGGCCCTTGGATTGCGGGCTGGGGGACCCCTCGCAGCACTCCACTCACACTCAGAGGAGCTGGCTATGAATGTAGAAGAGAATCCTGAGGGTCCCGAGCCCCATGAGCCCCCACCAGAGGTAAGCAGATACATCCATGTTCACCCCGGGTGGAAGTTGGCCCTTAAGACACTGATCTAGGATCAGTTTATCCTCACTAGATTATAACCTTAACAATAAGGAGGAGGAATGTAAACCTGACTTGAAATCAGTGTCCAGGGGCAACTTCATCCTACTCCTTCTGTTTTATACCCTGGCAGTAGGGGTGGGGTTGGTAGGGGGTTGTATACCCCTGGGGGTCATATCTCCCTCCACAGCCCCTCAAGTGTTGTGTGTCTTTGTTCACCCTATTCTAGCTGACTGTGTGGAATCTGTTGTGTTACCTGTTCTTGTTACCTGTGTTATTACCAGTGATATCTATTTGTCTGTCCAACCTGTCTGTCCAACCTGTCTGTCCAACCTGTCTGTCCAACCTGTCTATCCAACCTGTCTGTCTAACCTTGGCTGTGTGTCTTTGTTCCTTTCTCATTTCCTCTGGGTGTTTTTTCAAGATATTATTACCTTTCAATTCTATGATTTTTCCTATGCACAACATCTTAACAAAAGCCCATAGACTACATCTAGAACCTAGATTGCATACATCTAGTTCAGAGTTGATGGGAAGTAGTTAGCAGTGATAATAGATGTAATGTTAGGGGTCTGGTGAAACAATGTGGTCCTATAGATGCTTTAACAGAAAGGTTTCAGGACTGAATAGAATCAATATCGCTAGACAATAAGAGGGTCAAAAAATTACCTTCTCCCTTCTGCCACTGTGTGTGTGTGTGTGTGTGTGTGTGTGTGTGTGTGTGTGTGTGTGTGTGTGTGTGTGTGTGTGTGTGTGTGTGTGTGTGTGTGTGTGTGTGTGTGTGTGTGCGTGCGTGCGTGCGTGCGTGCGTGCGTGCGTGCGTGCGTGCGTGCGTGCGTGCGTGCGTGCGTGCGTGTGTGTAGGAGCAGCAATTGGTTTCAGTGGACTTCCCTCCCTACAAGCCTCTTTATCTCTGTGGACAAGCCATCTGTTTGCCCAGACCATGGTGTTCTGTTCTTCAAGGAGGGAGGGATGGATAGTGTAGGAGGAGGGGTAGGCTTTAGTTTGGGGATGAACACACACACCCATAGGGAGGGGTCGTTGAACAAACAAAAGTTAATCTGTAACCCCCATCCAGAGATACGAATCCAGAGATACGAATAAATATTGAATACCCTATTGTCTTCGCCGTCACCCCCCCCCCGTCTCTTTCTATGTCTCCCTCGTTCTCTCGCTCTCCATTTCTCTCTCTTTATCCTAATTTCTCTCTCTCCCTCCACCTGTTACGTTACGGTAAAAAGAGTAAAGGGTGATTGTGTTGCAATTCCACACAGACCACACACTACAGCCCTAAGATCAGACCACAGACTACAGCCCTCAGATCAGACCACACACTACAGCCCTCAGATCAGACCACAGACTACAGCCCTCAGATCAGACCACAGACTACAGCCCTAAGATCAGACCACAGACTACAGCCCTCAGATCAGACCACAGACTACAGCCCTCAGATCAGACCACACACTACAGCCCTCAGATCAGACCACACACTACAGCCCTCAGATCAGAACACACACTACAGCCCTCAGATCAGACCACACACTACAGCCCTTAGATCAGACCACACACTACAGCCCTCAGATCAGACCACACACTACAGCCCTCAGATCAGACCACACACTACAGCCCTTAGATCAGATCACACACTACAGCCCTTAGATCAGACTACACACTACAGCCCTTAGACCAGACCACACACTACAGCCCTTAGATCAGACCACACACTACAGCCCTTAGATCAGACCACACTGACCACACACTACAGCCCATAGATCAGACCACACACTACAGCCCTTAGATCAGATCACACACTACAAGCCCTTAGATCAGACCACACACTACAGCCCTTAGATCAGACCACACATTACAGCCCTTAGATCAGACCACACACTACAGCCCTTAGATCAGACCACACACTACAGCCCTTAGATCAGACCACACTGACTACACACTACATCCCTTAGATCAGACCACACACTACAGCCCTTAGATCAGACCACACACTACATCCCTTAGATCAGACCACACACTACAGCCCTCAGATCAGACCACACACTACATCCCTTAGATCAGACCACACACTACAGCCCTTAGATCAGACCACACACTACATCCCTTAGATCAGACCACACACTACAGCCCTCAGATCAGACCACACACTACAGCCCTTAGATCAGACCACACACTACAGCCCTTAGATCAGACCACATTGACCACACACTACATCCCTTAGATCAGACCACACACTACAGCCCTTAGATCAGACCACACACTACAGCCCTTAGATCAGACCACACACTACAGCCCTCAGATCAGACCACACACTACAGCCCTTAGATCAGACCACACTGACCACACACTACATCCCTTAGATCAGACCACACACTACAGCCCTCAGATCAGACCACACCCAAACACTGATCTCTTTTTCATCTCTGTTTCTAATTATGTGTTTGTTTATTTTAGTTATTAATCCATGAACCATTTTTTTGCTTTCTGACTTTTTCTCTCTTTAACACTTTGTCTTCTTTATGTGCCTTTTGTTTTGTCAACTATTTGTGAATGTCGTGTGTGTGTGTGTGTGTGTGTGTGAATGTTGTGTGTGTGTGTGTATGTATCTCTCTTTCTGTGTGAGTGTGTTCACAGCTTGCCTTACCTTGCCTGCATGCCCAAAGAATATTCTTCCATACATTACATTAAAGCCAGGGTGTTTGTGTGTGTTAACTGTGCATCCTGTGTTGCAGGATGAAGAGGATTCTAAGCAGGGATACAACACAGGTAAGTATGGTGCCTAGAATGGGTTAATTTTAGATAGCATATACATTATAAATTCCTTAGACAATATTTCACCACTGTCTCAGTATAGGTAGGAATGATTTTTCTGATACACTGCATAAGTGGGGGTGGTTCTCACCTCTTTATCTCTCATTCTCTTTCCTTCCCACACTCTTTCTTTTCTCTCTCTCCTCCTCTTTTCCCTCCTGCCCCTCCTCTCTTCCCCCTATATCTCTCATTCTCCCCTCCTCCTTCTCCCTCTCTCCTTCTTCTGCTCCTCTCTCTCAGTTCTGGAGTGTGGTCCATCTCCCATGGAGGGGGATCAGATGGCTGAAGGGAAGCATGGTGTGTCCAGGGTGGACGTGTCAGAAGGTAGGGGGAGAGGGGCCTTGTCGGGGCCTGCTTGGCCACAGGAGCTGGCCTGCTCCCTGTGCAAACGGCTGTTCAGCAGCCTGGAGCATCTCAGGGAGCACGAGTACCGCCACACCCTGTCTCTCACGGCCCTCTCCCTGGACTGGCCTGAACCGCAAGGCCTCTTATCCGACCACCACCACAACCAGGATCAAGCCTACTCTCAGGGCCCCATTCATTCCCAGTCTCTCTATTGCCTCCCGGTGGCCGAGCATTTTCCACCACGGTACCTCTGCTCCCAGTGTCCAGCCACCTTCACGCTCAAGTCCAATGCAGACCGGCATGAGAAGACCATCCACTTCAAGAGGAAGCTGATGCAGTGCACCTACTGTCTGAAACAGTTCAGAGACCGTACTGATCTACACAGACACCTCTCCTCCGTACACTCCAGAGAGAGAGGCCACTCTTGCCCAGCCTGTGCCAAGGCATTCAGTACCCAAAAGAACCTGGCCACGCATGTCAAGGTGTGCTGCCAGCTGGGGGTAGGGGTAGAGTCAGGGAGAGGGGTCGGCATGGGGGTGGGGCAGGGTGGGGTTACCGAGAGACTGTGGGGCTTGCATCATGAGATGAAGGTAGACGCCCATAGCAACCATAATAATCATCATCACCATGTGAATGTGGTCGATTGAGCATGGATGCATACAGAGATATAGAGAGTAGTCACACATACACACACACACACACACACACACACACACACACACACACACACACACACGCACACGCACACGCACACGCACATGCACACGCACACGCACACGCACACACACGCACACAAAGACACTATACCTATGTCGATGAATGACCTGTGGTCTTATTGCACTGAAGAGGATCACTTCCTCCCTAAACCTGTATCTCTCTTCCCATTGGATAAGAGTAGATCTGAGCGGGCCCAATATGGGTTATATGTAAGAGCACTTATATATTTTCTACAACCGGTGTAATATTTGTACATTTATAAGATTAAAGACTGATCTTTCATAAAAACTTTGGTTTTTACATAGACTACATCACCAAAAGTATGTGGACACCTGCTCGTTGAACATCTCATTCCAAAATCATGGGCATTAATATGGAGTTGGTCCCCTCTTTGCTGCTATAACAGCCTCCACTCTTCTGGGAAGGCTTTCCACTAGATGTTGTAACATTTCTGACAGGGACCTGCTTCCATTCAGCCACAAGAGCATTAGTGAGTTCGGACACTGATGTTGGGCGATTAGGCCTGGCTCGCAGTCCCCATTCCAATTCATCCCAAAGGTGTTCGATGGGGTTGAGGTCAGGGCTCTGTGCAGGCCAGTCAAGGTATTCCATGGCGATCTCAACAAGACATTTCTGTATGGACCTCGCTTTGTGCATGGGGGCCTTCCCCAAGCTGTTGCAACAAAGCTGGATACACATAATCGTCTAGAATGTTATTGTATACTGTAGCATTAAGATTTCCCTTCACTGGAACTAAGCGGCCCAAACCATGAAAAACAGCCCCGGACCATTATTCCTTCCTCATCCACTAAACTTTACAGTTGGCGCAATGCATTCAGGAAGGTAGCGTTCTCCTGGCATTCATTAAACCCAGATTCGTCCGTCTGACTGCCAGACGGTGAAGCGTGACTCATCACCCAGAGAATGTGTCTACTGCTCAAGAGTCCAATGGCGGCGAGCTTTACACCACTCCAGCCAACGCTTGGCATTGCGCTGGTGATCTTAGGTTTGTGTTTGGCTGCTCGGCCATGGAAACCCATTTCATGAAGCTCCCGACGAACAGTTCTTGTACTTCCAGAGGCAGTTTGGAACTCGGTAGTGAGTGTTGCAACCGAGGACAGACCATTTTTGCGCTCTATGCGCTTCAGCACTCGGCGGTCCTGTTCTGTGAGCTTGTGTGGCCTACCACATGGTGGCTGAGCCGTTGTTGCTCCTAGACATTTCCACTTCACAATAATAGCACTTACAGTTGACCGGGGCAGCTCTAGCAGGGCAGAAATTTGATGAACTGACTTGTTGGAAAGGTGGCATCCTATGACGGTTCCACGTTGAAAGTCACTGAGCTCTTCAGTAAGGTCATTCTACTGTCAATGTTTGTCTATGGAGATTACATGGCTGTGTGCTCCTGTCAGCAACAGGTTTGGCTGAAATAGCCGAATCCACTAATTTGAAGGGGTGTCCACATACTTTTGTAAATACTGTACAGTGTATGTAGGCGGCGGCCTATATTTTGAAGAAGCCTTTAGGCATATTTTTTAAAAACACAATTGCTATGCAAAGTGACCAGTGAAAATGTACTGTGACGGCTCACCTGAGTTCCAGCTTTGTTTTATTATGTATCAATATGTGTCTGTTTGTCATTCTGTACAGCTGTCACTTGCTTATGGAGTACATTGATTGAATGATCAGGGGGGCTCATATCGTATTGTTGGTGCTGTTGTTGGAAATAGCTCTGGGTAGAATCAGGTCTAGAATCAGCTTACCTTTGTTAAATCCTCATCGTAACCAATAGGGGGAAAGCACAAAACTGACCTTAGAGTGTATAGCGAAACCTTTGTTTTTCTACTTGGGTTCTTGTGGTGTTTATTCTATCCCCCAGCCCCCTGTCTCCCTCTGTGTCACCAGTCAGGGCTCAGCTGAAGCTCTCTTCTCCATATTAGGGAGGGAGATTTGGATCTCCTACTCTTTACATCCCACTAAAACTGCTCATAAAACTGACCCTAGTCACCACACATCAGCACCACCTGCAGGTAATCATATGTACTACACATTCCCTGTCAGCGTTGATTCTGTACACAAACATCAGAGGTTTGTTCTGGGAGAGGAGTGTCCTAAACCTATCCAGTCTGAAACAATGATACAATTATCTGTTTTTAACCTTTATTCAAATCAGGAGGTGTCATTGAGATAACACATGTCAGATGTAAAAACAGAGGACTGTCATACATTCAGAGCAGGCTTACAATAAGTTCACATGTGACACATACAACAGCCCTGAGAGGGTAACGTTCCCGCAAATTGTTTTGCACTGAAGTATGCCTAGTTGGATTTGAGGAAAGGTATTAATCTATGTTTCTGCACACGGAGTTCCTCTCCTTTATCTGTTTGATAAAGCTTTTTGGGCTTCCGAGTGGCGCAGCGGTCTAAGGCACTGCATCTCAGTGCTAGAGGCATCACTACAGACCCTGGTTTGATTCTAGGCTGTATCACAACCGGCCGAGATCGGGAGTCCCATAGGGCGACGCACAGTTGTTAGGGAGGGTTTGGCCGAGGTAGGGCGTCAATGTAAATAAGAATTTGTTCTTAACTGACTTGCCAAGTTAAATTAAGGTTAAATAAAAATAAATGATATGTAGGAAGTTGACTGATGAACACAGGTGTCTGTGAAGGGCATTTGACATGTTTTCCTACATCCGTCCCGTGTTGTTTTTAGATCAGTAGAGATGAAAGGAGTACCAAGCCACTTAAAACAATACAGACATGCTTGCGGGTGGGTTGGGGTGTGGTTAGGGTTAGGGTTAGAGTTGTTTCAAGTTCCTTTCTCTCTGTGCGCTGACCCCAATCCTCCGAACCCCCTCTATAAGCCCAGCTGATGGAGAATAGTAATTGGCTCTTCTCAACTCCAGCCCTCACTGACCTACGACCCCTCCTTGGGTTAAAGTTGGGGCGGCAGGTAGCCTAGTGGTTAGGACGTTGGACTAGTAACCGAAAGGTTGCAAGATCGAATCCCTGAGATGACAAGGTAAAAATCTGTCGCTCTGCCCCTGAACAAGGCAGTTAACCCACTGTTCCTAGGCAGTCATTGAAAATAAGAATTTGTTCTTAACTGACTTACCTAATTAAATAAAGGTAAAGGGTAGGGACATCCCAAGGATACCAGATAACACTAACATAAAAGGAAGTGGGCAGAGGAGGGCCATGACTTCTCTGACGTCATAGGAACAAGTGGAAAGTCTGAGGAGAAGGGGGAGGATTGGAGGGGGAGGATTGGAGAGAGAGGGGTGGGTGGAAAAAGGAGTGGAAAGAGAGAGACAGTGACAGCGAGAAGATGGGGGAGGGAGATGGAGGTTAGATGGTGTTGTCTGAGAGGTTCAGAGTGTCCATTGTAACATAGTCACAGTCTGTGGTTGATATACTGTTTGAATTAGTGTAGGGCTGCAGACAGGGAGTAATGGTTGTGGATGGCAGGGTGGGACTAGGAACTAGGACAAACCTATCACTTACTGTATCTTAAATGGATTTTCTTATAGACTGTTTGTCTTCCTCCTGCTTGTTACTGCATGAAAACAAGGTGCGTTGAAGGCGTTTTGCATGTTTAATTTGGTCATTGGATTGATGCTATTTCAGTAACTGAATTATAGAACCACAAAGCTCTCTCTCTCTCTTTCTCTGTCTGGCGGTCCTTAAGGACAAACTTGTCACAGTGTTTGAGTGGTCTGACTAAAATGCTGTCTTGCCACAAACGGTACTCTCTGAGAGCTAGAACTCCTAAAATAGGAAATAGAGTACTAGAATACCTCCATTTCCTCATTCTGAGGTAAAAAGTGTATTTTTCTGTCTGTTTGATGTGACTGTAGTTCAGTTGCATAGGGAAGTTAGCTGTCATGTCCTAATTTTATGGAAGTGCATCAACCAATTAACCAATCAACCAACCACTCATTCAGTCAAATTTGGATTCATACAGCACTTTTTACAAATGCAGCTGACCCAAAAAGCAAGCCGGGTGTCAAACCCCAAAGAGCAATGACACTCTAAAGCTGTGTTTGTCAGTCTAGGTCAATATGTGTCCTGTCTGTGCCCATACCCTTCCATGGAACCTTATAAAGATCCTATTGAATTATGAAAGTATTCTAATTCCTAATTCTTTGCCTCAACCATTATGACTGGGGGGTCATTTGAGACGTGTCCCATATGTCGTTTTGGTGTTTTCCACATAACCAGGTATGAGAACAGACCAACATGTTAAGTGGAACTTGTCATCTTGTTTAAGGAACTTGTCCCTGAGCTGGCCTCAGAAAGAATGAATGTTCTGGCCTATGGTCAAAACAGGAAAGGAGGCTAGGCTACTCTCATGTGAACCAGACTGGTTAGGAGCCATTTTTAAAAAGAGCCAAAGAGGTGGATTTCGGTTGCAATATTGGGATTTTCTTTAGTAAATTCTTAGAGCAAAAATACAATGCATTTTAGACTGTATTTTTTGTCTTTTAATTCCAAATATGAAAGATTGATATGTATTTGTGTAATGTTTTTAGGGTAGTTTGTATTCTGTAATCAATAAACTGTGAATGAAAACCCATTGGGAGGTTGATTATTTTGTTGTTGTGTTTGTGTGCTATAGTTATGGAGAAATAGACAGTACACACATACTATATAAAATAATGCATTTTATACACATACTTTATCCTTTCCTAAATTGTCTAACCAGGTACAAAATATGTATATGCATACTGTATGAGTATGGAAAAAGCATTATTTTAGTTGTAGGTATAGACTATATTCTTACTTTAATTTCCCCTACTGTGATTCCACATTGGCAGAGTGAGTCAGGTTGAACAATCAATCTGGGTCTTTTGACTTGAGGACATTTTGTGCAAATCTCCCATTGACACATATGCAGGATCTGTATGAAATGTCGAGGTACGCCCATGTTTCCCAACCAAGTTGGGCATAATAGTGTGAGGCTGGATGAGGCATTGTGTTCATACTCTCCATTTTGACTCCCTGAGCCTTTCTAATCCACATTCCGTTTATGTCAGATGAACAGCCTGTTTGTCATGTTGATTGGGGTTTCTTCTCAACCAATCTATTAAGCTTCTTGCCCTGCCACATATAGTTAAAGTCCGGATAAGACACACACACACACACACACACACAGGCGTCCACGCACGCACAAACAGATGTCCGCTTGAGCATCTACTTAGCCTTTTGTCCAGACTTTGATCTGATGGGCTTAGTGGAGGCTGTAAAAGCTGAATTACAGCAGTGTGGTTTTACAGTCCTGTTTACACTATGCGATCGTAGGGTTGCAAAATTCCAGGAACATTCAATATGGCAACCCTATGTGTGTGTCCTGTTCTCCTTTGACCTGACTTCCCCTCTGTAAATATCCAGCAAGTCCTCGACCTCAGGTGTGTTGATCTCATTAGTACCTGACTCCTCCTGTGGCTTACCTGTTACTCTAAATCATGCTGCGATGTAGAGATATCTTGTAAGAGATAATCAACGAGGGGCTATGCGTTCTCTGGAAAATAATGCACAATGTGCAATGTGTGCTTTTAGCAGAGTGGAGCTAAAGAATAAGAACGTTTTGTCATACCCATTTTATACGGTCTGATATACCACGGCTGTCAGACAATCAGCATTCAGGGCTCGAACCACCCAGTTTATAAAGCCAATTATTAACTGGGTGGTTTGAGCCCTGAATGCTGCTTATCTGAAAGCTGTGGTATATCAGACAGTATACTATGGGTATGAATAAACATTTATTTTTACTGTTCTAATTACATTGGTAACCAGTTTATAATAGCATTAAGGCACCTCAGGGTTTGTGGTATATGGTCAATATACCACGGCTAAGGGCTGTGTCCAGGCACTCCGCATTGTGTTGTGCATAAGAACAGCCCTTAACTGTGGTAGATTGACCATATACCACACCCCCTCAGGCCTTATTGCTTAATTATCCAAACCCTGCTGTGTCGTAATCTCTCTCTATCCTCTCTCCCCCTTTGACCTGACTTCACCTTTGTACGTATTTAGCTCTTCCTCGTTTGTATCTGACCTCACGTGTGTGTATTGATCCCTGCCTAATTCATCCTGAGTTGATCTATCATGTAATGTGGATATGTAAATCTATTGTAGGCCTTTATCCAAGCGTTACCGTGTCTAATGTAATATCTGTCTCTCTCTACTTGACATGTGATCTTTAGACTAGATCCTGAATAAAGAGGGACCTCTTCTACAGGGAGTAAACAGGATATTGTTGACTATTTCCTGGTTGTTGTTGTTGATAATGTCTTGAGTGTTTTGTTTATTTATACCTTCTTGTTTAGACAGACTAGTTGCTAGGGAAACTGTAAATTTGACTGATATTTAGGTGGGCACCGGGGTTGGTAAGACCATAGAATTAGAATTTAGAATACTGGAATGGACATGAACCTTCTTATGATGGGATAAAGGTCAGCCATTTTGATCAGGGAGTTGGTCAACCATGGTTTGTGGTTTGTGGTTGTGATAATATATTGTGTGATAATATATTCTGTAAAATCATGAATTTGAAGAATTTATCTGCATTGTATGTTTGTTAGCTAGCTACCCAACCAGTTTTAGAGAAATTATTCCATACATTTTTTCAAATGAACTGCCAATATCCCAACATTCCATTCAAACAATGCAGTCAATCCACAGCCATACACTTTCTGAAATCAGTTGATGACAGGACTTAGACAAGTTGTAAATGCAACAAGTACTGATGTTGTATCTTGTAAAACAAGTTGTTTGGATCCTGGATGCTGATTGAAAGAGCAGTGTTCCAAGCCGTGCTGTATTGGCCGTCACAAGCACACTATGCCTGCTAACAGTTCCATCTGAAAATGATCACTGCGTCTCCATAAGAATATCATGTTGCTGTCCGAATCGTCTCTTGTATTTATCTAAACTCACACACTATTTCCACTTGCTTCCAGCCTAGCATTTAGTTTGTTACAGCAGGGGTTAATATAAGCCTAGCATTTAGTTTGTTACAGCAGGGGTTAATATAAGCCTAGCATTTCGTTTGTTACAGCAGGGGTTAATATAAGCCTAGCATTTAGTTTGTTACAGCAGGGGTTAATATAAGCCTCACCGTCTGCCTGAACTCGGAAACAATGTTTCACTTTTGAATTTTGATCTCTGTAATCTTGTAAACCTTTGATCAATTTAACCTGTCACTCAAATTGCACATCTAACTGATGTAGACGTTTTAAACCTTTAAATGAACTTTAAATAAACTACTCTGCCAAGTCACATTGCCTTAACACTCTCTCACTCTCTCTCTCTCTCTCTCTCTCTCTCTCTCTCTCTCTCTCTCTCTCTCTCTCTCTCTCTCTCTCTCTCTCTCTCTCTCTCTCTCTCTCTCTCTCTCTCCTCTCTCTTTCCTATTACTTTCTCCCATTTCTCTCTCTCTCTCTCTCTCTCTCTCTCTCTCTCTCTCTCTCTCTCTCTCTCTCTCTCTCTCTCTCTCTCTCTCTCTCTCTCTCTCTCCACAGTGAATGACTTCACAGTGATCCGTAAGAAGTTTAAGTGTCCCTACTGCAGTTTCTCTGCCATGCACCAGTGCATCCTGAAGAGGCACATGCGTTCCCACACGGGCGAGAGGCCCTACCCCTGTGAGATCTGTGGCAAGAAGTTCACCAGGAGGGAGCACATGAAGAGACACACACTGGTGAGTACAGTGCAGTAGCAGACAGTTGCCACCGGGGTGCAGCAGTGAGCTGAGTCACACACTAGCCATGCTGTTCGCTGCAGCACCTTTCCTACAGTCAAATTACCTAGTGGACTCATGAGTGGAATATTATTAATATTTATCATAATTAATTAACATGATTTCAAAAAACGCCCCCAAAATCCGATGTTACTACGTCAAACAGTTTTATATTTTAGTCTTCTGTGATGTATATAAAGTATAATATTGGGTTGCAAACTCAAAATGTAATACATTAGATAAGAGGTATGTGTGTATTTCTCCTCCAGGTCCACAGTAAAGATAAGAAGTATGTGTGTATCTCTCCTCCAGGTCCACAGTAAAGATAAGAGGTATATGTGTATCTCTCCTCCAGGTCCACAGTAAAGATAAGAAGTATGTGTGTATCTCTCCTCCAGGTCCACAGTAAAGATAAGAGGTATGTGTGTATCTCTCCTCCAGGTCCACAGTAAAGATAAGAGGTATGTGTGTATCTCTCCTCCAGGTCCACAGTAAAGATAAGAAGTATGTGTGTATCTCTCCTCCAGGTCCACAGTAAAGATAAGAGGTATGTGTGTATCTCTCCTCCAGGTCCACAGTAAAGATAAGAAGTATGTGTGTATCTCTCCTCCAGGTCCACAGTAAAGATAAGAAGTATGTGTGTATCTCTCCTCCAGGTCCACAGTAAAGATAAGAGGTATGTGTGTATCTCTCCTCCAGGTCCACAGTAAAGATAAGAGGTATGTGTGTATCTCTCCTCCAGGTCCACAGTAAAGATAAGAAGTATGTGTGTATCTCTCCTCCAGGTCCACAGTAAGGATAAGAGGTATGTGTGTATCTCTCCTCCAGGTCCACAGTAAAGATAAGAGGTATGTGTGTATCTCTCCTCCAGGTCCACAGTAAAGATAAGAAGTATGTGTGTATCTCTCCTCCAGGTCCACAGTAAAGATAAGAGGTATGTGTGTATCTCTCCTCCAGGTCCACAGTAAAGATAAGAAGTATGTGTGTATCTCTCCTCCAGGTCCACAGTAAAGATAAGAGGTATGTGTGTATCTCTCCTCCAGGTCCACAGTAAAGATAAGAAGTATGTGTGTATCTCTCCTCCAGGTCCACAGTAAAGATAAGAGGTATGTGTGTATCTCTCCTCCAGGTCCACAGTAAAGATAATAAGTATGTGTGTATCTCTCCTCCAGGTCCACAGTAAAGATAAGAAGTATGTGTGTATCTCTCCTCCAGGTCCACAGTAAAGATAAGAGGTATGTGTGTATCTCTCCTCCAGGTCCACAGTAAAGATAAGAAGTATGTGTGTATCTCTCCTCCAGGTCCACAGTAAAGATAAGAAGTATGTGTGTAAGGTCTGCAGCCGGGTCTTCATGTCGGCAGCCAGCGTTGGAATCAAACATGGCTCCCGTCGCCATGGTGTCTGTGTTGACTGTTCTGGACGGGGCGTGGACCACAACCGGGAAGCAGGCGGAGGCATGTCGCCCGAAGATGAGCAGTATCCCAGCGACCACCGTTTCCACAACGACCAGGTGGAGTGCGAAGGCGACGGAGAGGCGGAGGAAGAGATGATGACGGAAGGGGATGGAGAGATGATGGGAGAGGGGGATGAGGAGGGAGGAAAGTGGAAGGATGACTCAGGGATGATGACGGAGGGAGACGGAGCCATGGATAATGACAAGGAGGAGAGCAACTCTTCTGCACCAGAGGGGGAGCAGCACAATGGGAGCGAGAAGGATTTCAGCTGGATCTCTTAGGATCCTATGGGATCATTTAGGATCTATTGTGGATCTTAGGCAGACACAGCTCTCTTTACCCATGTGTACATGGGCCTTCCTCTGAGTGGGATATGTGGGCGATACGCGACAATGATCTAAACCCTTGACAGATGCCATACACACACACACCGCACATAAACACACACGCTGAGCCCTGTGCTGATGATAGGACTGCCATGGTGGAAAGAGAACAATTGAGAAAAAATTAAGTTTTGTTAGTTTGTTTATTTCTGATGAGGACCCTATCAGAGTCTGTCCATTGATTTAGATGTTCACCTCCATCACACTGGGACCAATGAGGACTCATTCAACATCTTAGCTGATTTTGAACCATGACTTTTTGTGGTCACAGTTGCCATGGATACGACAGATCGTTAACAGTTTGGGAAAACACCAAGGTGGTGTCTTGTTACCATGCAGTCCTATTTGGGGACAGTCTCTACTCCTTTGGGGACAATCACTACACCTGGGGACAGTCTCTACTCATTATGGGGATAGTCTCTACATCTGGGGACGGTCTTTACATCTGGGGACAGTCTCTACTCATTATGGGGACAGTGTCTACACCTGGGGACAGTCTCTACATCTGGGGACAGTCTACTCATTATGGGGACAATGTCTACACCTAGGGACAGTCTCTATTCATTTTGGGGACAGTCTGTATTTATTTGGGGGACAGACTCTAGACATTTTGCGGACAGTCTATTTAGTCGGGGGACAGTCTTTATTTATTTGGGGGACAGTCTTTATTCATTTGGGGGACAGTATTCATTCATTTGGGGGACAGTCTCAATTAATTTGGGGGACAGTCTTTATTCATTTGGGGGACAGTATTCATTCATTTGGGGGACAGTCTCAATTAATTTGGGGGATAGTCTTTATTGATTTGGGGGACAGTCTCTATTCATTTGAGGACAGTCTCTATTCATTTGGGGACAGTCTTTATTAATTTGGGGACAGTCTTTATTCATTTGGGGGACCGTATTCATTCTTTTGGGGGACAATATTCATTTGGGGGACAGTATTCATTTGGGGACAGTCTATTAATTTGTGGGAAAGTCTCTATTTATTTGGGGGACATTCTCTATTCATTTGGGGACAGTCTCTATTAATTTGGGGACCGTTTCTATTCATTTGAGGACAGTCACGATTCATGTTTGAGACAGTCTTTTATCTATTGTAAAGTTGCACCCGTCAGGCAGCGGTTGGCCCATTGTCTCCTGCAGAGTGAAACTGCCACAGACTTGCACTTTAACGTCGACTAGACTCCTGTCAATGCTCACAACCCGTGGTTTACATTTTCAATCTGATTTTACCTACACAACTCGGTGACCGCACCTACCTTTAAGGATATACTGTATGTCCTCATGACTGTTATGATATATAAATATATGGATATTATAATACTTGTGCAAAGTTTGCTGATTATAATAGCCTATGCCCAGTGGAGGCTGGTGGGAGGAGCTATAGGAGGACGGGCTCATTGTAATGGCTGGAATGGAATAAATGGAATTGAATCAAACATGTGGTTTCCATGTCTGTGATGTGTTTGATACCGTTCCATTTATTCCATTCCAGCCATTACAATGAGCCCGTCCTCCTATAGCTCCTCCCACCAGCCTTCACTGCCTATGCCTTTCAATTGGTTCTTTCGCCACTTAAGTTTACCATGTGTTTCTGTTGAGCTGTGATGAGAATTATGAAAGGTTGAGCAAATGTACATACAAACAAGCCACAAGAATTAGTATATTGAGCAAGAGAGGGAGTTGGAGAGAGAAGGAGAGAGACTTATGAGAGAGAAAGTTTGAGAGAGAAGAAGAGTGTGAGAGTGAACACTATGCAGGGACATAACCAATCAAGCCAGATGTCAGTGTTCTGAATTCTCTACTTTCAGAGAGAGGACACAGATCGAGAGGTAACCTAGCGGTTAAGAGCATTGGGACTGTAACCGAAAGGTTGCTGGTTTGAATCCCTCCTGAGCCGACTGGGTGAAAAATCTGTCGATGTGCCCTTAAGCAAGGCACTTAACTCTAATTGCTCCTGTAAGTCTCTCTGGATAAGAGCATCTGCATAATGACATAAATGTAAACCTTTACTTCAGATATTTCCTCTCAGAATGAGCGAGAGAGACATATTACATACACAATGATGATGGGTCACGACTCATGCCAACACAAGCACACTATGGAGCTATTCTACGTGGACATTTCATCTCTTTTTTCTTACCTTGAATCTCAAGTTGTATCTATGGACAGCGGTCGTGTTTAGAAGCAGACTTTCTTCAAAACCTTTGTTGTTTTATTATAATTTTTTATATTTCACTATAAATACAGAATATGCACACTTTTACATCTTAGTGAACCTTAATGAATGGTTCATCTTTCTTTTTGGTGATAATGTTCATTTCAGTTTGTAAAATAAGCCAGGCTTCGGCTTAAGATGCCACCCAGAGAGTGGCCTGTTCTGGTGAGTGCTTTTATGACGTTTCAAAAAGTTCTTTATTAACACACATTTGTGGAATTATTGTACTACTGTATAAAGACATTCTCTCAGCTCCGTCTAACGCCTTCTGTAGTCACAGCGTGTGTGGATGTGTGGATGTGGACGTGTGTGTTCGTGTGTGTGTGCAAGCGTGTGAGATGTATATTGATTTTCTTAAGATTATGTTCATGTTAGAACATGTTTATTATGATGATCAGAACTATGATATGATGTTATTATGATGATCAGAACTATGATATGATGTTATTATGATGATCAGAACTATGATATGATGTTATTATTATGATGGTCAGAACTATGATATGATGTTATTATGATGATCACAACTATGATATGATGTTATTATTATGATCAGAACTATGATATGATGTTATTATTATGATGATCACAACTATGATATGATATTATTATGATGATGATCACAACTATGATATGATGTTATTATTATTATGATAGATATCATAGATATGATGTTATTATTATTATGATAGATATCATAGATATGATGTTATTATTATGATGGTCAGAACTATGATATGATGTTATTATTATGATGATCAGAACTATGATATGATGTTATTATGATGGTCAGAACTATGATATGATGTTATTATTATGATGGTCAGAACTATGATATGATGTTATTATGATGATCACAACTATGATATGATGTTATTATGATGATCACAACTATGATATGATATTATTATGATGATGATCACAACTATGATATGATATTATTATTATGATCAGAACTATGATATGATGTTATTATTATTATGATAGATATCATAGATATGATGTTATTATTATTATGATAGATATCATAGATATGATGTTATTATTATTATGATAGATATCATAGATATGATGTTATTATTATGATGGTCAGAACTATGATATGATGTTATTATTATTATGATAGATATCATAGATATGATGTTATTATTATGATGATAGATATCATAGATATGATGTTATTATTATGATGATAGATATCATAGATATGATGTTATTATTATGATGGTCAGAACTATGATATGATGTTATTATTATGATGGTCAGAACTATGATATGATGTTATTATTATCATTATTAAGTTCTGGATGCTAAGCTTTATTGTGTGTTTCTTTTTTATATTTAATATCTTGTACTAGACGAAAAGCTTGTGGACAGCAAGCTATAAGGTGTTTCTTAACAGTTCTATCATGCCAGTCTCTGCTTTTCTGTTGTATTTGGTTTTTACAGAGAAAGAAGAAAAAATCAGAGGCGCTAATTTATTCTTAGGGCTCTGTCCAATCAGATCCGTGGCATCCGCATGGCGGTTGCTTTGTCGGTGTCAGAGGTGGAACGGCTCTAGAGTTGTCAAATCTACAAGCAGCTCCCGGCATTATACCTGAAGCGACATTGCCATTGGCCATTGGCTGCACGGAGTCACATTAAGAGAAATATCATGCAGCCTTGTTTACAAGTTTGAACACTGGAATGTGATATGTAATCTACACCTCCATTAGGGTGACATAAATCCTCTTTATTTGGTTTAAGGATTTTCATTTTGAGTGTCATTATTTCTATATAGACTACACCTTCATTCTGAACTTGAAATGCGAGTGGGACAGGTGTGGATTCATGAGAAGGATCCAAGGCAGCTGCTCACCGATTTGACAGCTCCAACGCAGTTACACCGCCAAAACATCAGCTATGCGGGTGTTGGCTATCACCTGTTAATGCTTGATCTGACTGAATCTAGGCCTTAGATATGGATTGGACATATGTATGGTATGGCACAAGCATCTATATTACTAACATACACTAATTAATTAACATCATACCAAAAATAATCTAATGTGTTGTATCAAGTGCTTTTGTTTCAACGGTGCGTGTGCAGATGTAGGTGCACATATTTCAATTTATTGTGGTCTAATAATTGTGTTGTAGTTTGGATGTTGTTGTTTTTTGAAATCATGTTTTTTTATATTTTTTTTACAGTTTTCAAAGTGCACATGTTGTGTGTATATATACGGTATCATTGTATATGAAGGGCCTTGTGACTTGCTAGGCTAGACCTGCTGAAGATCGCATCTTTAACCCCTCTTTTCTTTATTGTTCGAGTTGCCCTGGTTTCCAAAGTTGTGTTCTACTGTATATCCTAAATATAGGCCCAATTCCAAATCTACCCCTGGCCCGGACCCCTATGCACTTTTTGTAGGTCTGAAATGATTAGGTAGGGGTAAATAATATAAGGCAAATGTCAACCTGGCCTAACAGAGGGCAAGATTCTTCCAGACCTACAAGACATGTTTTGGGGTAGGGTGCCTAAACGGCAAGTTGGTATTTATTGTCATTAATCTTGCCTTGGAGGCAGCTGCAGAGTGGTCACTAGCTGGCACAGCCACAAAGTCAGAAAATCTGAACTTAAACCTAACATTAACCCTAATCTTAACCACACTGCTAACCATAATGCCTAACCCTAACTTTAAATTAAGACCAAAAAGATAGTTTTTGTCTTAATTCATTTTTACGATACAGCCAATTTTGACTTTGCAGCTGGCCTATCTAGCGGAAATCGCTAATGTCTGCCTCCAGGGCAAGATTCATTACAATAAACATCAACCTGCACCTGAATGCTATGAGGGAAAGGGACAAAGTGGGCCACAGTGGTGCCTCTGGGAATTATAGTTGTGTAGCCACAGTTGGTTGCAAACATTACCATCTGCCACACTTCCATTCCCATCAGTCCCAGTGCTAAACACTGTATCTACGGAACAACCCTCGGGTGTGTGTTTAATTTCACTGATTCCTGATGCCTTCCTCATGTGTGGTGGCAAGCTTTATTTAAGTAGTATTATTTATTGTCTATTAGCAATTTCTAATCACTTGAAGGTTTCAGAAAGAAAATGAATGATGTTGTGTGGATATTTTGAATGTTAATGGCTGAATATGTAGGGATTGTCAAGAGCTGCCGTGTATTTGGAAGGAATAGCAGGGCTATTTCTCTGACATCCATCCAGTGCTTTTCCACTCCAGACTCCTGTGACCACTGAGATGTTTTTACCCACTTCCTTATCGTTATCATCACCTGTCTGCCTGCCTGCCTGCCGGCATGTCTTCTTATTCCTTGTCTTGGGTTGTAATTCAGGAAACATTTGCCATCCAATCCCCTCAACAATGTGCCTCGATACATTTTAGATGTGGGTGTGTTTCAAGAGATAGGGACATACAGAAATCTGATGGATAGAGATTTTTAAAATATATTTTATCTAAATCACAGGTGCAAAAAGTTGAGAAAATACTGTTTTTCTGAGAGACAAATCAGCTGTTTGTTTTTGAGGACCTATGTGACTGTGTTACAGTATACAGTAGATTCTGTTCCTGTGTTTATTAGCCCATTGTGCCCTGATTCCATGGTCTTAACTGCACGCCTTTGTTCATTTGTCATACCAAAGCTCTGTCTCTGGCGTCTGCACAAAACTGGTTTATTTCACATGCAAAACTGTTTGCTTTTCAGCAGATAAATATTTGTATTCTGCTCTTAGATGCGTACAAAATTGCAATCCTTATTTAGCCTGTATAGCTTGATTCACATGTGCAAATCACAAAGCCATAGATATGGTTATATCTAGATTTTACTATATTTCAAAATTCTTGCATTTTTTTTTTAGATTCTGTTCTTTACTAAGAGTGATGTGTGTATACCTTCATATATATATACATTTATATTGTTATTATATATATTATTTATTTTCTCTCACATTTGGCAAGGTGTCTTTCGTTTGTAAAGTGAGACACTTGAAACTTGACAGTTGTTTGTTGGGAATATTGTTCAATATGATACTGACTTTATATCGATTATCATAAACCTGTGTTTGTAACAAAGATGTGTTGAATAATCAAACCCCTTGATCTGTTTGGGAGGATTAAAGTGAGCAGGTCTTCTGTATATGATAGTACTGATCACTTGAGCGTTTTTATAGCCAAACATGAACTTCCCTACCGTCCTGTTGTGAGGGCTAGCCTAAAGGGCTAACCCAGGCCT
Organism: Salvelinus alpinus; assembly: GCF_045679555.1. Classification (NCBI taxonomy): domain Eukaryota; kingdom Metazoa; phylum Chordata; class Actinopteri; order Salmoniformes; family Salmonidae; genus Salvelinus; species Salvelinus alpinus. Next base: position 37,845,693 of record NC_092102.1, on the reverse strand, counting down.
CTTTCTAACTTCATGTTTAGTGGAATTAGCTTGACTATTATTTGCAAAACCAATCAGTCTCAATAAATTTTGAAATTGCTGCTGAATTTTTTTAAATGTGTGCGTTGTAAATGTTGGGTTCTTGTCAACCTCCACTGTGTGGGTTCTACCTCAAAGCTGTAATACCCCTGTTCTCCACAAGAGGGCAGTCGGCTTTACAACTATGAAGGTGTAGGGTGAAGTTGCCCCTATATACTGATCTTGGCTCAGTTTAGAAATTTCCCCACTGATGGTCAAGTTTAGAATTGGGGGAGGGGAAGCTGATCATAGATCTTTACCTAGTGGAAACTTGTGACACACACACACAGACACGCACAGAGACACACACACAGACACACAGACACACACAGAGAAGAGAGAGAAAGCATGAGAATACATGTTCCAATCCATTCGCATTTATTTTCTCTCTATCACATTTACATCACATCATCATCATGACATCAAGTCACCCATCCACTCGAGCACATGTCAGACAGACATGAGCAATAAAACACTTCTGCACCAGACATAATGAGACAACATCAATCAATCAATCAATATGAACAAGATAATAAAGCAACCAAAAGAAAGTATGTTTCCCTCCCACCAACCATAATGCTCTGACACAGCACAGCAAGAGAAAAACAGTCAGACAGTTACAAAAAGAAAAAAAAACAGATAGAGGTGAAGCAGTGACAGAAAGACAAACAGATCAAATTGGTGTGTTGTTTAAGAGCACGATAGAAGAAAAAGCACAGAGTTGAGTGGAACTACCATGGTGATGACGATGTGTTACATTTGATTTGAATGGAGATCCATTGGCTTTGCTGCTGCTGAGCTGCTGGGCTGGACTCATCAACATGGACATTCAACGAGCAAACAAAGGATAGAATGATGTAACATTAGGAAATAAAGTTTTTCTTTCTGCACATTTCAAGGGCTCGGTTAGCTTAATATACTGGGTATTGACTTTAGGGGGGACTACAATCAATTCTGATAGTTTAAAAGAGAGAGACAGGGAAAAAAAATAAAAAAATAGAGAAAAATAGATTGGGAGATATATGGAGGAAGAGAGTCAGTCACTGAAGTTGTGAGAGGGAAAGGTACAGGTACAATTTGGTGGCAGGTAGCTTAGCGGTTAAGAGTGTTGGGCCAATAACCGAAAGGTTGCGAGTTTGAATCCCCGAGCCGCCTAGGTGATTTGTCTCCCACAAAAGACAATGACAACATGTATTCTGATAAATACTTATTTGGCAGGGAGACAGAAAAAGTAGGTAGCACATTTTCTGAAACGCCTGTGTACAATAGATTATGACTGCATTCATAGCACAGTCGATCACTCCATAGTGTATTATAAGACTTGCCATAAGCATTCACAACAGCTCACGGTTCCTATACACTGGGTACAGATGTCCTTTCAACGTCTAGTTTTTATTTACATTTGGTTGAGTTGTCAACTAACGTGAATTCAACGTGAAATCAACAAAACATTTCACCATGTTATTGGATCTAGTTTAAAAGTTGGGTGAAAAAAATTACGAAATTCCCTTACATTTTACAAATCCAATCAGTTTTCCACGTTGATTAAAAAGTCATCACATTGAATGTTTTTGTTGAAATGACGTGGAAACAACGTTGATTCAAGCAGTGTTTTTCCAGTGGGTTCTGACCACTTTACCAAATGCATAACACCTTTATAAACACATTCAATAGGTGCATTAAAGTAGTGCAGTATATGGCCTGCTATAAGCATTCATAACAGTTCATGACTCCTTATAACAGCCTAAATAAAGGCCTACATGACATTAAATGCATTCATAATAGATCACACCAGGTGGCTCACAGAAAGGTCACCAAAAGGTCAAGTTAGTTTTTGTTAGAATTAAAGCGTCTCATTGCACAATGTAAGAAGGTTAAGGGCAATTCCACGATAACAGAATTATGCTGAGACTAAGATTTTTCACTTTAAAATGTATGTCAAACAAAACCAATGATTGCAAAGTTAAACAAACCATACAACTCTATGCACAAGGACTACTTTGAACAATTTCCACTGAATATTTTACAAAAACACATTTACTTGAAGAACAGTGCAGATGTAAAGTTTGTCAACAGAATGACAGTTTGTGCTGTTTGTGCCGTCATTCTGTCAGAGCACTAACAGTGTTCTAGCGGCAGTAGAAACTAGCGGCATTACAACAAGAAAGAAAAAAACAAGCTCATCTTTCTGGAGGTTTTACATTCATCTACGTTTTTTAGCCACTTTTCCCCTGAACTGCAATATATGTGTATGTTATATTCACTACAGCTTCTCAAATACGCACACCAAGAATCTGAGCAATTCTACCTTACAAAGTTTCATTTTTGTTAACAGACAAACAACAATATATGAAAAAAGTTTCAGTGTTGTCTTTACGTTGCATATGTACAGGAAAGCCCTGAAACTACAAATCCATCTCGAATAATCGTCACTGCTTGTCCCACTCTTTCTCCACCTATCACAAAGTCCCAGTTCCCCAAACACACCCAATCAGCCCTCTCTCTACCATCCAAAACCTCAGGTCTCCTAAAAACAGCCATAGGGATGGCAGTTATCACTCAAACCCACCTGACCCTACCCTATTCCATACCAGGTCAACTTACTGTGGGTGAGACTTCCTTAGATTCATCCAGTTTGTCAATGTAGGTAGTAGCAAGTGGATAAAGACTGTTCCCCTTCATTAGCACTGGCCAATGACCCATAAAACCACTTTAGTGCAATTAAATACCAGAGGCGGGTTTTGTGGCAGGCATAGGGGTGTGAATGAGATTGAGAACGACAAAGTAGATTGATCTGAAAAGTACTCAAACGTATGGATGGCCAATCTGCTGCCAGTAGGACCAAACACAAGATTGATGTTTCGATTGGTGGAGAAGAGTCAGGTCCGGAAAGAAAACCTATTCTCTGTACACTAGCTCATCTCAATAAAGTGTGAAAGAGGCAAGCGCCTTTTAGGCAAAGGAAGACTAAACAAAGTGTTTGTGAAAGCGGTGTCTGAGTATGCTACGTAAGGAAAGCCCATAGTGTTGAAACACCATGACTTATCTGTTCTTAAGAAGATAACAAGCAACCATCGACTAATTGAGGGCTACCTCTGGACCAGTGTTTCCCCATATATTACCAAGTTAAGGCAGACCATCTGAGATGTGACTTCAGGGGTCTTCTTGGTGCACCACCACAATAGAAAAGTCTAGGGGAAACCCTGAAGCACAAAGTACCGCTGTACTATGCAGTACCAAACGATTCCAGGCAATATTGTTGGCACCATGGGGCTGAGTACACCAAACACACAGACAGAACTAAACATACCAGTTCAAAAAGTTCTTATGGGGGGACCCAAGAGGTGTCGAAGCCCCATCCCTGAAACCCCATTTTGACACCAAGGCAGTGACGATCCAAAATAAAACAACCTCAAATTTCATTTCACTTCAAAATCTGTGTGTATAAAATCCATGTATAAAAGCAAGTCTTTGTGCAGTGCAAGTTAGTGCAATTTATTTAGGTAAATCCTTTTTCCTCATAATGTTCTTTTCAATGGCACTTAGTGAAGTTTCTGACCATTAAATACTGGGCTACTCTCCAGTCTGACCAGTGAGCTACTTACTGTAAGAACCAGCTTCTCTCAAACACTACTGGACATAATGTCTGACGGACAGGGTTACCAGCCAATGAGCAGGACCATATCTGTTGGTAATGGTTATCAAGGAAAAGACTGACAGGGCATGCTAAAATTAATCCAGTGGGTTTGATTGTTTGTTTGTTGTCCCCAAATAACAACAAATGACAGTCATTCCCAGCTGTCTTAGAATGGCCTTCTACTAATGTCACATCAATTAGAATATGTGACTGCCATCAGCTGAGAACGGAGATGTCACTATGACAACAAATTTGTCACATGGCCAAAGAATGGAAAGTCATAGATTGTGGCCATTGTCATAGAATAGGTTGAAGGTAACCTAAGGAAAGAGGACAAGTACCACCATGCATGTGTGTGTCCTGCTGTTGTAACTTGTGGCATGGCTAGTAGTCAGTATTGGGAGAGAGAGAGAGAGAGAGAGAGAGTGTGTTGGGAGCAGAGAGAGGGAGAGAGAGAGAGAGAGAGAGAGAGAGAGAGAGAGAGAGAGAGAGAGAGAGAGAGAGAGAGAGAGAGAGAGAGAGAGAGAGGCAGCAGAAACTACATTCAAAGAGCTGGCAAAAATAAAATTAAAGTAGCTAAAGTTTAAAAAAATGATCTGTGTAAAAATATCCATATATCCATATAATTGTGGAATCAGGAATCCAGGTACAATTCATGGGACACAAATAATCCCTCTGAGAAAAACACTTAGATTTCAACACCCTTAGATACCAGTTAAGAGCAGTAACTGGGAGTCAGGTTTGAGTAGGACTAGGTATAGTACCCACAGAGAACTAGAATGACATTATATTTCTATGAACGTACACAGAAAATGGATTTTAGAACACTGAGTAGCAAGTAATACTACAGGAGGGTTTGATGCTGTTATTGATAACTGTAATCAACAATAGAGGTGATTAATCAAAGCAAGACCAGACTGTCCAAACCCTGGTGATTGCACTTTGCAACTACTACAGTAGTTGCCTTGGGAACTAATCACTGAAAATAAACTGTTAAATGTGAGAAATGAGAGTGAACAGTGTGATTACAAAGTTTACATGTGGTCTGTTGAAAGATGTGTTGTTTCTGAAAGCTGCATATCCGTGTAGAGGTCTAGGAAGAGAAACTATAAACGGTGCATGTACGCTGAACAATCTGAAGGATCAAAGTGTGACATTTGGTGCCAGAAGATGGAATAAGCAACAGATGCAGGAAGCTTATGGTGTGTAACTATGCATTATTTACTTCCCAAACAAAGAGATTGGAATTTTTGAGTTCAATTCCCATAAGAGCATGTGATGTGTTATATGAATAACAAACATCCGTCTTAATAAAAGCGACATCTCAATTCTGAGTGAATTTAGAGAGATTCTGTGTCTGTTTTCCTTTGGTAGACATACTGTCCGTTTCAAAAGAGTGACCGCTGAAATTTGAAACGTGACCATTGAAATCTCTTGTCAGCATCTTTCAATGCACCTCCGTTGAAACGATCCATTCAAATATACGCCACAAAGTGAATCTGGTTTTAGTTCTAAAACGTCAACAGAGGTGCATTGAAAGATGCTGACAAGAGAGTGGTTTCAGGATCTTATAGACTCAAACACAGTAGCTTCCATGATACTCGGACCAGCAAAGAACATGTTGAAAGTACACAATACCAAAAAGCTTATCTGAAATCTTCAACCACTGCCCTACAGTGAAGGCATGCAAAATTAGAAAGTACAAAACAAAACTGTCATTCTGAATCACATTTTGAATAATCATTTTTTGGATTACCTATGCTTCCAAAGCCATATACTTTTACACAATTATTATATATTTTTTTCCTTTTTCATCCATTTGTTTTTGTGTTTCGTGTGTTTAGCTGTCTGTCTGAGGATTAAGAGAAGCAAGCAGAGAGACCCCTGCTGGTCAGGAGGAAGCAGTGCGTGCTCTAAGCAGCTTCATCAGGGAGAACACCCACATCTCCCCAGTGGAAGACTCCACCTCAGTGAAGCTCTGGCAGAGGAAGAGTCCATCCCAGTGATGTAGTGGGGTTCAATCATTGAATCGCTGACAGGCTTTTTTCCAACGGCAGGCTGTGCACCACATGTCCCTCTTCTCCATGCCGTACACCTTCCGGCACTTTTTTGCCTCTCCGCGGGGTTTCCTTGGCAATCAAAGATATGACACACAGTTAGACGTTACACTACACTCCCTTGAAGTTGACAAATACACTCACAAAGGAAGGGTCCACACACACACACATACACTCTGAGTACCTGGTTCCTGGTGCTGATTTGGGCAGGGGGGCTGTAGAGGGGGGTGTCTTGCTGATGGTAGTGTGTGTGTGAAGGGCAGGCTGTCTCTTCTCCCCGAAGCTCACCGTGCGGGTGTGAGTCAAAGGGCCCTGCAGGGGCAAGCACAGGTCAAAGGGTATTCTACCAATCAATCATAGCATAGCAGCAATCATTACGGCTTTCACCTAGTGCCCTGAGATTTTCCTGACCAGAAAAAATCTTGAGGACCTGATCCTAGTTCAGCCCTGAAGACAACAAGTCTAGATAGAAGACAACAAGAGGGACTGATCCTAGTTCAGCCCTGAAGACAACATGTCTAGATAGAAGACAAGAGGACCTGATCCTAGTTCAGCCCTGAAGACAACCTGTCTAGATAGAAGACAAACCTCCAGGGCTATGAGGTAGAGGCAGACAGATGTAGAGGAAAGGAGGAGAAAACAGCTAGCCTGGCAGGAGTGGGGAAGAGAGAGAAGAAAAAAACATTGGGTCTGGGGGAGCAAGGGAGTGGGAGTAGAGAGGTGAGAGATGGGGGAGAGAGATGGGGTGGAGCGAAGAGGGAGATGAGAGGGTGAGAAATATGACAGGTGGAAGAGCAACAGAGTGAGAAAGGTAGAAGAGATGTGGGGAGTGATAAAACAGAGAGAGAACATGAGGATAAAGAGAGAAGGAGAGAAAGCAGCCTGCTCACCGGTAAGCCTTTAAAAATGACAGGAGATGACTGCCAGGACACATTGATCCCATCCCCATTCCCAATCCCATCATTCCCACCAACCTGCTCCAAACACACAGGAATACTCACAGGAGCAGTGGCCTGGAAAACATAGTACCACAACACAGTGAGAGACAGAGAGAGGAGGAGAGAGAGAGAGAGAGAGAGAGAGAGAGAGAGAGAGAGAGAGAGAGAGAGAGAGAGAGAGAGAGAGAGAGAGAGAGAGAGAGAGAGAGAGAGAGAGGGGAGATAGAAAAAGGTGGGGGAAAGAGAAGTAGGTGAGAGAAGGGATGAATGAGTGGAGGTAGAGGAAGGTTGATCGACAAAGAATGATCCAGAAAGAAAAGGGAGATAGATACTACACAGAGAGAAGATGGAGTAGAAGAAAAGACTAACTCCTCTAAAGAAACCTATTCATCTGGCGTGCAGCATTAAGCCTGTGTACAGCTCAGTTTCATGGACATTAATGACACAGAAACAGACCAGGGGAACCAAAACATTATCGTCAGGAAGTAGATGACAGCTACATATCAGTCTCAGAGATGGCCAGTATGTCTGTTACATGTATTTGAAATATGTATTTCAATTACTTCTGAGTATTTTGTCATTTGTATTATACTGGGCTAAACTACAGTCGTGGCCAAAAGTTGTGAGAATGACACAAATATTAATTTCCACAAAGTTTGCTGCTTCAGTGTCTTTAGATATTGTGTCAGATGATACTATGGAATACAGAAGTATAATTACAAGCATTTCATAAGTGTCACAGGCTTTTATTGACAATCACAAGCCACTTAGTTATCACTTTTGCCTTATGGCAAGGTGCTCCATCATGCTGGAAAAGGCATTGTTCGTCATCAAACTGTTCCTGGATGGTTGGGAGAAGTTGCTCTCGGAGGATGTGTTGAGATCATTCTTTATTCATGGCTGTGTTCTTAGGGAAAATTGTGAGTGAGCCCACTCCCTTGGCTGAGAAGCAACCCCACACATGAATGGTCTCAGGATGCTTTACTGTTGTCTTCTCCGGACAAGCTTTTTTCTGGATGCCCCAAACAATCGGAAAGGGGATTCATCAGAGAAAATGACTTTACCCCAGTCCTCAGCAGTCCAATCCCTGTACCTTTTGCAGAATATCAGTCTGCCCCTGATGTTTTTCCAGTGGCTTCTTTGCTGCCCTTCTTGACACCAGGCCATCCTCCAAAAGTCTTAATCTCACTGTGCGTGCAGATGCACTCATACCTGCCTGCTGCCATTCCTGAGCAAGCTCTGTACTGGTGGTGCCCTGATCCCACAGCTGAATCAACTTTAGGAGATGGTCCTGGCGCTTGCTGGACTTTCTTGGGCGCCCTGAAGCCTTCTTCACAACAATTGAACAGCTCTCCTTTAAGTTCTTGATGATCCGATAAATGGTTGATTTAAGTGCAATCTTACTGGCAGCAATATCCATGCCTGTGAAGCCCTTTTTGTGCAAAGCAATGATGACGGCACATGTTTCCTTGCAGGTAACCATGGTTGACAGAGGAAGAACAATGATTCCATGCACCACCCTCCTTTTGAAGCTTCCAGTCTGTTATTCGAACTCAATCAGCATGACAGAGTGATCTCCAGCCTTGTCTTCGTCAACACTCACAACTGTGTTAACGAGAGAATCACTGACATGATGTCAGCTGGTCCTTTTGTGGCAGGGCTGAAATGCAGTGGAAATGTTTTTGGGGGATTCAGTTCATTTGCATGGCAAAGAGGGACTTTGAAATGAATTGCAATTCATCTGATCACTCTTCATAACATTCTGGAGTATATGCAAATTGCCATCATACAAACTGAAGCAGCAGACTTTGTGAACATTTATATTTGTGTCATTCTCAAAACTTTTGGCCACGACTGTACACTCCAATGTATTTTGAAACAAGATACTTCGTAAATCTATGTATTTTCAAAATACTAAATACCTTTCTATACCATTTTTTATATATATATTTGAGATACTTCAAAGTAGCCACCCTTTGCCTTGATGACAGCTTTGCACACTCCTGGCATTTTATCAACCAGCTTCATGAGGTAGTCATCTGGAATACATTTCAATTAACAGGTGTGCCTTGTTAAAAGTTAATTTGTGAAATTTCTTTCCTTCTTAATGCATTTGAGCAAATCAGTTGAGTTGTGACAAGGTATGGGTGGTATACAGAAGATAGACATATTTGGTAAAAGACCAAGTCCTTATCATGGCAAGAAATGCTCATAAAAGCAAAGAGAAACGACAGTCCATCATTACTTTAAGACATGAAGGTGAGTCAATACGGAAATTGAACGTTTTTTCAAGTGCAGTCGCAAAAACCATCAAGCGCTATGATGAAGAGGATGCTGCAGAGGATACGTTCATTAGAGTTAACTGCACCTCAGATTGCAGCCCAAATAAATGCTTCACAGAGTTCAAATAACAGACACATCTCAACATCAACTGTTCAGAGGAGACTGTGTGAATCAGGCCTTCATGGTTGAATTGCTGCAAAGAAACCACTACTAAAGGACATCAAAAAAAAGAAGAGACTCGCCTGGGCCAAGAAACACGAGCAATGGACATTAGACCAGTGGAAATCTGTCCTTTGGCCTGATGAGTCCAAATTTTAGATTTTTGGTTCCAACCGCCGTGTCTTTGTGACACGCAGAGTAGGTGAACGGATTATGTCTGCATGTGTGATTCCCACCATGAAGCATGGATGAGGAGGTGTGATGATGTGGGGGTGCTTTGCCGGTGACACTGTCTGTGATTTATTTAGAATTCAAGGCACACTTAACCAGCATGCCTACTGCAGCATTCTGCAGCGATATGCCATCCCATCTGGTTTGCACTTAGTGGGACTATCATTTGTTTTTCAACAGGACAGTGACCTAAAACACACCTCTATGCTGTGTAAGGGCTATTTGACCAAGAAGAAGAGTGATTGAGTGCTGCATCAGATGGTTTGCGATGAGTTGGACCGGTAGAGTGAAGGAAAAGCAGCCATCACGTGCTCAGCATATGTGGGAACTCCTTCAAGACCGTTGGAAAAGCATTTCTCATGAAGCTGGTTGAGAAAATGCCAAGAGTGTGCAAAGCTGTCATCAAGGCAAAGTATAAAATATATTTTGATTTGTTTAACACTTTTTTGGTTACTACATGATTCCATATGTGTTATTTCCTAGTTTTGATGTTTTCACTAATATTCTACAAATAGGCAATAGTACTGTTGGTCCATCTTGAGATGCGGTAGCCAGTATACATTTCCTCAAAATAGTCAGAAATAATCTAAGGTAACTCAAGAAATCAGTCATCAATTTTGACGTTTTTGCTGCTCTTAGTCCCTAAATTTGACTTCTAACTAAGATGTTTGGTTCAGTATTCATCAAGTGAAAAAATGTGCATGAAAACGATACATCTCTTGTTGATTGACAACAAACACTTTATTGAAGAATCCCTACTGTTGACCAATCACCGACAAATGGGTTTAGATTTCGGCTACTGATGAAAAAACCCTTGTTGAAGTCCAAAACGAACAGAAACTTCACAAAATTGTGTCATAATATTTGCAAGTTGGGAAGCATGCCGATGCCTTTATAGTCAGTGCATTCAAATAAAGTAAATAAACAACAACATATCACAGTCATAGCATGTAAAACATTTCTGTAACCGTTATTGAGAATGTTGTTGCTGTTCAGGCCGGCTACTTGCAAACGTATTTCTGTATTTTAAAATACATGTATTTTGTAGTTTCTTTTCATACATTGATCTTTATGGTATTTTGTAATTGTATGTTGTGATTTTACCCATCCCTGGACAGTCTCTGGGTTACAAAAGGGTTATTCAGCTGTCCCCATAGGAGAACCCTGCTTGGTTCCAAGTAGAACCCTCCTTGGTGCCAGGTAGAAAGGGTTCTAAACTCAGCAAAAAAAGAAATGTCCCCTTTTCAGGACCCTGTCTTTGAAAGATCATTTGTAAAAATCCAAATAAATTCACAGATTTTAATTTTAAATGGTTTAAACACTGTTTCCCATGCTTGTTCAATGAACCATAAACAATTAATGAACATGCACCTGTGGACCGGTCGTTAAGACACTAACAGCTTACAGACGGAAGGCAATTAAGGTCACAGATATGAAAACTTAGGACACTAAAGAGGCCTTTCTACTGACTTTCTACTGAAAAACACCAAAAGAAAGATGCCCAGGGTCCCTGCTCATCTGCGTGAATGTGCCTTAGGCATGCTGTAAGGAGGCATGAGGACTGCAGATGTGGCCAGGGCAATAAATTGCAATGTCTGTACTGTGAGATGCCTAAGACAGCGCTACAGGGAGACAGGACGGACAGCTGATTGTCCTCGCAGTGGCAGACCACTTGTAACAACACCTGCACAGGATCGGTACATCCGAACATCACACCTGTGGGACAGGTACAGGATGGCAACAACAACTGCTCGAGTTACACCAGGAACGCACAATCCCTCCATCAGTGCTCAGACTGTCCACAATAGGCTGAGAGAGGCTGGACTGAGGGCTTGTAGGCCTGTTGTAAGGCAGGTCCTCACCAGGCATCACCGGCAACAATGTCGCCTATGGGCACAAACCCACCATCGCTGGACCAGACAGGACTGGCAAAAAGTGCTCTTCACTGACGAGTCGCAGTTTTGTCTCACCAGGGGTGATGGTCGGATTCGCGTTTATCGCCGAAGGAATGAGCGTTACACCGAGGCCTGTACTCTGGAGTGGGATCGATTTGGAGGTGGAGGGTCCGTCATGGTCTGGGGCGGTGTGTCACAGCATCATCGGACTGAACTTGTTGTCATTGCAGGCAATCTCAATGCTGTGCGTTACAGGGAAGACATCCTCCTCACTCATGTGGTACCCTTCCTGCAGGCTCATCCTGACATGACCCTCCAGCATGACAATGCCACCAGCCATACTGCTCGTTCTGTGTGTGATTTCCTGCAAGACAGGAATGTATGTGTTCTGCCATGGCCAGTGAAGAGCCCAGATCTCAATCCCATTGAGCACATCTGGGACCTGTTGGATCGGAGGGTGAGGGCTAGGGCCATTCTCCCCAGAAATGTCTGGGAAATTGCAGGTGCCTTGGTGGAAGAGTGGGGTAACATCTCACAGCAAGAACTGGCAAATCTGGTGCAGTCAATGAGGAGGAGATGCACTGCAGTACTTAATGCAGCTGGTGGCCACACCAGATACTTACGCTCTTGACGCTAGGGGTCAGATATTTTTATTTATTTATTTAAATAACGTTACCAAGGTAAACGGACTATTTCTCAGGTCCAGATCGTAGAATATGCATATAATTTACAGATTAGGATAGAAAACACTCCAAAGTTTCCAAAACTGTCAGAATATTGTCTGTGAGTATAACAAAACTGATTCTGCAGGCGAAAACCTGAGAAAATCTAACCCGGACGTGATTTTGATTTTTTTTTTTTTTTAATCTGTGTTTCCTGGCCCGTCTTTCTTCCATTTAAAGGGGTATCAACCAGATTCCTTTTCCAATGGCTTCCTCAGGCTGTGACCAGGCTTTAGACATCGTTTCAGGCTTTTATTTTGAAAAATGAGCGAGAGTTTTCTAAAGTAGTCAGGTGTCCTCTGATTAGTTCCTGCGCGCGAGAGGGTAGCTCTCCATTTTCTTTTTCTCTCTTATTGAATAGGTTACGGTCCGGTTGAAATATTATCGATTATGTTTGTTAAAAACAACCTGAGAATTGATTATAAAAAACATTTGACATGTTTCTACGACCATTACAGATACTTTTTGGAATTTTCGTCGAACGGAACGAGGCTTTGGTTTTCTGACCATAACGCGCAACCCAAATGGCGTTTTTTTGTTATAAAAGTAATATATATCTAGCAAAAAGAACATTTGTTGTGTAACTGGGAGTCTCGTTTTATTGCTTTTCTTTCGCTGCAAAGCATATTTTCAAAATCTGACACGATAGGTGGATTAACAACAAGCTAAGCTGTGTTTTGGTATATTTCACTTGTGATTGCATGATTATAAATATTTTTAGTAATACTTTTGAATCTGATACGTTTGGGAATTTTCTTCTGCCTTTCAGGACCGGAACGAGGCTGTAGTTTTCTGAACATAACGCGCAACCCAAATGGCGTTTTTTGTTATAAAAGTAATATTTATCAAACAAAAATAACATTTATTGTGTAACTGGGAGTCTCGTGAGTGCAAACATCCGAAGATTATCAAAGGTAAGCGATTCATTTTATTGCTTTTCTGACTTTCGTGACCATGCTAATTTGGGGCTAGCTGTTCTAGCATTGATTCATACACTCACAAAAGCTTGGATTTATTTCTCTGTAAAGCATATTTTCAAAATCTGACACGATAGGTGGATTAACAACAAGCTAAGCTGTGTTTTGGTATATTTCACTTGTGATTGCATGATTATAAATATTTTTAGTAATATTTTGCCCCCTGAAATTCAGCGGTTGTTTATGAAAATGATCCCGTAAAAGGGATCCGTAGCGCAGAGAAGTTAATGTTACTTTTGATTTTGAACCCCCCTTTGTTCAGGGACACATTATTCCATTTCCGTGGAACTTGTTCAGTTTATGTCTCAGTTGTTGAATTTTGTTATGTTCATACAAATATTTACACATGTTAAGTTTGCTGAAAATAAACGCAGTTGACAGTGAGAGTACGTTTATTTTTTTGCTGAGTTTACATGGAACCAAAAAGAGTTCTACCTGGAACCAAACGGTTTCTACATAGAACCAAAAGGGTTCTCCTACGTGGACAGCTGAAGAATCCTTTTAAGGTCTAGATAGCACCGTTTATAGCAACAGAGAGTACCATAGCCACTGGAGAATAAGGTGTATGAACGTGCATGACTGTTCTTACCTGGTATGCGTGATCAGTGCGAATATGGCAGAGCGCGGAGGGAGCTGATTGGCTGAGCAGGGTGGGGGCGTGGCCATGTGTCCCCCTCATGGCGATGTGGGAGGGCTCAGAGCGAGGGAGACAGGCGGTGATGGAGACAGGTGGGAAAATGGGGGGAGCGCCGGAGGTGGTGGGGGAGGTGGGCGTGAGGCTGGATAAGCCCTCTGATAGGCTGTCCATGTTGACCTCGATCTCCGAGTAGTAGAAGTCCTCCTCTCCGTCGCTGTAGTCCGAGTCGCAGTTCCGCCTGCATTGCAGGAGGGTGACATACGTGAAGTAGCTTATAATGAAAGCTTATAATGCCTTATAATCACATTCATTGCCCATCATATATTCAGTCAATATACCACCTCATAATACTCTACAGCTGCATTAATAAGGTGTTATGAAAATGCTTATACGGCATTTTAATTCTTCATACCAAGCCACTACAAGCTTTATAATGAGGAGCTGAGTCTTCTCTAACCAGCAGAGGGCAGTGATACACAGGCCTCAGAGCCACTGAGATTATGGACTTGATTGGTCAAAGCCTTCAATGACTGACAGAGAGTGCAGGATAGCAACAGGAGGCTATAAAAACACACCAGCGAAACCTCCTCATGTGTTGATATGCTTCCCTCCTCCACCCTGCTTCCCTTTGTAAGTGGATCCTAGACTAACAAACCTAATCATATTAAGAAGTCATAACAAACAGAGCCCATGGAGAGACAGAGCTTCCAATGTAGCACATACTCCACAATACTAGCTCCTCACTGATAGTAGATATTCTGACCAAACTTCAGCTAATAGAGTGAACTGTATTATATCTGGTATTTGGTATGTTATTAGGATCCCCATTAGCTGTTGCGAAAGCAGCAGCTACTCTTCCTGGGGTCCACACAAAACATGAAACATTACATAATACAGAATATTAATAGACAACAGCTGAAGGACAGAACTACATCAATTTAGCTATGTAGCCTACATATCAATACATACACACAAACTATCTAGGTCAAATAGCAGAGAGGCGTAGTGCTGTGAGGTGTTGTGCCGTGAGGTGTTGCTTTATCTGGTTTTTGAAACCAGGTTTGCTGTTTATTTGAGCCAAAGGAGATGGAAGGGAGTTCCATGCAATAATGGCTCTATATTATAAATATCTGCTCTCTTATTGGTCCTCATGTGATCTGAGTGCAGTGATTGGTTACAACAATTACCCATTCAACAATTGTGATTCCATATCTACAGCAGTTGACCTGTATCTGGCTCTGTGGTTGATTGGTGCCTTACCCCAGGTGGACGGTTCGGATGTGTCGCTGGATCCCTGAAGAGGTGCTGAGGACCTTTTCACAGTTCTTCCACAAGCACTTGAACATCACCTTCATGGAGTTCTGAAACACAACATAGGAGAAAACAGTGGAGTCAGTGCTATTGTAATGATCAGACCTGGGATCAAATACTATTTCAGGTATTTCAATTAGTTTTCAATACATTTCAAAACAAGTATACAGACAACTTTTATTTGAAAACACAAGTAGTTGAAAATCAGAATGCATTTGGAAATACACGTGGAAATACACTTACTCAAATACACTCCCATGCAAATAACCCAGGTATTAAAAAATATAAAAGTATTTAAAAATACCTTCAAATACAATTTGGTCAACTATTTATTTTCTCTCACAAATAACCATTAAAATACACAAATAAAAGTAGGCTACTTGTTTTGGCATGTGTATTTGAAAATACTTAAATACACAGGAAAAAATATTTAAATAAGGAAGACTCTACTAGTCGAAACGCGTTGCAGTTGTGTTTCCTGATGTACTATGCTGATTCCTCCCATATGTATTATTTTGTAAATATACTGAAAAGATATATAAACACAAAATGAAACAATTTCTGAGATTTTGAATGTAAAGAAATTTGTCAATTTCAATAAATAAATTAGGCCCTAATCTATGGATATCCCATGAAAGGCAGGGGTGCAGGGGTGCAGGCCCATGGGTGGGCCTGGGAGGGCATAGGCCCACACACTTGGGAAACAGGCCGACCCACAGGGGTGGGCCAATCAGAATGAGTTTTTCCCCACAAAAGGGCTTTATTACAGACAGAAATACTCCTCAGCCAAATTCTCTAAAACAATGTTGGTTGCAGCTTATGGTAGAGAAATTAACATCAATTATCTGGCAACAGCTCAGGTGGACATTCTTGCAGTCAGCATGCCAATTGCACGCCTCAAAACTTGAGACTTCTGTGGCATTGTGTTGTGTGACAAAATTGCACATTTAAGAGTGGCCTCTTATTGTCCTCAGCACAAGGTGCACCTGTGTAATGATCATGCTCATTAATCAGCTTCTTGATATACGACACCTGTCAGGTGGATGGATTATTTTGACAAATGGTCAAATGCTCACTAACAGGGATGTAAAGACATTGTGCACAACATTTGAGAGAAATAAGCTTTTTGAGCGTATGGAACATTTCTGGGATATTTTATTTCAGCTCATGAAACATGGGACCAACACTTTACATGTTGCACTTATATTTTTGTTAAGTGTACATTTTGTTAATAGTTCACAAAAGTGTATTGCAACGTACTGGCCGCCTACTCGTCTTCTTTCTTTAAATAACAAATACTCAAATACACATGCATTTGAACCCAGGTCTGGTAGTGATTGAGGGGGAACAACAAGAGTGGGGCTTGAATCAACAACCCTGTGGTTACGGGGAGAGTGCACTACCACCTGTGACAAAAAGGTTTAGATCTCCTAGCAGAAGCTGTGATCCACTCACACACTGGAAGGATACACAGAGAGTGAGGTAACAAAAAGAAAAGGAAAAAGACCATTGGACCAGTACACAGACTATTAGACAAGCAGAAAAAGACCATTGGACCAGTAATCAGACTATTAGACAAGCAGAAAAAGACCATTGGACCAGTACACAGACTATTAGACAAGCAGAAAAAGACCATTGGACCAGTACACAGACTATTAGACAAGCAGAAAAAGACCATTGGACCAGTACACAGACTATTAGACAAGCTGAAAAAGACCATTGGACCAGTACACAGACTATTAGACAAGCAGAAAAAAGACCATTGGACCAGTACAAAGACTATTAGACAAGCAGAAAAAGACCATTGGACCAGTACACAGACTATTAGACAAGCAGAAAAAGACCATTGGACCAGTACACAGACTATTAGACAAGCAGAAAAAGACCATTGGACCAGTACACAGACTATTAGACAAGCAGAAAAAGACCATTGGACCAGTACAAAGACTATTAGACAAGCAGAAAAAGACCATTGGACCAGTACATAGACTATTAGACAACCAGAAAAAGACCATTGGACCAGTACATAGACTATTAGACAAGCAGAAAAAGACCATTGGACCAGTACACAGACTATTAGACAAGCAGAAAAAGACCATTGGACCAGTACACAGACTATTAGACAAGCAGAAAAAGACCATTGGACCAGTACATAGACTATTAGACAAGCTGAAAAAGACCATTGGACCAGCACAGACTATTAGACAAGCTGAAAAAGACCATTGGACCAGTACACAGACTACTAGACAAGCTGAAAAAGACCATTGGACCAGTACATAGACTATTAGACAAGCAGAAAAAGACCATTGGACCAGTACATAGACTATTAGACAAGCAGAAAAAGACCATTGGACCAGTACATAGACTATTAGACAAGCAGAAAAAGACCATTGGACCAGTACATAGACTATTAGACAAGCAGAAAAAGACCATTGGACCAGAACACAGACTATTAGACAAGCAGAAAAAGACCATTGGACCAGTACACAGACTATTAGACAAGCAGAAAAAGACCATTGGACCAGTACATAGACTATTAGACAAGAAGAAAAAGACCATTGGACCAGTACATAGACTATTAGAGAAGCAGAAAAAGACCATTGGACCAGTACATAGACTATTAGACAAGCAGAAAAAGACCATTGGACCAGTACATAGACTATTAGACAAGCAGAAAAAGACCATTGGACCAGTACATAGACTATTAGACAAGCAGAAAAAGACCATTGGACCAGTACATAGACTATTAGACAAGCAGAAAAAGACCATTGGACCAGTACATAGACTATTAGACAAGCAGAAAAAGACCATTGGACCAGTACATAGACTATTAGACAAGCAGAAAAAGACCATTGGACCAGAACACAGACTATTAGACAAGCAGAAAAAGACCATTGGACCAGTACACAGACTATTAGACAAGCAGAAAAAGACCATTGGACCAGTACATAGACTATTAGACAAGAAGAAAAAGACCATTGGACCAGTACATAGACTATTAGAGAAGCAGAAAAAGACCATTGGACCAGTACATAGACTATTAGACAAGCAGAAAAAGACCATTGGACCAGTACATAGACTATTAGACAAGCAGAAAAAGACCATTGGACCAGTACATAGACTATTAGACAAGCAGAAAAAGACCATTGGACCAGTACATAGACTATTAGACAAGCAGAAAAAGACCATTGGACCAGTACATAGACTATTAGGCAAGCAGAAAAAGACCATTGGACCAGTACATAGACTATTAGACAAGCAGAAAAAGACCATTGGACCAGTACATAGACTATTAGACAAGCAGAAAAAGACCATTGGACCAGTACAGACTACTAAACAAGCAGAAAAAGACCATTGGACCAGTACAGACTACTAGACAGGCAGAAAAAGACCATTGGACCAGTACATAGACTATTAGACAAGCAGAAAAAGACCATTGGACCAGTACAGACTATTAGACAAGCAGAAAAAGACCATTGGACCAGTACAGACTATTAGACAAGCAGAAAAAGACCATTGGACCAGTACAGACTATTAGACAAGCAGAAAAAAACCATTGGACCAGTACAGCCTATTAGACAAGCAGAAAAATACCATTGGACCAGTACAGACTACTATACAAGCAGAAAAAGACCATTGGACCAGTACAGACTACTAGAGAAGCAGAAAAAGACCATTGGACCAGTATAGACTATTAGACAAGCAGAAAAAGACAATTGGACCAGTACAGGCTACTAGACAAGCAGAAAAATACCATTGGACCAGTACATAGACTACTAGACAAGCAGAAAAAGACCATTGGACCAGTACATAGACTACTAGACAAGCAGAAAAAGACCATTGGACCAGTACACAGACTATTAGACAAGCAGAAAAAGACCATTGGACCAGTACACAGACTATTAGACAAGCAGAAAAAGACCATTGGACCAGTACACAGACTATTAGACAAGCAGAAAAAGACCATTGGACCAGTACAGACTATTAGACAAGCAGAAAAAGACCATTGGACCTGTACAGACTACTAGACAAGCAGAAAAAGACCATTGGACCAGTACAGACTACTAGAGAAGCAGAAAAAGACCATTGGACCAGTATAGACTATTAGACAAGCAGAAAAAGACCATTGGACCAGTACAGGCTACTAGACAAGCAGAAAAAGACCATTGGACCAGTACACAGACTATTAGACAAGCAGAAAAAGACCATTGGACCAGTACATAGACTATTAGACAACCAGAAAAAGACCATTGGACCAGTACATAGACTATTAGACAAGCAGAAAAAGACCATTGGACCAGTACACAGACTATTAGACAAGCAGAAAAAGACCATTGGACCAGTACACAGACTATTAGACAAGCAGAAAAAGACCATTGGACCAGTACATAGACTATTAGACAAGCTGAAAAAGACCATTGGACCAGTACAGACTATTAGACAAGCTGAAAAAGACCATTGGACCAGTACACAGTCTACTAGACAAGCTGAAAAGGACTATTGGACCAGTACATAGACTATTAGACAAGCAGAAAAAGACCATTGGACCAGTACATAGACTATTAGACAAGCAGAAAAAGACCATTGGACCAGTACATAGACTATTAGACAAGCAGAAAAAGACCATTGGACCAGTACATAGACTATTAGACAAGCAGAAAAAGACCATTGGACCAGTACATAGACTATTAGACATGCAGAAAAAGACTATTGGACCAGTACATAGACTATTAGACAAGTGAAAAAGACCATTGGACCAGTACATAGACTATTAGACAAGCAGAAAAAGACCATTGGACCAGTACATAGACTATTAGACAAGCAGAAAAAGACCATTGGACCAGTACATAGACTATTAGACAAGCAGAAAAAGACCATTGGACCAGTACATAGACTATTAGACAAGCAGAAAAAGACCATTGGACCAGTACATAGACTATTAGACAAGCAGAAAAAGACCATTGGACCAGTACACAGACTATTAGATAAGCAGAAAAAGACCATTGGACCAGTACACAGACTATTAGACAAGCAGAAAAAGACCATTGGACCAGTACACAGACTATTAGACAAGCAGAAAAAGACCATTGGACCAGTACACAGACTATTAGACAAGCAGAAAAAGACCATTGGACCAGTACACAGACTATTAGACAAGCAGAAAAAGACCATTGGACCAGTACATAGACTATTAGACAAGCTGAAAAAGACCATTGGACCAGTACAGACTATTAGACAAGCTGAAAAAGACCATTGGACCAGTACACAGTCTACTAGACAAGCTGAAAAAGACCATTGGACCAGTACATAGACTATTAGACAAGCAGAAAAAGACCATTGGACCAGTACATAGACTATTAGACAAGCAGAAAAAGACCATTGGACCAGTACATAGACTATTAGACAAGCAGAAAAAGACCATTGGACCAGTACATAGACTATTAGACAAGCAGAAAAAGACCATTGGACAAGTACATAGACTATTAGACATGCAGAAAAAGACTATTGGACCAGTACATAGACTATTAGACAAGCGAAAAAGACCATTGGACCAGTACATAGACTATTAGACAAGCAGAAAAAGACCATTGGACCAGTACATAGACTATTAGACAAGCAGAAAAAGACCATTGGACCAGTACATAGACTATTAGACAAGCAGAAAAAGACCATTGGACCAGTACATAGACAAGCAGAAAAAGACCATTGGACCAGTACATAGACTATTAGACAAGCAGAAAAAGACCATTGGACCAGTACACAGACTATTAGATAAGCAGAAAAAAGACCATTGGACCAGTACACAGACTATTAGACAAGCAGAAAAAGACCATTGGACCAGTACACAGACTATTAGACAAGCAGAAAAAGACCATTGGACCAGTACACAGACTATTAGACAAGCAGAAAAAGACCATTGGACCAGTACAAAGACTATTAGACAAGCAGAAAAAGACCATTGGACCAGTACACAGACTATTAGACAAGCAGAAAAAGACCATTGGACCAGTACATAGACTATTAGACAAGAAGAAAAAGACCATTGGACCAGTACATAGACTATTAGAGAAGCAGAAAAAGACCATTGGACCAGTACATAGACTATTAGACAAGCAGAAAAAGACCATTGGACCAGTACATAGACTATTAGACAAGCAGAAAAAGACCATTGGACCAGTACATAGACTATTAGACAAGCAGAAAAAGACCATTGGACCAGTACATAGACTATTAGACAAGCAGAAAAAGACCATTGGACCAGTACATAGACTATTAGGCAAGCAGAAAAAGACCATTGGACCAGTACATAGACTATTAGACAAGCAGAAAAAGACCATTGGACCAGTACATAGACTATTAGACAAGCAGAAAAAGACCATTGGACCAGTACAGACTACTAAACAAGCAGAAAAAGACCATTGGACCAGTACAGACTACTAGACAGGCAGAAAAAGACCATTGGACCAGTACATAGACTATTAGACAAGCAGAAAAAGACCATTGGACCAGTACAGACTATTAGACAAGCAGAAAAAGACCATTGGACCAGTACAGACTATTAGACAAGCAGAAAAAGACCATTGGACCAGTACAGACTATTAGACAAGCAGAAAAAAACCATTGGACCAGTACAGCCTATTAGACAAGCAGAAAAAGACCATTGGACCAGTACAGACTACTATACAAGCAGAAAAAGACCATTGGACCAGTACAGACTACTAGAGAAGCAGAAAAAGACCATTGGACCAGTACAGGCTACTAGACAAGCAGAAAAATACCATTGGACCAGTACATAGACTATTACACAAGCTGAAAAAGACCATTGGACCAGTACAGACTATTAGACAAGCTGAAAAAGACCATTGGACCAGTACACAGTCTACTAGACAAGCTGAAAAAGACCATTGGACCAGTACATAGACTATTAGACAAGCAGAAAAAGACCATTGGACCAGTACATAGACTATTAGACAAGCAGAAAAAGACCATTGGACCAGTACATAGACTATTAGACAAGCAGAAAAAGACCATTGGACCAGTACAGACTATTAGACAAGCAGAAAAAAACCATTGGACCAGTACAGCCTATTAGACAAGCAGAAAAATACCATTGGACCAGTACAGACTACTATACAAGCAGAAAAAGACCATTGGACCAGTACAGACTACTAGAGAAGCAGAAAAAGACCATTGGACCAGTATAGACTATTAGACAAGCAGAAAAAGACAATTGGACCAGTACAGGCTACTAGACAAGCAGAAAAATACCATTGGACCAGTACATAGACTACTAGACAAGCAGAAAAAGACCATTGGACCAGTACATAGACTACTAGACAAGCAGAAAAAGACCATTGGACCAGTACACAGACTATTAGACAAGCAGAAAAAGACCATTGGACCAGTACACAGACTATTAGACAAGCAGAAAAAGACCATTGGACCAGTACATAGACTATTAGACAAGCAGAAAAAGACCATTGGACCAGTACAGACTACTAGACAAGCAGAAAAAGACCATTGGACCAGTACAGACTACTAGACAAGCAGAAAAAGACCATTGGACCAGTACATAGACTATTAGACAAGCAGAAAAAGACCATTGGACCAGTACACAGACTATTAGACAAGCAGAAAAAGACCATTGGACCAGTACAGACTATTAGACAAGCAGAAAAAGACCATTGGACCTGTACAGACTACTAGATAAGCAGAAAAAGACCATTGGACCAGTACAGACTACTAGAGAAGCAGAAAAAGACCATTGGACCAGTATAGACTATTAGACAAGCAGAAAAAGACCATTGGACCAGTACAGGCTACTAGACAAGCAGAAAAAGACCATTGGACCAGTACACAGACTATTAGACAAGCAGAAAAAGACCATTGGACCAGTACATAGACTATTAGACAACCAGAAAAAGACCATTGGACCAGTACATAGACTATTAGACAAGCAGAAAAAGACCATTGGACCAGTACACAGACTATTAGACAAGCAGAAAAAGACCATTGGACCAGTACACAGACTATTAGACAAGCAGAAAAAGACCATTGGACCAGTACATAGACTATTAGACAAGCTGAAAAAGACCATTGGACCAGTACAGACTATTAGACAAGCTGAAAAAGACCATTGGACCAGTACACAGTCTACTAGACAAGCTGAAAAGGACTATTGGACCAGTACATAGACTATTAGACAAGCAGAAAAAGACCATTGGACCAGTACATAGACTATTAGACAAGCAGAAAAAGACCATTGGACCAGCACATAGGCTCTTAGACAAGCAGAAAAAGACCATTGGACCAGTACATAGACTATTAGACAAGCAGAAAAAGACCATTGGACCAGTACATAGACTATTAGACATGCAGAAAAAGACTATTGGACCAGTACATAGACTATTAGACAAGCGAAAAAGACCATTGGACCAGTACATAGACTATTAGACAAGCAGAAAAAGACCATTGGACCAGTACATAGACTATTAGACAAGCAGAAAAAGACCATTGGACCAGTACATGAGACTATCTAGACAAGCAGAAAAAGACCATTGGACCAGTACATAGACTATTAGACAAGCAGAAAAAGACCATTGGACCAGTACATAGACTATTAGACAAGCAGAAAAAGACCATTGGACCAGTACACAGACTATTAGACAAGCAGAAAAAGACCATTGGACCAGTACACAGACTATTAGACAAGCAGAAAAAGACCATTGGACCAGTACACAGACTATTAGACAAGCAGAAAAAGACCATTGGACCAGTACAGACTACTAGACAAGCAGAAAAAGACCATTGGACCAGTACAGACTACTAGACAAGCAGAAAAAGACCATTGGACCAGTACATAGACTATTAGACAAGCAGAAAAAGACCATTGGACCAGTACACAGACTATTAGACAAGCAGAAAAAGACCATTGGACCAGTACAGACTATTAGACAAGCAGAAAAAGACCATTGGACCTGTACAGACTACTAGACAAGCAGAAAAAGACCATTGGACCAGTACAGACTACTAGAGAAGCAGAAAAAGACCAGTGGACCAGTATAGACTATTAGACAAGCAGAAAAAGACCATTGGACCAGTACAGGCTACTAGACAAGCAGAAAAAGACCATTGGACCAGTACACAGACTATTAGACAAGCAGAAAAAGACCATTGGACCAGTACATAGACTATTAGACAACCAGAAAAAGACCATTGGACCAGTACATAGACTATTAGACAAGCAGAAAAAGACCATTGGACCAGTACACAGACTATTAGACAAGCAGAAAAAGACCATTGGACCAGTACACAGACTATTAGACAAGCAGAAAAAGACCATTGGACCAGTACATAGACTATTAGACAAGCTGAAAAAGACCATTGGACCAGTACAGACTATTAGACAAGCTGAAAAAGACCATTGGACCAGTACATAGACTATTAGACAAGCAGAAAAAGACCATTGGACCAGTACATAGACTATTAGACATGCAGAAAAAGACTATTGGACCAGTACATAGACTATTAGACAAGCGAAAAAGACCATTGGACCAGTACATAGACTATTAGACAAGCAGAAAAAGACCATTGGACCAGTACATAGACTATTAGACAAGCAGAAAAAGACCATTGGACCAGTACAGACTACTAGAGAAGCAGAAAAAGACCATTGGACCAGTATAGACTATTAGACAAGCAGAAAAAGACCATTGGACCAGTACATAGACTATTAGACAAGCAGAAAAAGACCATTGGACCAGTACACAGACTATTAGATAAGCAGAAAAAGACCATTGGACCAGTACACAGACTATTAGACAAGCAGAAAAAGACCATTGGACCAGTACACAGACTATTAGACAAGCAGAAAAAGACCATTGGACCAGTACAAAGACTATTAGACAAGCAGAAAAAGACCATTGGACCAGTACACAGACTATTAGACAAGCAGAAAAAGACCATTGGACCAGTACATAGACTATTAGACAAGAAGAAAAAGACCATTGGACCAGTACATAGACTATTAGAGAAGCAGAAAAAGACCATTGGACCAGTACATAGACTATTAGACAAGCAGAAAAAGACCATTGGACCAGTACATAGACTATTAGACAAGCAGAAAAAGACCATTGGACCAGTACATAGACTATTAGACAAGCAGAAAAAGACCATTGGACCAGTACATAGACTATTAGACAAGCAGAAAAAGACCATTGGACCAGTACATAGACTATTAGGCAAGCAGAAAAAGAACATTGGACCAGTACATAGACTATTAGACAAGCAGAAAAAGACCATTGGACCAGTACATAGACTATTAGACAAGCAGAAAAAGACCATTGGACCAGTACATAGACTATTAGACAAGCAGAAAAAGACCATTGGACCAGTACACAGACTATTAGATAAGCAGAAAAAGACCATTGGACCAGTACACAGACTATTAGACAAGCAGAAAAAGACCATTGGACCAGTACACAGACTATTAGACAAGCAGAAAAAGACCATTGGACCAGTACAGACTACTATACAAGCAGAAAAAGACCATTGGACCAGTACAGACTACTAGAGAAGCAGAAAAACACCATTGGACCAGTATAGACTATTAGACAAGCAGAAAAAGACAATTGGACCAGTACAGGCTACTAGACAAGCAGAAAAATACCATTGGACCAGTACATAGACTACTAGACAAGCAGAAAAAGACCATTGGACCAGTACATAGACTATTAGACAAGCAGAAAAAGACCATTGGACCAGTACACAGACTATTAGACAAGCAGAAAAAGACCATTGGACCAGTACACAGACTATTAGACAAGCAGAAAAAGACCATTGGACCAGTACATAGACTATTAGACAAGCAGAAAAAGACCATTGGACCAGTACAGACTACTAGACAAGCAGAAAAAGACCATTGGACCAGTACAGACTACTAGACAAGCAGAAAAAGACCATTGGATCAGTACATAGACTATTAGACAAGCAGAAAAAGACCATTGGACCAGTACACAGACTATTAGACAAGCAGAAAAAGACCATTGGACCAGTACAGACTATTAGACAAGCAGAAAAAGACCATTGGACCTGTACAGACTACTAGACAAGCAGAAAAAGACCATTGGACCAGTACAGACTACTAGAGAAGCAGAAAAAGACCATTGGACCAGTATAGACTATTAGACAAGCAGAAAAAGACCATTGGACCAGTACAGGCTACTAGACAAGCAGAAAAAGACCATTGGACCAGTACACAGACTATTAGACAAGCAGAAAAAGACCATTGGACCAGTACATAGACTATTAGACAACCAGAAAAAGACCATTGGACCAGTACATAGACTATTAGACAAGCAGAAAAAGACCATTGGACCAGTACACAGACTATTAGACAAGCAGAAAAAGACCATTGGACCAGTACACAGACTATTAGACAAGCAGAAAAAGACCATTGGACCAGTACATAGACTATTAGACAAGCTGAAAAAGACCATTGGACCAGTACAGACTATTAGACAAGCTGAAAAAGACCATTGGACCAGTACATAGACTATTAGACAAGCAGAAAAAGACCATTGGACCAGTACATAGACTATTAGACATGCAGAAAAAGACTATTGGACCAGTACATAGACTATTAGACAAGCGAAAAAGACCATTGGACCAGTACATAGACTATTAGACAAGCAGAAAAAGACCATTGGACCAGTACATAGACTATTAGACAAGCAGAAAAAGACCATTGGACCAGTACAGACTACTAGAGAAGCAGAAAAAGACCATTGGACCAGTATAGACTATTAGACAAGCAGAAAAAGACCATTGGACCAGTACATAGACTATTAGACAAGCAGAAAAAGACCATTGGACCAGTACACATACTATTAGATAAGCAGAAAAAGACCATTGGACCAGTACACAGACTATTAGACAAGCAGAAAAAGACCATTGGACCAGTACACAGACTATTAGACAAGCAGAAAAAGACCATTGGACCAGTACACAGACTATTAGACAAGCAGAAAAAGACCATTGGACCAGTACAAAGACTATTAGACAAGCAGAAAAAGACCATTGGACCAGTACACAGACTATTAGACAAGCAGAAAAAGACCATTGGACCAGTACATAGACTATTAGACAAGAAGAAAAAGACCATTGGACCAGTACATAGACTATTAGAGAAGCAGAAAAAGACCATTGGACCAGTACATAGACTATTAGACAAGCAGAAAAAGACCATTGGACCAGTACATAGACTATTAGACAAGCAGAAAAAGACCATTGGACCAGTACATAGACTATTAGACAAGCAGAAAAAGACCATTGGACCAGTACATAGACTATTAGACAAGCAGAAAAAGACCATTGGACCAGTACATAGACTATTAGGCAAGCAGAAAAAGAACATTGGACCAGTACATAGACTATTAGACAAGCAGAAAAAGACCATTGGACCAGTACATAGACTATTAGACAAGCAGAAAAAGACCATTGGACCAGTACAGACTACTAAACAAGCAGAAAAAGACCATTGGACCAGTACAGACTACTAGACAGGCAGAAAAAGACCATTGGACCAGTACATAGACTATTAGACAAGCAGAAAAAGACCATTGGACCAGTACAGACTATTAGACAAGCAGAAAAAGACCATTGGACCAGTACAGACTATTAGACAAGCAGAAAAAGACCATTGGACCAGTACAGACTATTAGACAAGCAGAAAAAAACCATTGGACCAGTACAGCCTATTAGACAAGCAGAAAAAGACCATTGGACCAGTACAGACTACTATACAAGCAGAAAAAGACCATTGGACCAGTACAGACTACTAGAGAAGCAGAAAAAGACCATTGGACCAGTATAGACTATTAGACAAGCAGAAAAAGACAATTGGACCAGTACAGGCTACTAGACAAGCAGAAAAATACCATTGGACCAGTACATAGACTACTAGACAAGCAGAAAAAGACCATTGGACCAGTACATAGACTATTAGACAAGCAGAAAAAGACCATTGGACCAGTACACAGACTATTAGACAAGCAGAAAAAGACCATTGGACCAGTACACAGACTATTAGACAAGCAGAAAAAGACCATTGGACCAGTACATAGACTATTAGACAAGCAGAAAAAGACCATTGGACCAGTACAGACTACTAGACAAGCAGAAAAAGACCATTGGACCAGTACAGACTACTAGACAAGCAGAAAAAGACCATTGGACCAGTACATAAACTATTAGACAAGCAGAAAAAGACCATTGGACCAGTACACAGACTATTAGACAAGCAGAAAAAGACCATTGGACCAGTACAGACTATTAGACAAGCAGAAAAAGACCATTGGACCTGTACAGACTACTAGACAAGCAGAAAAAGACCATTGGACCAGTACAGACTACTAGAGAAGCAGAAAAAGACCATTGGACCAGTATAGAATATTAGACAAGCAGAAAAAGACCATTGGACCAGTACAGGCTACTAGACAAGCAGAAAAAGACCATTGGACCAGTACACAGACTATTAGACAAGCAGAAAAAGACCATTGGACCAGTACATAGACTATTAGACAACCAGAAAAAGACCATTGGACCAGTACATAGACTATTAGACAAGCAGAAAAAGACCATTGGACCAGTACACAGACTATTAGACAAGCAGAAAAAGACCATTGGACCAGTACACAGACTATTAGACAAGCAGAAAAAGACCATTGGACCAGTACATAGACTATTAGACAAGCTGAAAAAGACCATTGGACCAGTACAGACTATTAGACAAGCTGAAAAAGACCATTGGACCAGTACACAGTCTACTAGACAAGCTGAAAAAGACCATTGGACCAGTACATAGACTATTAGACAAGCAGAAAAAGACCATTGGACCAGTACATAGACTATTAGACAAGCAGAAAAAGACCATTGGACCAGTACATAGACTATTAGACAAGCAGAAAAAGAACATTGGACCAGTACATAGACTATTAGACAAGCAGAAAAAGACCATTGGACCAGTACATAGACTATTAAACATGCAGAAAAAGACTATTGGACCAGTACATAGACTATTAGACAAGCGAAAAAGACCATTGGACCAGTACATAGACTATTAGACAAGCAGAAAAAGACCATTGGACCAGTACATAGACTATTAGACAAGCAGAAAAAGACCATTGGACCAGTACATAGACTATTAGACAAGCAGAAAAAGACCATTGGACCAGTACATAGACTATTAGACAAGCAGAAAAAGACCATTGGACCAGTACATAGACTATTAGACAAGCAGAAAAAGACCATTGGACCAGTACACAGACTATTAGATAAGCAGAAAAAGACCATTGGACCAGTACACAGACTATTAGACAAGCAGAAAAAGACCATTGGACCAGTACACAGACTATTAGACAAGCAGAAAAAGACCATTGGACCAGTACACAGACTATTAGACAAGCAGAAAAAGACCATTGGACCAGTACAAAGACTATTAGACAAGCAGAAAAAGACCATTGGACCAGTACACAGACTATTAGACAAGCAGAAAAAGACCATTGGACCAGTACACAGACTATTAGACAAGCAGAAAAAGACCATTGGACCAGTACATAGACTATTAGACAACCAGAAAAAGACCATTGGACCAGTACATAGACTATTAGACAAGCAGAAAAAGACCATTGGACCAGTACACAGACTATTAGACAAGCAGAAAAAGACCATCGGACCAGTACACAGACTATTAGACAAGCAGAAAAAGACCATCGGACCAGTACACAGACTATTAGACAAGCAGAAAAAGACCATTGGACCAGTACATAGACTATTAGACAAGCTGAAAAAGACCATTGGACCAGCACAGACTATTAGACAAGCTGAAAAAGACCATTGGACCAGTACACAGACTACTAGACAAGCTGAAAAAGACCATTGGACCAGTACATAGACTATTAGACAAGCAGAAAAAGACCATTGGACCAGTACATAGACTATTAGACAAGCAGAAAAAGACCATTGGACCAGTACATAGACTATTAGACAAGCAGAAAAAGACCATTGGACCAGTACATAGACTATTAGACAAGCAGAAAAAGACCATTGGACCAGAACACAGACTATTAGACAAGCACAAAAAGACCATTGGACCAGTACACAGACTATTAGACAAGCAGAAAAAGACCATTGGACCAGTACATAGACTATTAGACAAGAAGAAAAAGACCATTGGACCAGTACATAGACTATTAGAGAAGCAGAAAAAGACCATTGGACCAGTACATAGACTATTAGACAAGCAGAAAAAGACCATTGGACCAGTACATAGACTATTAGACAAGCAGAAAAAGACCATTGGACCAGTACATAGACTATTAGACAAGCAGAAAAAGACCATTGGACCAGTACATAGACTATTAGACAAGCAGAAAAAGACCATTGGACCAGTACATAGACTATTAGGCAAGCAGAAAAAGACCATTGGACCAGTACATAGACTATTAGACAAGCAAAAAAGACCATTGGACCAGTACATAGACTATTAGACAAGCGGAAAAAGACCATTGGACCAGTACAGACTACTAAACAAGCAGAAAAAGACCATTGGACCAGTACAGACTACTAGACAAGCAGAAAAAGACCATTGGACCAGTACATAGACTATTAGACAAGCAGAAAAAGACCATTGGACCAGTACAGACTATTAGACAAGCATAAAAAGACCATTGGACCAGTACAGACTATTAGACAAGCAGAAAAAGACCATTGGACCAGTACAGACTATTAGACAAGCAGAAAAAAAACATTGGACCAGTACAGACTATTAGACAAGCAGAAAAAGACCATTGGACCAGTACAGACTACTATACAAGCAGAAAAAGACCATTGGACCAGTACAGACTACTAGAGAAGCAGAAAAAGACCATTGGACCAGTATAGACTATTAGACAAGCAGAAAAAGACAATTGGACCAGTACAGGCTACTAGACAAGCATAAAAATACCATTGGACCAGTACATAGACTACTAGACAAGCAGAAAAAGACCATTGGACCAGTACATAGACTATTAGACAAGCAGAAAAAGACCATTGGACCAGTACACAGACTATTAGACAAGCTGAAAAAGACCATTGGACCAGTACACAGTCTACTAGACAAGCTGAAAAAGACCATTGGACCAGTACATAGACTATTAGACAAGCAGAAAAAGACCATTGGACCAGTACATAGACTATTAGACAAGCAGAAAAAGACCATTGGACCAGTACATAGACTATTAGACAAGCAGAAAAAGACCATTGGACCAGTACATAGACTATTAGACAAGCAGAAAAAGACCATTGGACCAGTACATAGACTATTAGACATGCAGAAAAAGACTATTGGACCAGTACATAGACTATTAGACAAGCGAAAAAGACCATTGGACCAGTACATAGACTATTAGACAAGCAGAAAAAGACCATTGGACCAGTACATAGACTATTAGACAAGCAGAAAAAGACCATTGGACCAGTACATAGACTATTAGACAAGCAGAAAAAGACCATTGGACCAGTACATAGACTATTAGACAAGCAGAAAAAGACCATTGGACCAGTACATAGACTATTAGACAAGCAGAAAAAGACCATTGGACCAGTACACAGACTATTAGATAAGCAGAAAAAGACCATTGGACCAGTACACAGACTATTAGACAAGCAGAAAAAGACCATTGGACCAGTACACAGACTATTAGACAAGCAGAAAAAGACCATTGGACCAGTACACAGACTATTAGACAAGCAGAAAAAGACCATTGGACCAGTACAAAGACTATTAGACAAGCAGAAAAAGACCATTGGACCAGTACACAGACTATTAGACAAGCAGAAAAAGACCATTGGACCAGTACACAGACTATTAGACAAGCAGAAAAAGACCATTGGACCAGGACATAGACTATTAGACAACCAGAAAAAGACCATTGGACCAGTACATAGACTATTAGACAAGCAGAAAAAGACCATTGGACCAGTACACAGACTATTAGACAAGCAGAAAAAGACCATCGGACCAGTACACAGACTATTAGACAAGCAGAAAAAGACCATCGGACCAGTACACAGACTATTAGACAAGCAGAAAAAGACCATTGGACCAGTACATAGACTATTAGACAAGCTGAAAAAGACCATTGGACCAGCACAGACTATTAGACAAGCGGAAAAAGACCATTGGACCAGTACACAGACTACTAGACAAGCTGAAAAAGACCATTGGACCAGTACATAGACTATTAGACAAGCAGAAAAAGACCATTGGACCAGTACATAGACTATTAGACAAGCAGAAAAAGACCATTGGACCAGTACATAGACTATTAGACAAGCAGAAAAAGACCATTGGACCAGTACATAGACTATTAGACAAGCAGAAAAAGACCATTGGACCAGAACACAGACTATTAGACAAGCAGAAAAAGACCATTGGACCAGTACACAGACTATTAGACAAGCAGAAAAAGACCATTGGACCAGTACATAGACTATTAGACAAGAAGAAAAAGACCATTGGACCAGTACATAGACTATTAGAGAAGCAGAAAAAGACCATTGGACCAGTACATAGACTATTAGACAAGCAGAAAAAGACCATTGGACCAGTACATAGACTATTAGACAAGCAGAAAAAGACCATTGGACCAGTACATAGACTATTAGACAAGCAGAAAAAGACCATTGGACCAGTACATAGACTATTAGACAAGCAGAAAAAGACCATTGGACCAGTACATAGACTATTAGGCAAGCAGAAAAAGACCATTGGACCAGTACATAGACTATTAGACAAGCAAAAAAGACCATTGGACCAGTACATAGACTATTAGACAAGCGGAAAAAGACCATTGGACCAGTACAGACTACTAAACAAGCAGAAAAAGACCATTGGACCAGTACATAGACTATTAGACAAGCAGAAAAAGACCATTGGACCAGTACAGACTATTAGACAAGCATAAAAAGACCATTGGACCAGTACAGACTATTAGACAAGCAAAAAAAGACCATTGGACCAGTACAGACTATTAGACAAACAGAAAAAGACCATTGGACCAGTACAGACTACTATACAAGCAGAAAAAGACCATTGGACCAGTACAGACTACTAGAGAAGCAGAAAAAGACCATTGGACCAGTATAGACTATTAGACAAGCAGAAAAAGACAATTGGACCAGTACAGGCTACTAGACAAGCAGAAAAATACCATTGGACCAGTACATAGACTACTAGACAAGCAGAAAAAGACCATTGGACCAGTACATAGACTATTAGACAAGCAGAAAAAGACCATTGGACCAGTACACAGACTATTAGACAAGCAGAAAAAGACCATTGGACCAGTACACAGACTATTAGACAAGCAGAAAAAGACCATTGGACCAGTACATAGACTATTAGACAAGCAGAAAAAGACCATTGGACCAGTACATAGACTATTAGACAAGCAGAAAAAGACCATTGGACCAGTACATAGACTATTAGACAAGCAGAAAAAAGACCATTGGACCAGTACATAGACTATTAGACAAGCAGAAAAAGACCATTGGACCAGTACATAGACTATTAGACAAGCAGAAAAAGACCATTGGACCAGTACAGACTACTAGACA
This sequence comes from Salvelinus alpinus, assembly GCF_045679555.1. Lineage (NCBI taxonomy): Eukaryota > Metazoa > Chordata > Actinopteri > Salmoniformes > Salmonidae > Salvelinus > Salvelinus alpinus. The sequence continues at coordinate 37,812,129 of NC_092102.1, read as the reverse complement.
AGCAGAAAAAGACCATTGGACCAGTACAGACTACTAGACAAGCAGAAAAAGACCATTGGACCAGTACATAGACTATTAGACAAGCAGAAAAAGACCATTGGACCAGTACACAGACTATTAGACAAGCAGAAAAAGACCATTGGACCAGTACAGACTATTAGACAAGCAGAAAAAGACCATTGGACCTGTACAGACTACTAGACAAGCAGAAAAAGACCATTGGACCAGTACAGACTATTAGACAAGCTGAAAAAGACCATTGGACCAGTACAGACTACTAGAGAAGCAGAAAAAGACCATTGGACCAGTACAGACTACTAAACAAGCAGAAAAAGACCATTGGACCAGTACAGACTACTAGACAAGCAGAAAAAGACCATTGGACCAGTACATAGACTATTAGACAAGCAGAAAAAGATCATTGGACCAGTACAGACTATTAGACAAGCAGAAAAAGACCATTGGACCAGTACAGACTATTAGACAAGCAGAAAAAGACCATTGGACCAGTACAGACTATTAGACAAGCAGAAAAAAACCATTGGACCAGTACAGACTATTAGACAAGCAGAAAAAGACCATTGGACCAGTACAGACTACTATACAAGCAGAAAAAGACCATTGGACCAGTACAGACTACTAGAGAAGCAGAAAAAGACCATTGGACCAGTATAGACTATTAGACAAGCAGAAAAAGACAATTGGACCAGTACAGGCTACTAGACAAGCAGAAAAATACCATTGGACCAGTACATAGACTACTAGACAAGCAGAAAAAGACCATTGGACCAGTACATAGACTATTAGACAAGCAGAAAAAGACCATTGGACCAGTACACAGACTATTAGACAAGCAGAAAAAGACCATTGGACCAGTACACAGACTATTAGACAAGCAGAAAAAGACCATTGGACCAGTACATAGACTATTAGACAAGCAGAAAAAGACCATTGGACCAGTACATAGACTATTAGACAAGCAGAAAAAGACCATTGGACCAGTACATAGACTATTAGACAAGCAGAAAAAAGACCATTGGACCAGTACATAGACTATTAGACAAGCAGAAAAAGACCATTGGACCAGTACATAGACTATTAGACAAGCAGAAAAAGACCATTGGACCAGTACAGACTACTAGACAAGCAGAAAAAGACCATTGGACCAGTACAGACTACTAGACAAGCAGAAAAGGACCATTGGACCAGTACATAGACTATTAGACAAGCAGAAAAAGACCATTGGACCAGTACACAGACTATTAGACAAGCAGAAAAAGACCATTGGACCAGTACAGACTATTAGACAAGCAGAAAAAGACCATTGGACCTGTACAGACTACTAGACAAGCAGAAAAAGACCATTGGACCAGTACAGACTATTAGACAAGCTGAAAAATACCATTGGACCAGTACAGACTACTAGAGAAGCAGAAAAAGACCATTGGACCAGTATAGACTATTAGACAAGCAGAAAAAGACCATTGGACCAGTACAGGCTACTAGACAAGCAGAAAAAGACCATTGGACCAGTACACAGACTATTAGACAAGCAGAAAAAGACCATTGGACCAGTACATAGACTATTAGACAACCATAAAAAGACCATTGGACCAGTACATAGACTATTAGACAAGCAGAAAAAGACCATTGGACCAGTACACAGACTATTAGACAAGCAGAAAAAGACCATTGGACCAGTACACAGACTATTAGACAAGCAGAAAAAGACCATTGGACCAGTACATAGACTATTAGACAAGCTGAAAAAGACCATTGGACCAGTACAGACTATTAGACAAGCTGAAAAAGACCATTGGACCAGTACACAGTCTACTAGACAAGCTGAAAAAGACCATTGGACCAGTACATAGACTATTAGACAAGCAGAAAAAGACCATTGGACCAGTACATAGACTATTAGACAAGCAGAAAAAGACCATTGGACCAGTACATAGACTATTAGACAAGCAGAAAAAGACCATTGGACCAGTACATAGACTATTAGACAAGCAGAAAAAGACCATTGGACCAGTACATAGACTATTAGACAAGCAGAAAAAGACCATTGGACCAGTACATAGACTATTAGACAAGCAGAAAAAAGACCATTGGACCAGTACATAGACTATTAGACAAGCAGAAAAAGACCATTGGACCAGTACATAGACTATTAGACAAGCAGAAAAAGACCATTGGACCAGTACAGACTACTAGACAAGCAGAAAAAGACCATTGGACCAGTACAGACTACTAGACAAGCAGAAAAAGACCATTGGACCAGTACATAGACTATTAGACAAGCAGAAAAAGACCATTGGACCAGTACACAGACTATTAGACAAGCAGAAAAAGACCATTGGACCAGTACAGACTATTAGACAAGCAGAAAAAGACCATTGGACCTGTACAGACTACTAGACAAGCAGAAAAAGACCATTGGACCAGTACAGACTATTAGACAAGCTGAAAAAGACCATTGGACCAGTACAGACTACTAGAGAAGCAGAAAAAGACCATTGGACCAGTATAGACTATTAGACAAGCAGAAAAAGACCATTGGACCAGTACAGGCTACTAGACAAGCAGAAAAAGACCATTGGACCAGTACACAGACTATTAGACAAGCAGAAAAAGACCATTGGACCAGTACATAGACTATTAGACAACCAGAAAAAGACCATTGGACCAGTACATAGACTATTAGACAAGCAGAAAAAGACCATTGGACCAGTACACAGACTATTAGACAAGCAGAAAAAGACCATTGGACCAGTACACAGACTATTAGACAAGCAGAAAAAGACCATTGGACCAGTACATAGACTATTAGACAAGCTGAAAAAGACCATTGGACCAGTACAGACTATTAGACAAGCTGAAAAAGACCATTGGATCAGTACACAGTCTACTAGACAAGCTGAAAAAGACCATTGGACCAGTACATAGACTATTAGACAAGCAGAAAAAGACCATTGGACCAGTACATAGACTATTAGACAAGCAGAAAAAGACCATTGGACCAGTACATAGACTATTAGACAAGCAGAAAAAGACCATTGGACCAGTACATAGACTATTAGACAAGCAGAAAAAGACCATTGGACCAGTACATAGACTATTAGACAAGCAGAAAAAGACCATTGGACCAGTACATAGACTATTAGACAAGCAGAAAAAGACCATTGGACCAGTACATAGACTATTAGACAAGCAGAAAAAGACCATTGGACCAGTACATAGACTATTAGACAAGCAGAAAAAAGACCATTGGACCAGTACATAGACTATTAGACAAGCAGAAAAAGACCATTGGACCAGTACATAGACTATTAGACAAGCAGAAAAAGACCATTGGACCAGTACATAGACTATTAGACAAGCAGAAAAAGACCATTGGACCAGTACATAGACTATTAAACAAGCAGAGAAAGACCATTGGACCAGTACATAGACTATTAGACAAGCAGAAAAAGACCATTGGACCAGTACATAGACTATTAGACAAGCAGAAAAAGACCATTGGACCAGTACAGACTACTAGACAAGCAGAAAAAGACCATTGGACCAGTACAGACTACTAGACAAGCAGAAAAAGACCATTGGACCAGTACATAGACTATTAGACAAGCAGAAAAAGACCATTGGACCAGTACACAGACTATTAGACAAGCAAAAAAAGACCATTGGACCAGTACAGACTATTAGACAAGCAGAAAAAGACCATTGGACCTGTACAGACTACTAGACAAGCAGAAAAAGACCATTGGACCAGTACAGACTATTAGACAAGCAGAAAAAGACCATTGGACCAGTACAGACTACTAGAGAAGCAGAAAAAGACCATTGGACCAGTATAGACTATTAGACAAGCAGAAAAAGACCATTGGACCAGTACAGGCTACTAGACAAGCAGAAAAAGACCATTGGACCAGTACACAGACTATTAGACAAGCAGAAAAAGACCATTGGACCAGTACATAGACTATTAGACAACCAGAAAAAGACCATTGGACCAGTACATAGACTATTAGACAACCAGAAAAAGACCATTGGACCAGTACATAGACTATTAGACAAGCAGAAAAAGACCATTGGACCAGTACACAGACTATTAGACAAGCAGAAAAAGACCATTGGACCAGTACATAGACTATTAGACAAGCTGAAAAAGACCATTGGACCAGTACAGACTATTAGACAAGCTGAAAAAGACCATTGGACCAGTACAGACTATTAGACAAGCTGAAAAAGACCATTGGACCAGTACATAGACTATTAGACAAGCAGAAAAATACCATTGGACCAGTACATAGACTATTAGACAAGCAGAAAAAGACCATTGGACCAGTACATAGACTATTAGACAAGCAGAAAAAGACAATTGGACCAGTACATAGACTATTAGACAAGCAGAAAAAGACCAATGGACCAGTACACAGACTATTAGACAAGCAGAAAAAGACCATTGGACCAGTACATAGACTATTAGACAAGCAGAATAATACCATTGGACCAGTACATAGACTATTAGACAAGCAGAATAATACCATTGGACCAGTACATAGACTATTAGACAAGCAGAAAAAGACCATTGGACCAGTACATAGACTATTAGATAAGCAGAAAAAGACCATTGGACCAGTACATAGACTATTAGACAAGCAGAAAAATACCATTGGACCAGTACATAGACTATTAGACAAGCATAAAAAGACCATTGGACCAGTATATAGACTATTACACATGCAGAAAAAGACTATTGGACCAGTACATAGACTATTAGACAAGCAGAAAAAGACCATTGGACCAGTACATAGACTATTAGACAAGCAGAAAAAGACCATTGGACCAGTACATAGACTATTAGACAAGCAGAAAAAGACCATTGGACCAGTACATAGACTATTAGACAAGCAGAAAAAGACCATTGGACCAGTACAGACTACTAGACAAGCAGAAAAAGACCATTGGACCAGTACAGACTACTAGACAAGCAGAAAAAGACCATTGGACCAGTACATAGACTATTAGACAAGCAGAAAAAGACCATTGGACCAGTACACAGACTATTAGACAAGCAGAAAAAGACCATTGGACCAGTACAGACTATTAGACAAGCAGAAAAAGACCATTGGACCAGTACAGACTATTAGACAAGCAGAAAAAGACCATTGGACCTGTACAGACTACTAGACAAGCAGAAAAAGACCATTGGACCAGTACAGACTATTAGACAAGCAGAAAAAGACAATTGGACCAGTACAGACTACTATACAAGCAGAAAAAGACCATTGGACCAGTACAGACTACTAGAGAAGCAGAAAAAGACCATTGGACCAGTACAGGCTACTAGACAAGCAGAAAAAGGCCATTGGACCAGTACAGGCTACTAGACAAGCAGAAAAATACCATTGGACAAGTACACAGACTACTAGACAAGCAGAAAAAGACCATTGGACCAGTACATAGACTATTAGACAAGCAGAAAAATACCATTGGACCAGTACATAGACTATTAGACAAGCAGAAAAGACCATTGGACCAGTACAGACTATTAGACAAGCAGAAAAAGACCATTGGACCAGTACAGACTATTAGACAAGCAGAAAAAGACCATTGGACCAGTACAGACTATTAGACAAGCAGAAAAAGACCATTGGACCAGTACAGACTACTAGACAAGCAGAAAAAGACCATTGGACCAGTACAGACTATTAGACAAGCAGAAAAAGACCATTGGACCAGTACAGACTATTAGACAAGCAGAAAAAGACCACTGGACCAGTACAGACTATTAGACAAGCAGAAAAAGACCATTGGACCAGTACAGACTACTAGACAAGCAGAAAAAGACCATTGGACCAGTACATAGACTACTAGACAAGCAGAAAAAAACCATTGGACCAGTACACAGACTATTAGACAAGCTGAAAAAGACCATTGGACCAGTACACAGACTATTAGACAAGCTGAAAAAGACCATTGGACCAGTACATACTATTAGACAAGCAGAAAAAGACCATTGGACCAGTACATACTATTAGACAAGCAGAAAAAAACCATTGGACCAGTACATAGACTACTAGACAAGCAGGCCTGGGAAGATAGAAATCGAAGAACAGGTTAGCAAGACAAACACAGAGGTGAAATTCTACATCCCTGTCACCCTGTGTCTCTGTCACTCTGTGTCTCTGTGTCTCTGTGTCTCTGTGTCTCTGTCACTCTGTGTCTCTGTGTCTCTGTCACTCTGTGTCTCTGTATCTCTGTCACTCTGTGTCTCTGTCACTCTGTGTCTCTGTGTCTCTGTCACTCTGTGTCTCTGTGTCTCTGTGTCTCTTTCACTCTGTGTCTCTGTGTCTCTCTCACTCTGTGTCTCTGTCACTCTGTGTCTCTGTGTCTTTTTGTCTCAGATCCCCCTACAGATCTCTCTCTAAAGAAGCATAATGTCATAATCCCTCAATATTTTGTTTGGGGGGGGCAGTGCCCTTGGACAGTGACCCTGATTGAATGTGGTCATGATCTCTACTTTGAGCTTTGACAGACAGACACACATACAGGCGTTCAACCTCTCAACAATAAAAGCAAGTATTTAGGAAGCTGTTAACATCTTCAAATCTGAAAAAGTCAAACCTCAAAATAAGTATTTTAAACCTATATCAATCCCTTCTTTCCTCACATGCAGACTAAGGACATAGACAGAGCTGTGTTTTTCAGACTCTTATTTTCCCAGGCAGCGTGCAGATCTCTGATGTTGGCAGTGGAGGGAGAAATGTGTTGGGACCTGCATCAGTAGTAATGACAGGCAGTGGGCGTAGGCTCTCCACCTTTTAACAGCTTCCAGAAAGGGAGAGACAGACAGAGTGAGTGAGTGAGTGAGTGAGTGAGTGAGTGAGTGAGTGAGTGAGAGAGAGAGAGAGAGAGAGAGAGAGAGAGAGAGAGAGAGAGAGAGAGAGAGAGAGAGAGAGAGTGAGAGAGAGAGAGAGAGATAGAGCGAGAGTGAGAGCGAGAGCGAGAGAGAGAGAAAGAGGAGGGAGAGAGAAACTAAAAGACAAACTATAGAACAGGCTTATCGGCAGCTGATCAAACTAACGCTTTATACAGTCTATATTCTTATGCAATCCATACAATGCATAACACACAACAGCTCTAATGGCACTGGGAAACATAGGAATCTTTTTCAGTGTTTCATAACGGAAAATCTGCGGCGTCTCAACAAACATTGACATATTCCTTAATGCCAAAAGTGTTTTCCTTCCATTGTAACAGTATTACAGTAACACTGTAGTGATTAACACATTCCCTAAGCCTTTTATAGTACATGACTCCTCTACATAGTCAGATACATGTAGGATCTAAATTTGATCACCCTGTTGCAAGATAACTTTCCAGGAAATGTTAAACTTGTAGTTTATTTGAGGTCTAAAAAGGCTTCTGAAGTTGGCAATTTCCACTTTGAAATGTCAGACTTGATTTTCCCTTACAAAAAATGTATCAACCCCTACAAAAATGTCCATTAATTATAATCCACATAATAATTCACATTTCCTGTTGCTGCAGGATTATTTTCCTGCTGTAGCAAACTGGCTCAAATTAAGACCCTACATCTGTAGTACACAACCCCACACAGTCAGATGCCCTGCAGCTACGGGACTACCGAGGCTGCTGCTGTCTGCCAGTCAGGACTTAGCTAGGCAGCTTGTCATGGCCAACTACACTGAACCACCACAGTAAACTGCCTGTTAGGTTTACCCAGGGCAGGTTTATACACAAGGCATCCAAACTGTAATGATTTTATCTACAACCAGCTATTCATTAACAACCACACATGCATGTCAGTGCAAGTCTTATTGAGATGGCCTCCCAAGTCCTTGTATACAGTTGATGGAATTTTTACAGTTTGTCTAGCACTGTGAAATGTTCTGTCACATCTTTACAAGCGAGGCTGAAGAATAAAGGTCAAACATTAAAATAAGACGTTTAATTTAATGGATGACTTGACAAATGAGCACAATCCTTTGGTCCTGTAACTAGGGCTGCGGTGCCATGACATTTCATCAGCCGGTGATTGTCAAGCAAATAACTGTCGGTCTCACGGTAACTGACTGTTTAACTAACATGAACACATTTGGCATCTCCTGGTTTCCACACATTTTAAAAGCCATTTTAAAAAGTATAATAAATCCATGTAGTATAGCCTACACCTTCATAATAAATCCATTATTTATTTTAGTCTAAAGAAGTAAAGTATGAAGAAAATGTAGTCTATTTCTGAAGAAAAGAATAGCATACTTATTTTAGGTCCTGATGTGGCTATGTTAGGTCCTGATGTGACTATGTTATGTCCTGATGTGGCTATGTTAGGTCCTGATGTGGCTATGTTAGGTCCTGATGTGACTATGTTAGGTCCTGATGTGACTATGTTAGGTCCTGATGTGACTATGTTAGGTCATGATGTGACTATGTTAGGTCCTGATGTGGCTATGTTAGGTCCTGATGTGACTATGTTAGGTCCGGATGTGGCTATGTTAGGTCCTGATGTGGCTATGTTAGGTCCTGATGTGGCTATGTTATGTCCTGATGTGGCTATGTTAAGTCCTGATGTGACTATGTTAGGTCCGGATGTGGCTATGTTAGGTCCTGATGTGGCTATGTTAGGTCCTGATGTGACAATGTTAGGTCCTGATGTGGCTATGTTAGATCCAGATGTGGCTATGTTATGTCCTGATGTGACAATGTTAGATCCTGATGTGGCTATGTTAGGTCCTGATGTGGCTATGTTAGGTCCTGATGTGGCTATGTTAAGTCCTGATGTGACTATGTTAGGTCCGGATGTGGCTATGTTAGGTCCTGATGTGGCTATGTTAGGTCCTGATGTGACAATGTTAGGTCCTGATGTGGCTATGTTAGATCCAGATGTGGCTATGTTATGTCCTGATGTGACAATGTTAGATCCTGATGTGGCTATGTTAGGTCCTGATGTGGCTATGTTAGGTCCTGACGTGGCTATGTTAAGTCCTGATGTGACTATGTTAGGTCCGGATGTGGCTATGTTAGGTCCTGATGTGGCTATGTTAGGTCCTGATGTGACTATGTTAGGTCCTGATGTGGCTATGTTAGGTCCTGATGTGGCTATGTTAGGTCCTGATGTGGCTATGTTAGGTCCTGATGTGGCTATGTTAGGTCCGGATGTGGCTATGTTAGGTCCTGATGTGGCTATGTTAGGTCCTGATGTGGCTATGTTAGGTCCTGATGTGGCTATGTTAGGTCCTGATGTGGCTATGTTAGGTCCTGATGTGGCTATGCCAAATGACTGTGGGCTACACTGGTTCATTTAGCAGACAGGATTTGCTTATAATTCCCACAGCCAAGATTTACTTATAATTCCGTGGCATTATTTTATAGTATTTTATAATATGAAAAATACTATTTAACAAAGATATAAAAACAAAAATATAAATATTTCTCCAAACGATTTGAGGGAGTGCGCACATGCGGCTTTTCTGTGTTGAGCGGTTAACAAAGAAATAGTTACTCTTAAACACTTAATTTAGAGTTATTAATATAACTTTAGTTGTTCTACAAATGTTGGGCTATATGTTTTGATTTTTAATACATTGTAAGGCTGCATGACGAGACTCTGATGATGATTTGAAAAAAGTCACTTGAAAGGCATGAGCTCTGCTTTGTGTTTTTGCGCAGTCTGTACACACTACATCAGTCACTCATTCACAATTTGACAAGCACTTGATAATGCCTCGAATTGTACGGTGGTGTCCCCTTTGTGGCCGTAATGCACCCTAAAAAAACCATGCCTTTTGCAGCCCGGAGTGCTGTGTTGTGCCCTTGGCCCTGAGTGTCCGAAGCACCTCTCAGTCACATGGCTCTCCGTCACATGATCGGGTCTTTCTGACAGGCTACAAGTGAAGACAGACACATCGGGGACGCAACTGCGTGTGTCTTTATCCATTTCCGAGGTACATATTGAAGATATTGGAAGAACTGTCCATATTTACTTTTCATCAGCCAACAAGATGAGTAGGTCTAACAAACAGAAAAAGCACCAGCCTGTCAATCTACTATCCCTTGTAGTCTAAAAGTTTACCTATTCTATTCTGTGCGAGAAATAAATAGTCCAAACATAGTCTGGGACAGTTGTGGGATGCAATTGATCGCAAATTAATACAACCACTAACATCAAAAAAACTGGCTGATGTGGCTGATGCAACAGATCAGAACGTTTAACCTTAAAATGTTGATAAACTATTAGGCTATTCCTTCACATTATAAGCGCAGCAAAGCACACATGGCAGTTATTTAACAAGTTATTTGGCCACTTTAGTTGTGATACAAACCTTATTAAAACATATAGGCCTATGGGCTAGGCTACATGAGGTGTGATACAAACCTTATTAAAACATATAGGCCTATGGGCTAGGCTACATGAGGTGTGATATAAACCTTATTAAAACATATAGGCCTATGGGCTAGGCTACATGAGGTGTGATATAAACCTTATTAAAACATATAGGCCTATGGGCTAGGCTACATGAGGTGTGATATAAACCTTGTTAAAACATATAGGCCTATGGGTTAGGCTACATGAGGTGTGCGACTATTATTAGAAAAAGTAGGGGGAAAAAGGCATTGTTTCTTATGCTGGGCATCATTACCAAGTGATAATATTTAATTCACAAGAGACTATTCTTGATTTAATCTTGTCTTTACATACAGTGGGGCAAAAAAGTATTTAGTCAGCCACCAATTGTGCAAGTTCTCCCACTTAAAAAGATGAGAGAGGCCTGTAATTTTCATCATAGGTACACTTCAACTATGACAGACAAAATGAGAAAACAAAATCCAGAAAATCACATTGTAGGATTTTTAATGAATTTATTTGCAAATTATGGTGGAAAATAAGTATTTGGTCAATAACAAAAGTTTATCTCAATACTTTGTTATATACCCTTTGTTGGCAATGACAGAGGTCAAACGTTTTCTGTAAGTCTTCACAAGGTTTTCACACACTGTTGCTGGTATTTTGGCCCATTCCTCCATGCAGATCTCCTCTAGAGCAGTGATGTTTTGGGGCTGTTGCTGGGCAACACGGACTTTCAACTCCCTCCAAACGTTTTCTATGGGGTTGAGATCTGGAGACTGGCTAGGCCACTCCAGGACCTTGAAATGCTTCTTACGAAGCCACTCCTTCGTTGCCCGGGCGGTGTGTTTGGGATCATTGTCATGCTGAAAGACCCAGCCACGTTTCATCTTCAATGCCCTTGCTGATGGAAGGAGGTTTTCACTCAAAATCTCACGATACATGGCCCCATTCATTCTTTCCTTTACACGGATCAGTCGTCCTGGTCCCTTTGCAGAAAAACAGCCCCAAAGCATGATGTTTCCACCCCCATGCTTCACAGTAGGTATGGTGTTCTTTGGATGCAACTCAGCATTCTTTGTCCTCCAAAAACGACGAGTTGAGTTTTTACCAAAAAGTTCTATTTTGGTTTCATCTGACCATATGACATTCTCCCAATCTTCTTCTGGATCATCCAAATGCTCTCTAGCAAACTTCAGACGGGCCTGGACATGTACTGGCTTAAGCAGGGGGACACGTCTGGCACTGCAGGATTTGAGTCCCTGGCGGCGTAGTGTGTTACTGATGGTAGGCTTTGTTACTTTGGTCCCAGCTCTCTGCAGGTCATTCACCCCCCGTGTGGTTCTGGGATTTTTGCTCACCGTTCTTGTGATCATTTTGACCCCACGGGGTGAGATCTTGCGTGGAGCCCCAGATCGAGGGAGATTATCAGTGGTCTTGTATGTCTTCCATTTCCTAATAATTGCTCCCACAGTTGATTTCTTCAAACCAAGCTGCTTACCTATTGCAGATTCAGTCTTCCCAGCCTGGTGCAGGTCTACAATTTTGTTTCTGGTGTCCTTTGACAGCTCTTTGGTCTTGGCCATAGTGGAGTTTGGAGTGTGACTGTTTGAGGTTGTGGACAGGTGTCTTTTATACTGATAACAAGTTCAAACAGGTGCCATTAATACAGGTAACAAGTGGAGGACAGAGGAGACTCTTAAAGAATAAGTTACAGGTCTGTGAGAGCCAGAAATCTTGCTTGTTTGTAGGTGACCAAATACTTATTTTCCACCATAATTTGCAAATAAATTCATTAAAAATCCTACAATGTGATTTTCTGGATTTTGTTTTCTCATTTTGTCTGTCATAGTTGAAGTGTACCTATGATGAAAATTACAGGCCTCTCTCATCTTTTTAAGTGGGAGAACTTGCACAATTGGTGGCTGACTAAATACTTTTTTGCCCCACTGTATACTAAATATATGTGTGACATTTGTTTTGATTTAGAATGGACCATTATCATGCACCTGTATCGAAACAGGGGCAGTGGGGAAAAAAATACATGTTATCTATGCACTTGAATAGCGAATGGAGGACGCTTTTCCCCGTGGTTTATTTTCATGCCAGCCAGGTAGACTACACTCCTGCTGTAAATATACAGTGAGGGAAAAAAGTATTTGATCCCCTGCTGATTTTGTACGTTTGCCCACTGACAAAGAAATGATCAGTCTATAATTTTAATGGTAGGTATATTTGAACAGTGAGAGACAGAATATCAACAAAAAAATCCAGAAAAACGCATGTCAAAAATGTTATGAATTGATTTGCATTTTAATGAGGGAAATAAGTATTTGACCCCTCTGCAAAACATGACTTAGTACTTGGTGGCAAAACCCTTGTTGGCAATCACAGAGGTCAGACGTTTCTTGTAGTTGGCCACCAGGTTTGCACACATCTCAGGAGGGATTTTGTCCCACTCCTCTTTGCAGATCTTCTTCAAGTCATTAAGGTTTCGAGGCTGACGTTTGGCAACTCGAACCTTCAGCTCCCTCCACAGATTTTCTATGGGATTAAGGTCTGGAGACTGGCTAGGCCACTTCAGGACCTTAATGTGCTTCTTCTTGAGCCACTCCTTTGTTGCCTTGGCCGTGTGTTTTGGATCATTGTCATGCTGGAATACCCATCCACGACCCATTTTCAATACCCTGGCTGAGGGAAGGAGGTTTTCACCCAAGATTTGACGGTACATGGCCCCGTCCATCGTCCCTTTGATGCGGTGAAGTTGTCCTGTCCCTTTAGCAGAAAAACACCCCCAAAGCATAATGTTTCCACCTCCATGTTTGACGGTGGGGATGGTTTCTTGGGGTCATAGGCAGCATTCCTCCTCCTCCAAACACGGCAAGTTGGGTTGATGCCAAAGAACTCCATTTTGGTCTCATCTGACCACAACACGTTCACCCAGTTGTCCTCTGAATCATTCAGATGTTCATTGGCAAACTTCAGACGGGCATGTATATGTGCTTACTTGAGCAGGGGGACCTTGCGGGCGCTGCAGGATTTCAGTCCTTCACGGCATAGTGTGTTACCAATTGTTTTCTTGATGACTATGGTCCCAGCTGCCTTGAGATCATTGACAAGATCCTCCTGTGTAGTTCTGGGCTGATTCCTCACCGTTCTCATGATCATTGCAACTCCACGAGGTGAGATCTTGCATGGAGCCCCAGGCTGAGGGAGATTGACAGTTCTTTTGTGTTTCTTCCATTTGCGAATAATCACAGAAACTGTTGTCACCTTCTCACCAAGCTGCTTGGCGATGGTCTTGTAGCCCATTCCAGCCTTGTGTAGGTCTACAATCTTGTCCCTGACATCCTTGGAGAGCTCTTTGGTCTTGGCCATGGTGGAGAGTTTGGAATCTGATTGATTGATTGCTTCTGTGGACAGGTATCTTTTATACAGGTAAGAAACTGAGATTAGGAGCACTCCCTTTAAGAGTGTGCTCCTAATCTCCGTTCGTTACCTGTATGAAAGACACCTGGGAGCCAGAAATCTTTTTGATTGAGAAGGGGTCAAATACTTATTTCCCTCATTAAAATGCAAATCAATTTATAACATTTTTGACATGCATTTTTCTTGATATTTTTGTTGTTATTCTGTCTCTCACTGTTCAAATAAACCTACCATTAAAATTATAGACTGATAATTTCTTTGTCAGTGGGAAAACGTACAAAATCAGCAGGGGATCAAATACTTTTTTCCCTCACTGTAAGCTATGTGCTCAACATTAGGAAAGTTGAGAAATAAATATAATAGGCCTAGCCTATAGAAAGCTGATGGGATCCTCCTCTTTTTATTAGCGGCCATCACTCTGTTTTCTCCTGCATGAAGTGTTTGATTAGATTTCCGAAATACATTTGCATTGATGTCAGAGTGACTAGAGGGACAATAGAGTGCTGAATACCAGGCAGTTAGCAAGTTGGGTAGGCTACTAATGACCAGCAGCAGCAGCATCTGAGCTTGGAGAAGCCTATTTACCGTGACTAAATGATCATGTGGAATTTGACTCCCTTCATGACTCATGACCGCCGGTGTGGCGGTAATACGGTCACCGCAAAAGCCCTACCTGTAACACAGTTTAATCATAATTTGGTTCAAGTGCTTAATAATGGATAGGCTACAACATATTTGTCCTATTCTGGAGATGCTAGTCAATGAGTGCAGTCCCATCTGGAAAACTTCATTCACCATTACTTTTTTCTTTGTTTCCTGTCAGAATATTGCATTTCTATGGCCTGGCCTGCTGCATGCTGTACGAACTTGTGTTTCAGCCGACATGGTCTCTGTTACTTCTGGAGTTGGATCCACACACTCCTATATCAAATCAAATCAAATGTTATTTGTCACATGCATCGAATACAACAGGTGTAGACCTTAACCTATTTACAAGCCATTAACCAACAATGCAGTTTTAAGAAAATAGAGTTTAGAAAAGATGTACTAAATAAAGTACTGTAAAAAATTTAAGTAACACAATAAAATAACAATAATGAGGCTATATACAGGAAGTACCGGTACCGAGTCAACGTGAGGGGGTACAGGTTAGTCGAGGTAATTTGTAGATGTAGGTAGGGGTAAAGTGACTATGCATAGATAATAAAAAGTGAGTAGAGGCAGTGTAAAAACAATGGGGGGTGCCAATGCAAATAATCCGGGTGCCCATTTGATTAATTGTTCAGCAGGCTTGGGGGTAGAAGCTGTTTAGGAGCCTTTTGGACCTAGACTTGGCACTCCAGTATCGCTTGCCGTGCGGTAGCAGAGAGCACAGTCAATGACTTGGGTGACTGGAGTCTTTGACATTTTTTGGGGCCTTCCTCTGACACTGCCTATTATATAAGACCTGGATAGCAGTAAGCTTGGCCCCAGTGATGTACTGGGCTGTACGCACTACCCTCTGTAGCGCCTTACGTCGGATGCTGAGCAGTTGCCATACCAGGCAGTGATGCAACCAGTCAGGATGCTCTCGATGGTGCAGCTGTAGAACTTTTTGAGGATCTGAGGACCCATGCCCAATCTTTTCAGTCTCCTGAGGGGGAATAGGCGTTGTCGTGCCCAATTCACAACTGTCTTAGTGTGTTTGGACCATGATAGTTTGTTAGTGATGTGGACACCAAGGAACTTGAAACTCGACCCGCTCCACTACAGCCCCGTCGATGTGAATGGGCGTGCTCGGCCCTTCTTTTCCTGTAGTCCATGATCATCTCCTTTGTCTTGCTCACATTGAAGGAGAGGTTGTTGTCCTGGCACTAAACTGCCATGTCTCTGACCTCCTCTATATAGAAGATCAGGTGATCAGGCCTACCACCATTGTGTCGTCAGCAAACTTAATGATTGTGTTGGAGTCATGCTTGGTCACGCAGTCGTGGGTGAACAAGGAGAACAGGAGGGGACGCACCCCTGAGGGCACCCACCCCTGAGGGGTCCCCATGTTGAGGATCAGCGTCGCAGATGTGTTGTTGCCTATCCTTACCACCTGAGGGTGGCCCGTCAGGAAGTCCAGGATCCAGTTGCAGAGGGAGATGTTTAGTCCCAGTGTCCTTAGCTTAGTGATGAGCTTTGTGGGCACTATGGTGTTGAACGCTGAGCTGTAGTCAATGAACAGCATTCTCACATAGGTGTTCCTTTTGTCCAGGTGGGAAAGGGCAGTGTGGAGTGTGATTGAGATTGCGTCGTCTGTGAATGTGTTAGGGCGGTTTGCGAATTGGAGTGGGTCTAGGTTTTCCGGGATGATGGTGTTGATGTGAGCCATGACCAGCCTTTCAAAGCACTTCATGGCTACAGACATGAGTGCTACAGGGCGATAGTCATTTAGGCAGTTTACCTTTGGTTTCTTGGGCACAGGGACTATTAAACATGTGGTTAACACAGACTTGGTAAGGGAGAGGTTGGAAATGTCTGTGAAGACACTTGCCAGTTGGTCCGCGCATGCTCTGAGTACACATCGTGGTAATCCGTCTGGCCACGTGCCCTTGTCAATGTTGACACATTTAAAGATCTTGCTCACATCGGCTACGGAGAGCGTGATCACACAGTTACCCGGAACAGCTGGTGCTCTCATGTATGCTTCAGTATTGCTCGCCTCGAGCATAAAAAGCATTTACTCCGTCTGGTAGGCTCATGTCACTGGGAAGCTCGCGGCTGGGTTTCCCTTTATAGTCCGTAATAGTTTGCAAGCCCTGCCACATCCGACGAGCATCAGAGCCTCTGTAGTAGGATAACTTTGACACCTTCTGAAAACAGAAGATACTCTACAGGAATGACGGAGTCCATCCAAATCATCTTGGCTCCTGGACTCTGTCCACACACTTCAAGGCTGCATTGAAACAATGATTGGTAAATGATCCAAGACCAGCTCAGTTAATCCCTACCATTGTGACAATGAGTCGTCATAATGCTGCATCAAATGTACATGATCTTAGGGTCATTGGCAAACACAATGTAAGTAATTTAATTGATGTACCCCTAATTGCACCGAATACATCTGTTTATCCTACAGCTATTGTAAGTAGTAATCATGAGCCTATAAACCAGAGTTACACTGTTAGCACTGAGGCAGTGTGCAATAGTAGGAAGACTACTTTATGCAGCTCACCCTGCACTATCAGCTCCAATGTAAATAACATGAGTAAGTCTACCTCTGATAAGCTTCCCAGTAAATCATTAAAAACAATCAAGCAACCCAGAAAAGTGCTAAAAATACCCATATTAACATATGTAGCCTAAGAAACAAGGTCCATGAAGTCAATAACTTGCTTGTAACAGATGACATTCATATTCTGACTATCTCTAAAACTAACTTAGATAATACATTTGATGATACAGTGGTAGCAATACATCTACCGAAAAGTTATAACATCTACCGAAAAGACCGAAATGCCAACGGAGGCGGTGTTGCGATCTATATACAGAACCACATTCCTGTAAAGCTTAGAGAGGATCTCATGTTAAATACTGTTGAAGTAATATGGCTACAGGTTCATCTGCCTCACCTAAAGCCCATTCTGGTGGGATGCTGCTATAGACCACCAAGTGCTAACAGTCAGTATCTGGATAATATGTGTGAAATGCTTGATAATGTTTGTGATATTAACAGAGAAGTATATTTTCTGGGTGATTTAAATATTGACTGGTTATAATCAAGCTGCCCACTCAGGAAAAAACGTCAAACTGTAACCAGGGCCTGCAACCTGGATCAGGTTGTCAGTCAACCTACCAGGGTAGTTACAAACAGCACAGGAATGAAATCAACATGTATTGATCACATCTTTACTAATGCTGCAGATATTTGCTTTAAAGCAGTATCCAAATCCATAGGATGTAGTGATCATAATATAGTAACCATATCTAGGAAAACCAAAGTTCCCATGGCTGGGCCTAATATAGTGTATAAGAGGTCATACAATAAGTTTTGTAGTGATTCCTATGTTGATGATGTAAAGAATATTTGCTAGTCTGTGGTGTGTAATGAGGAGCAACCAGACGCTGCACTTGACGCATTTATGAAACTACTTATTCCAGTTACTAATAAACACGCACCCAATAAGAAAATGACTGTAAACTGACTGACTGACTGTAAACACTGTTAAATCCCCTTGGATTGATGAGGAATTAAATAATTGTATTGTTGAGAGGGATGAGGCAAAAGGTATGGCAATTAAGTCTGGCAGCCCAACTGATTGGCAAACGTACTGCAAATTAAGAAATCATGTGACTAAACTAAATAAAAAGAAACTACACTATCAAACAAAGATAAATTATATAAAGAATGATAGTAAAAAGCTTTGGGGCACCTTCAATGAAATTGTGGGGAAAAAAGCCATCTCGGCTCCTTCATTCATTGAATCAGATGGCACATTCATCACAAAGCCCACTGATATTGCAAACTTGTCACGATCGTTGTAATGAGCGGACCAAGGCGCAGTGTGATTGATTGATCTTTATTTCGGTGAAACTTTGCACAAAAACAATAAACCAATAACGAAACGTGAAGAAGTGGTGCACATGCACAAACACAAAACAATATCCCACAAACACAGGTGGGAAAAATGGCAAGTTAAATATGATCCCCAATTAGAGGCAACGATTACCAGCTGCCTCTAATTGGCAACCTTACAAAACACCAACATAGAATTTTTTAAACTAGAACACCCCCTAGTCACGCCCTGACCTACTACACCATAGAGAAACAAGGGCTCTCTATGGTCAGGGCGTGACAGTACCCCCCCAAAGGTGCGGACTCCGGCCGCAAAACCTGAAACCAAATGGGGGGGGGGGGTTAGAGGGGGTGACTAGTGTCGGTGGCGGCTCCGGTGCAGGTCGTAGCCCCTCCCCGGCGCAGAGGAGGGCTCCGGCCCTGGGTTGGACGCCGTGCCTGGACTGGGCACCAGCGCAGAGGAAGGTTCCGACCATGGCGCCGGGCTGAACGGCGTGCCTGGACTGGTACCGGCGCAGAGGGCTCCGGCCCTGGAGCTGAGTTGGACACCGTGTCTGGACTGGGCATCGGCGCTGAAGAAGGCTCCGGCCATGGAGCTGGGCTGACCGCCATGCCTGGACTGGGCACCGGCGCAAAGGAAGGCTCCAGCCTTGAAGCGGGACTGGACACCGGCGCAGAGGAAGGCTCCGGCCATGGAGCTGGGCTGGTCGCCGTGCCTGGACTGGGCACCGGCGCAGAGGAAGGCTTCTGCCCTGGAGCGGGACCTGACACCGTGCCTGGACTGGGCACTGGCACAGAGGAAGGCTCCTGCCCTGGAGCGAGACTGGACATCGTGCTTGGACTGGGCATCGGCGCAGAGGAAGGCTCCGGCCATGGAGCTGGACTGGACGCCATGCCAGGACTGGGCATCGGCGCAGAGGAAGGCTCTGGCCCTGGAGCGGGACTGGACACCGTGCCTGGACTGGGCATTGGCGCAGAGGAAGGCTTCTGCCCTGGAGCGGGACCTGACACCGTGCCTGGACTGGGCACTGGCGCAGAGGAAGGCTCTGGCCCTGGAGCGGGACTGGACACCGTGCCTGGACTGGGCACCGGCGCAGAGGAAGGCTTCTGCCCTGGAGCGGGACCTGACACCGTGCCTGGACTGGGCACTGGCGCAGAGGAAGGCTCTGGCCATGGAGCTGGACTGGACGCCATGCCAGGGCTGGGCATCGGCGCAGAGGAAGGCTCTGGCCCTGGAGCGGGACTGGACACCGTGCCTGGACTGGGCATTGGCGCAGAGGAAGGCTCCTGCCCTGGAGCAGGACTGGACGCCTTGCCTGGAAGCTCCGGACCGTTGACCGTCGCTGGAGGTTCCGGACCGTTGACCGTCGCTGGAGGTTCCGAACTGTGGACCGCCGCGGGAGGTTCCGGACCGTGAACCGTCACTAGAGGTTCCGGACTGTGGACCGTCGCTGGAGGTTCCGGACTGTGAACCGTCACCGGAAGCTCTGGACTGTGAACCGTCACCGGAAGCTCTGGACTGTTAATGCGCACCGGAGGCCTAGTGCGTGAAGCCGGCACAGGTGGTACCGGACTGGTGACACGCACTTCAGGGCTAGTGCTGGGAGCTGGCACAGGACGTACCGGACTGGGGAGGCGCACTGGAGACAAGGTGCGTGGAGCCGGCACAGGGTGTACCAGACTGGAAGCTCTGGACTGTTAATGCGCACCGGAGGCCTAGTGCGTGAAGCCGGCACAGGTGGTACCGGACTGGTAACACGCTCTTCAGGACCAATGCGGTGCCGAACACACCAAACCAACATCTCTCTCCTCTCTCTCTCTCCCAACTTCTCCATCGCCTCCCTGACGGTCTCTGGCTCTTCAGGGTGAGTGCAGGGAGCAGGCACAGGACGTACCGGGCTGGGGAGGAGCATTGGTGGCCTGGTGCGTGGAGCCGGCACAGGTGGTACCGGCCTGGTGACACGCACTTCAGGAAGGGTACGGAGAGCTGGCACAGGACTCACCAGACTGCTGACAGGCTCTTCAGGTCGGATGCCGTGCAGAACACACCTACATAACATTTCTCACATCGCTCTCTCTCCCAACTTCTCCATCGCCTCCCTGACGGTCTCTGGCTTCTCAGGGTGAGTACGGGAAGCTGGCACAGATGGCACCGGACTGATGACCCGCTCTTCCACTCTCCGTTGCTCCGCCGACCACCCCTTGTGCCCCCCACAAAAAAATATTGGGGTTGTCCTTGGGCTTTCTGTGGCCGCGAACCCTGGCATCGTCGCTGTCCTCCATTATTACCTTCCATCTGCCGCCAAAGAAGGGTTTCGCATCCACCCATCACTTCTTCCCATGTCCAAAACTCCTTTACCTCCGTCACACGCTGCTTGGTCCTTTGTGTGTGGGATATTCTGTCACGATCGTCGTAATGAGCGGACCAAGGCGCAGCGTGATTGAAGTTCCACATCTTTATTTCGGTGAAAATTTAAATAAAAACAATAAACCAATAACGACACAAAACAATATCCCACAAACACAGGTGGGAAAAATGACTACTTAAAAATTATCCCCAATTAGAGGCAACGATTACCAGCTGCCTCTAATTGGGAACCATATAAAACACCAACATAGAACATTTTAACTAGAACACCCCCCTAGTCACGCCCTGACCTACTACACCATAGAGAAACAAGGGCTTTCTATGGTCAGAGCGTGACAAAACTACTTTAATGACTTCTTCATTGGCAAGATAAGCAAACTTAGGGATGACATGCCAGCAACAAACACTGACACTACACATCCAAGTATATCAGACCAATTTATGAAAGACAAGAACTGTACTTTTGAATTCCGTAAAGTCAGTGTGGAAGAGGTGAAAGAATTATTGTTGTCTATCAACAATGACAAGCCACCGGGGTCTGACAATCTAGATGGAAAATTACTGAGGATAATAGCAGACGATATTGCCACTCTTATTTGCCACATCTTCAATTAAAGCCTACCAGAGAGTGTGTGCCCTCAGACCTGGAGGGAAGCTAAAGTCATTCCGCTACCCAAGAATAGTAAAGCCCCCTTTACTGGCTCAAATAGCCGACCAATCAGCCTGTTACCAACCCTTAGTGAACTTCTGGGAACTTTGACTTGATACAATGCTATTTCACAGTAAACAGATTGACAACAGCATTTCAGCATGCTTATAGGGAAAGACACTCAACAAGCACAGCACTTACACAAATGACTGATGATTGGCTGAGAGAAATTTATGATAAAATGATTCAGTGCAGCTTTTGACATTATAGATCATAGTCTGCTGCTGGAAAAATTTACAGTTGAAGTCGGAAGTTTACATACACCTTAGCCAAATACATTCAAACTCAGTTTTTCACAATTTCTGACATTTAATCCTAGTAAAGATTCCCTGTCTTAGGTCAGTTAGGATCACCACTTTATTTTAAGAATGTGAAATGTCAGAATAATAGTGGAGAAAATGATTTATTTCAGCTTTTATTTCTTTCATCACATACCCAGTGGGTCAGAAGTTTACATACACTCAATTAGTATTTGGTAGCATTGCCTTTAAATTGTTTAACTTGGGTCAAACTTTTCGGGTAGCCTTCCACAAGCTTCCCACAATAAGTTGGGTGAATTTTAACCCATTCCTCCTGACAGAGCTGGTGTAACTGAGTCAGGTTTGTAGGCCTCCTTGCTCGCACACGCTTTTTCATTTCTGCCCACACATTTTCTATAGGATTGAGGTCAGGGCTTTGTGATGGCCACTCCAATACCTTGACTTTGTTGTCCTTAAGCCATTTTGCCACAATTTGGAAGTATGCTTGGGGTCACTGTCGATTTGGAAGACCCATTTGTGACCAAGCTTTAACTTCCTGACTGATGTCTTGAGATGTTGCTTCAAGATACATGATTTTCCTTTCCTCATGATGCCATCTATTTTGTGAAGTGCACCAGTCCCTCCTGCAGCAAAGCAGCCCCACAACATGATGCTGCCACCCCCGTGCTTCACGGTTCGGATGGTGTTCTTCGGCTTGCAAGCATACCCCTTTATCCTCCAAACATAACAATGGTAATTATGGCCAAACAGTTCTATTTTTGTTTCATTAGACCAGAGGACATTTCTCCAAAAAGTACGATCTTTGTCCCCATGTGAGGTTGCAAACCGTAGTCTGGCTTTTTTATGGCGTTTGCAGCAGTGGCTTCTCCCTTGCTGAGTGGCCTTTCAGGTTATGTCGATATAGGACTCATTTTACTGTGGATATAGATACTTTTGTACCTGTTTCCTCCAGAATCCTTTGGTCCTTTGCTATTGTTCTGGGATTGATTTGCACTTTTCGCACCAAAGTACGTTCATCTGTAGGAGACAGAACGCATCTCCTTCCTGAGCGGTATGACAGCTGTGTGGTCCCATGGTGTTTCAACTTGCTTACTATTGTTTGTACAGATGAAAGTGGTACCTTCAGGCATTTGGAAATTGTTCCCAAGGATGGACCAGTCTTTTGGAGATCTACAATTTTTTTCTTTGGTCTTGGCTGATTTCTTTTGATTTTCCGATGATGTCAAGCAAAGAGGCACTGAGTTTGAAGGTAGGCCTTGAAATACATCCACAGGTACACCTCCAATTGACTCAAATGATGTCAATTAGCCTATCAGAAGCTTCTAAAGCCATGACATCATTTTCTGGAATTTTCCAAGCTGTTTAAAGGCACAGTCAACTTAGTGTATGTAAACTTCTGACCCACTGGAATTGTGATACAGTGAATTATAAGTGAAATAATCTGTCTGTAAACAATTGTTACTTGTGTCATGCACAAAGTAGATGTCCTAACCGACCTGCTAAAACTATAGTTTGTTAACAAGAACTGATGTAAACTTCAGACTTCAACTGCATGTGTTATGGCTTTACACCCCCTGCTATAATGTGTATAAAGAGTTACTTGTCTAACAGAACACAGAGGGTGTTCTTTAATGGAAGCCTATCAAATATAATCCAGTTAGAATCAGGAATATATATGAGCCCCTCCAATCTATGAGCCCCTCCAGTCTCCACAACTACATATGAGCCCCTCCAAATTCCACTCCTATATATGAGCCCCTCCAGTCTCCACAACTACATATGAGCCCCTCCAAATTCCACTCCTATATATGAGCCCCTCCAGTCTCCACAACTACATATGAGCCCCTCCAAATTCCACTCCTATATATGAGCCCCTCCAGTCTCCACAACTACATATGAGCCCCTCCAAATTCCACTCCTATATATGAGCCCCTCCAGTCTCCACTCCTATATATGAGCCCGTCCAGTCTGCACTCCTATATATGAGCCCCTCCAATCTATGAGCCCCTCCAGTCTCCACAACTACATATGAGCCCCTCCAGTCTCCACTCCTATATATGAGCCCCTCCAGTCTCCACAACTACATATGAGCCCCTCCAAATTCCACTCCTATATATGAGCCCCTCCAGTCTCCACTCCTATATATGAGCCCCTCCAGTCTCCACTCCTATATATGAGCCCCTCCAGTCTCCACAACTACATATGAGCCCCTCCAAACTCCACTCCTATATATGAGCCCCTCCAGTCTCCACAACTACATATGAGCCCCTCCAAACTCCACTCCTATATATGAGCCCCTCCAGTCTCCACAACTACATATGAGCCCCTCCAAATTCCACTCCTATATATGAGCCCCTCCAGTCTCCAGTCCTATATATGAGCCCCTCCAGTCTCCACAACTACATATGAGCCCCTCCAAACTCCACTCCTATATATGAGCCCCTCCAGTCTCCACTCCTACATATGAGCCCCTCCAAACTCCACTCCTATATATGAGCCCCTCCAGTCTCCACTCCTATATATGAGCCCGTCCAGTCTGCACTCCTATATATGAGCCCCTCCAGTCTCCACTCCTATATATGAGCCCCTCCAGTCTCCACTCCTATATCTGTCACAGTGGAGTAATGAGATTCTTCTCTCAGCTACCTACAGCTGAAGCCTCATATTCTCTCCTTTTAGTCCTTCCCTACTTCCCTCCTCCTTTCCTCCTCCATCCCAAAACTCTTCTTATTCCCCCTCTTCTCTCTTCTCTCTTCCCCCATCCCAAATCTCTTTTTACACCCAGTCCTTCCTTTCTAAACTCTCTTTTTACAAACCTCCTCCCCTTTCCCCCTTCTAACTCCCCTCTTCCTCTCGGAGGTGGGTGAGGGGGCTAATGGCTCTTCTTGATACTGAAACCACATTTACGTCATGGACTGTTTCCACCGCATGAAAAGACAAGGGAAGAAAATGGAGAGCGAGAGGGAAAGAGAGAGTGAGAACACACTGTATTACGCTCAGAGGCGTTAAGATTGACAGGCCTTATCTCAGGGCCAAACTTGTGTCACAGGATCCTAACGTTGGTTTCAGAGGCCCCAGACACTACTCTGAGTTAGGAATATTACACACCAGGGCAAGGGTTCCTAAATCCATGGGAGCAACTGTTGGCCAATGGACAATTTCTACTGGGTCGCAGCTTAGGTTTGGCTGTGGCTACAAATATTATTCTCATCTGGAGAGTCCCAAGAACCAAGTAACTGGACTGAATAAATCAAATAGCTGTGATCTATGAACTCCTTGGAGATCAGGAGATGAGTAAGGAAAGATATTCAGAAGCATTGAGACGAAACCTCATTACAACCCCCCGACCCCGACCCCTGACCCCGAGTTGTACCTTTCGCTTCCGGGGTATGGGGTCCACAAACGGAAAATGAGTGCTCTCTGTGACGTCCTCGATGACGTCATCACCCTGGGAGGGGAGCAGGAAGCTCTTGCTGGCATCGTTGGAGAGGGGTGGGGATGGCGTGGAGGGCACTGATTGGTCGCTGGTGTCCCAGCTCCAGTTGCCACTGGTGGAGCTGCTGTAGCTGGTCGACAGCGCCTCCTTCCACCCCCTAGCCGACTCCGGAACTGCAGCTGGAGACAGCGAAGGGCCGGTCAGTACCATGCTATCATAGCCAAGGAGGAAGCCAATCTGAGAATTTAGTTTTAATTCACTTATTACTCTAAAAACCTTGTCACAAAATGTGTTTTGCATTGCCTTGTGCTGAAACATAATGAAAAATAAGAGGTAGAGCCTCTCAGCAGGATGAGGTGTGTGTTGGGGATTTTATTAACTCATATGAATCAATGACTGACTGGTCCATGGGGGCCAGTGTAGATGAGAAGGATCCTACAGAGAATAGAGTCATAGGAGTGTTGTCTTAGGGAAGATTAACCTCTTATCCCTCAAAGACATTGAGAGTTAAGCACAACAGCACAACAATGAAACCAGGGGAAAGAAAATAAGATATTGGAGGGAAAACAGGTACAGTTGAATTATGTACTGTATGAATAGAGATTGATGAAATTTCTGATGTATCATGAAAAATGTATACAGCTTTGGCCTTTCTCCCCACATACAGCACAGTATACCCTCCCAGCACCTAATACAGTGCATTCGGAAATTGTTCAGACCCCTTCACCTTTTCCACAATCCACAACCTTATTCAAAAATGTATTAAATTGTTTTTCCCCCCTCATCAATCTACAAACAATACCCCATAATGACAAAGCAAAAACTCTTTTTTTGGGACATTTTTCAAATGTATTACAAATAAAAACTGTAATATCACATTTACACAAGTATTCAGACCCTTTACTCAGTACTTTGTTGAAGTACCTTTGGCAGCGATTGCAGCCTCGAGTCTTCTTGGGTAAGACTCTACAAGCTTGGCACACATGAATTTGGGGAGTTTCTCCCATTCTTCTCTGCAGGTCCTCTCAAGCTCTGTCAGGTTGGATGGGGAGCGTCGCTGCACAGCTATTTTCAGATCTCTCCAATGATGTTCGATCGGGTTCAAGTCCGGGCTCTGGCTGAGCGACTCAAGGACATTCAGAGACTTGTCCCGAAGCCACTCCTGCATTGTCTTGGCTGTGCTTAGGGTCGTTGTCCTGTTGGAAAGTGAACCTTCACCCCAGTCTGATGTCCTGAGCGCTCTGGTGCAGATTTTCATCAATGATCTCTGTACTTTGCTCAGTTCATCTTTCCCTCAATCCCGACAAGTCTCCCAGTCCCTGCCGCTGAAAAACATCCCAACAGCATGATGCTGCCACCACCATGCTTCACTGTAGGGATGGTGCCAGGTTTCCTCCAGACGTGACACTTGGTATTCAGGCAAAAGACTTCAATCTTGGTTTCATCATACCAGACAATCTTGCTTCTCATGGTCTGAGAGTCCTTCAGGTGCCTTTTGGCAAACTCCAAGTGGGCTGTCATGTGCCTTTTACTGAGGAGTGGCTTCCGTCTGGCCACTCCACCATAAAGGCCTGATTGGTGGAGTGCTGCAGAGATGTTATTCTAGAAGGTTCTCCCATCTCCACAGAGGAACCCTGGAGCATCGGGTTCTTAGTCACCTACCTGACCAAGGCCCTTCTCCCCCGATAGCTCAATTTGGCTGGGCGGCCACCTCTAGGAAGAGTGTTGGTGGTTCCAAACTTCTTCCATTTAAGAATGATGGAGGCCACTGTGTTCTTGGGGACTTTCAATGCTGCAGAAATTGTTTGGTACACATCCCCAGATCTGTGCCTCGACACCATCCTGTCTCGGAGCTCTACGGACATTTCCTTTGACCTCATGGCTTGGTTTTTATCTCTGACATGCGCTGTCAACTGTGGGACCTTGTATAGACAGGTGTGTGCCTTTCCAAATCATGTTCAGTCAATTGAATTTACCACAGGTGGACTCCAATCAAGTTGTAGAAACATCTCAAGGAAGATCAATGGAAACTGTCACGAATCCCGCCGAAGATGGTGCCTCTTCCTGTTCGGGCGGCGCTCGGCGGTCGTCGTCACCGGCCTACTAGCTGCCATCGATTCTCTTCTTTTTGTTTCTGTTAGTTTGGGCTGATTGGGTGCACCTGTTTTGAGTTTAGTTTTGTGGGTAGGCTATTTAAGGGCAGTAGGCCCGCTGGCTGTTGTGCGGGCTTGTTCTCTGTTATTTGGTGTTGGATTTTATGTGGATTCTATATTTTCCGGACAGTTTAGTCCTGTGTGTTTGGACTGGTATTTTCATGCGCCCGTGTGTTTGGGCATGATCGTTTTCCCTGTCTACAGGAAATAAAATCCACGTTCTTGAATACCTGCTCTCTGCGCTTGACTCCTCCACCCAGTACTCCTAGCAGCTCTGACAGAAACAGGATGCACATGAGCTCAATTTCAAGTCTCATAGCAAAGGGTCTGAATACTTACAGTACCAGTCAAAAGTTTGGACACACCTACTCATTCAAGGGTTTTTCTTTATTTTTACTATTTTCTACATTGTAAAATAATAGTGAAGACATCAAAACTATGAAATCATGTAGTAACCAAAAACGTGTTAAACAAATCAAAATATATTTTATATTTGAGATTCTTCAAAGTAGCCACCCATTGCCTTGATGACAGCTTTGCACACTCTTGGCATTCTCTCAAACAGCTTAATGAGGTAGTCACCTAGAATGCATTACAAGTACATTTGTGGATTTCTTTCTTTCTTAATGCGTTTGAGCCAATCAGTTGTGTTGTGACAAGGTATGGGTGGTATACACAAGATAGCTCTAGTATGGCAAGAACAACTCACATAAACAAAGAAAAACAACAGTCCATCATTTCTTTAAGACATGAAGGTCAGTCACCGCGGAAAAAAACATCAAGCGCTGTGGTGAAATTAGCTCTCTTGAGTACCGACAAAGGAAAGGAAGACCCAGAGTTACCTCTGCTGCAGAGGATAAGTTCATTTGAGTTAACTGCACCTCAGATTGCAGCCCAAATAAATGCTTCACAGAGTTCAAGTAACAGACACATCTCAACATCAACTGTTCAAAGGAGACTGCATGAATCAGGCCTTCATGGTCAAATTGCTGCAAAGAAACCACTACTGAAGGATGAGTCCAAATGTGAGATTTTTGGTTCCAACGGCTGTGTCTTTGTGAGATGCAGAGTAGGTGAACGGATGATCTCCGCATGTGTGGTTCCCACAGTGAAGCATGGAGGAGGAGGTGTGATGGTGTGGGGGTGCTTGGCTGGTGACATCCTCTGGGATTTATTTAGAATTCAAGGCACACTTAACCAGTATGGCTACCGGAGCATTTTGCAGCAATAGGTTCGGAAACCTTCCAGGAAATTTCCGCAAATTTTCTGTGGAAGGTTATGTCCTGGAATTTGGGGAATTTTGCTTAAATACATAAAAAAAGATAGCGTATAACAGTGAACCTTTTTTGTGGAATACACATAAGGCAATTCTAGGTCTTGTGGCATATTTTGGTTAAACTATCCCCAATTCAATGGAATTGCAACCCTCTGCATGCACAGTGCACTCTTCCATCACATGTTCAGCTGATTCTCAAGATCTTGCACACTAATGCGATGCTATTGAGCCCACGCTACTACACTGTCTGAGCAAAGGACTACATGCTTTCTGGTAAGTTTTTATTACAATACTGGGTGGGGTGAATATATTTTATATGACATACATGATTTTTTTGTTAACTAGTAAATTGTAACAATTTCTGCTAGTTAGTTTTTGCTACCATGTGAGTTTTAGCTTGCTTGAGCCTGCGAACTGAGGAGTGTTAATTCACCTGCTTCCATACATGTTTCATTTTAAAACATTTATCTTACAAAGGAGTTGTTTAATCTGACTGCTTATCTATTTATCTGTACATGGAATTGTATTTTAGTTTTTTTACTCATTTAAAAAAAATCTTTACAGGAAAATGCCACGGGCACTATCTGATATGAGGAGACATTTCACGGCAGCTAATGTAGAAGAAAAAGCTGTGTACATTTGCAAATACTGTGCCAAATTATATGTGATGAATGCAACAAAGATGCAGAATCATCTGGCCAAGTGCATAAAGTTCCCTCAGCGCTCACAACAAGCAACCTCTGACAAAAGTCCCTCTACTTCTATTCGAGGTGAAAATGATGAATCAGACACCTTATCGATAGCAACAGCTCATGGTCCTCCTGGAATCAGGAGTTTTTTTGACTCAATGGAGGAACATAGTAAGAGAAATGCTGATGAATGTCTTGCTCGAGCTGTGTATGCAACTGGTTCACCTCTGATGCTTACTGGCAATGTGTATTGGAAGAGATTTCTGAATGTTCTTCGCCCAGCATACACCCCTCCAACCAAGCATGCTTTATTTACTAATTTGCTGGATGCAGAGTTCAACAGAGTTCAAGTGAAGGTCAAGCAAATCATAGAGAAAGCAGACTGTATTGCAATCATCTATGATGGGTGGTCGAATGCTCGTGGGCAAGGAATAATTAACTACATCATCTCCACCCCTCAACCAGTATTCTACAAGAGCACAGACACAAGGGACAACAGACACACCGGCCTCTACATTGCAGATGAGCTGAAGACAGTCATCAATGACCTTAGACCACAGAAGGTATTTGCACTGGTGACAGACAATGCTGCAAACATGAAGGCTGCTTGGTCTAAAGTGGAGGAGTCCTACCCTCACATCACACCCATTGGCTGTGCTGCTCATGCATTGAATCTGCTCCTCAAGGACATCATGGCACTGAAAACAATGGATACACTCTACAAGAGAGCCAAGGAAATGGTTAAGTATGTGAAGGGTCATCAAGTTATAGTAGCAATCTACCTCACCAAGCAAAGTGAGAAGAATAAGAGCCCCACATTGAAGCTGCCCAGCAACACCCGTTGGGGTGGTGTTGTCATCATGTTTGACAGTCTCCTGGAGGGGAAGGAGTCTCTCCAAGAAATGGCCATATCGCAGTATGCCGATATGGACAGCCCCATCAAGAGGATCCAGCCCCATCAAGAGGATCCTCCTGAGAGTGGTAAGCAGCCTGAAACTCCTGAAACCTATAGCAGTAGCATTGCACGGATTGAGGGAGACAACGCCATCCTGTCTAATGTTTAGACTCTGCTTGCAGAAGTAAGAGAAGAAATCCGTACTGCCCTGCCCACTTCACTGTTGCTCCAAGCAGAGGAAACTGCAGTTCTGAAATACATCAAAAAGCGTGAAGACTTCTGCCTGAAGCCCATACACCCCACAGTGTTGGACATGTTGGACCCCATAGTATGCTGGCAAGAGCATCCTGTCTGGTGCAGAGATCAACAAGGCCTAAGGTGTCATCACTACCGTGTCTCGCCACCTTGGCCTGGATGAGGGCAAGGTTCTTGGCAGTCTGGCGATATACACTTCCAAGCAAGCGCTTTGGTATGGAGATGCAATATGGCAGTCGTGCCAAAATATCTCATCTGCCACCTGGTAGAAGGGACTTTGTGGATCTGAGGCTCTTTCCCCTGTTGCCTCCATCATCCTCCAAATCCCACCAATATCAGCTGCCTCAGAGCGCAACTGGTCCTTGTTTGGGAACACACACACCAAAGCACGCAACAGGCTGACCAATACATGGGTTGTAAAATTGGTCGGGCAAATTTGAGGCTTTTTGAGCCTGACAATGAGCCATCCTCAACAGGGTTGGAAAGTGACAGTGAAGATGAGGCCTCAGAGTCTGATGTTGAAGAGGTGGACATTGAGGAGGGCCAGGGAGAAGACATGGAAGCCTGAAAGGAAGACCACCAAATCTTTAGTTTCTAGACTATCATTTTACAGATCTATGTTGAAAACGTTTTTGGGAGATGCGATGGATCATTGGGGATCATTCAAAATTCCCTTTCTTTTGTTGTTCAGTGAAATCATTCTATGTGAAGAGTCAACTCATTTAAGTAAAGTTCAATTCATAACTAAATCGTTTTTAAAAATTTCTATTGGAAGGATTTAATAATTTGCAATAATGTCTACATATGCTAAGGTAAAATGTTTATGTTTCTGTCTCCATATGATATGGTAAATATATCCAATGCAAAAAACATCTACAATTAAATGGTATTAATATTAATTTGCATATATTTCCGTTAATTCCCAAATATTCCCATTAAATTCCCACGGAAAGTTTCCACCTCTGAATATTCCCCAAAATGTGCAACCCTAGCACTTAGTGGGACTATCAATTGTTTTTCAACGGGACAACGACCTCCAGGCTGTGTAAGGGCTATTTGACCAAGGAGAGTGATAGAGTGCTGCATCAGATGACCTGGCCTCCACAATCACCAATTGAGATGGTTTGAGATGAGTTGGACCGCAGAATGAAAGAAAAGAAGCCAACAAGTGCTCAGCATATGTGGGAACTCCTTCAAGACTGTTGGAAAATAATTTCTCATGAAGCTGGTTGAGAGAATGCCAAGAGTGTGCAAAGCTGTCATCAAGGCAAAGGGTGGTTACTTTGAAGAATCTAAAATCTAAAATAAATGTAGTTTTGTTTAACATTTTTTGGTTACTACATGATTCCATATGTGTTATTCATAGTTTTGATGTCTTCACTATTATTCTACAATGTAGAAAATAGTAAAAATAAAGAAAAACCCTTGAATGAGTAGGTGTGTCCAGACTTTTGACTGGTACTGTATCTAAATAAGATATTTCTGTTTTTAATTTGTTATATTTATGTTTTACATTTGCTAAAAATTCCAAAAACCTGCTTTCGCTTTGTCATTATGGGGTATTGTGTGTAGATTAATGACATGTTTAAAAAAAAATCTATTTTAGAATAAAGCTGTAACGTAACAAAATGTTGAAAAAGTCAAAGGGTCTGAATACTTTCCGAATGCACTGTGTGTTGTGGATTAACCCACTTGAATCAATAACAGAACTAAACTGTGGAGATGGGGACAAGAGTGGTTAAATACAGTATATTTACAGTATACTGTAGATTTAGGGAAGGGGGAAGAAAACCCCCAAAATGTTAATGGATAGGTTTTAACCAAAATGGATCCCAGCCAGGCTTACACAGGGAGTCGTTTTTCAAAGGCACACTGACCCAGCCACACGTGACCCTAATGTGTGTTCCAACACAGCGGCTAGGTACCAGCTCTCATCTCCTCACCTCAGCGTGATCAGAACATCTAATGAACAATAGGGGAAAATGGATGTGGATTTAGAGGTACAGTAGGTTTGTAGGGTTGCCAGCCCTCCTGGTTTGGCCTGGGGTCTCCTGGAAACAGCCATATTCCTCCTGGCGAGCAGTACAGCTGTTAATGCCTAAATGAAATTAATATATTAAGTGTGAGCAAGATCTTTTATAATCTGTATAACCCAGTCATCTGGTTCTGAGTTGACAAACCCTAGTATAGAGGTAATTTTGTCATTTATCAATAGAGGGTGATGACAAAAAATTGGGAATTTCTGGTAAAACCGATAAACAAGTGTCCTCTCCCCTCCCTTATCCCTCTCGTTTTCTCTATAAAAGAAAGAGCAGTCGGCTTAATGGCACTCCCAGGAGTTGCCGTGTTGCCTGATTAAAAAGAAAAACGTAATAAAAATAGCATAAAGTCAAATAAGGCTGCTCTCCAATGAGGGGGGATAGGGGTGGTAAAACACAGCAAAATAAAAACACTTGCATGATTAAGTTAAAGAGAAAATCAACTCAGAAACTATCTTTATTTCATTTTTTTCATTAGTCCACTGTTGCTGTTGTCAGGAGTCAAGTTTATAAGATATTGGGCTTTCAAGAAGCCAAGTGTCAAGCTGCAAAATGCTATCCAATATCTGGAAAACTTGACTGCTTTTGAGACGAAATCAACAGTGGCCTAATGAAGAGATCGTGGACTTACCAAAAGATAGACTTACCAAAAGATAGACTTACCAAAAGATGGTTTTTGAGTGGATATTCCCTTTAAGGCTAAATATAGAAGGACAATTCTGACACATGGGCCCATTTCACCAGTCCCCACAAGGAAAAGGCAATTTTATGCTTAGGGGTTAGGTTTAGGGTTACAATTAAAGTTACAATAAGGGTTAGGTTTAGGGTTAGTGATTTGGGGTTAAGTTAGGGTTAAGGTTAGGGTTAGGTTTAAGGGTTAAGAAAAATAGGATTTTGAACGGGAATCTATTGTTTGCTCCCCACAAGGATAGTAAAACAAAGATGTGTGTGTGCGTGCGTGCGTGCGCGCGCGCGCGGTGTGTGTGTGCGTGTGTGTGTGTGTGTGTGTGTGTGCGTGTGTGTGTGTGTGTGTGTGTGTGTGCGTGCGTGTGTGTGTGTGTGTGCGTGTGGGGTCTTACCTGAGGATGTCTGGGTGAGGACCAGTGGGGAGGTGGATAGCGATGTCAGGACGGTGGCAGCCATTACCTCCTTATCAGCACGACCTGAGGGTTTTCTGCAATACACACCAGATAACAGGTTACACATTATGGACATAAAACCGATGGAGGTGCTAGAAACCCACAACCAACATGCTATTCCTGCATAGCAAACTATATCAAACCGGCACACCTGTAACAGTCATTCTACAATATATATATATAAGCATACTAGCATAAAATGGCCCATTGTTCACTATAAGGTCCTCAGAGTTAGATTTCCGCACTGCAGACTGACCAGTAGCTGTGTTCGCCATTGCAGACCACCCATCAACTGAGTATGCCGCAGTCAAACCGACCAATCATGTGTCTGCCATAGCCAAACCTAGAAACCAGGAAAAGGCCCAACCCTATCCCAATCCCAACTCTGAAATATACCAGCCAGGCTTTCTTTAGACAGAACAACAAACTGTTTTATAGCATGGAATGGAAAATTAGAGTACAATAATAAATACTGTGTTCCACTCCCCTGTGAATGCTGAAAATTCCCCCTTAGCACGGAATGCTGACCAGACCGACGTTCGGATAACGTTCGGATAACGTTCAGATAACCAGAACACTCCTTTTGCAGAGCCCTGTCACATTAGTCTAGCAGTGGGTGAAGGCTAAAGACACTGGCGAGTCCCGGCTAATGGCTGGGTCATGACTACAAGATCCGGTTTTGTTTATTCATGGTTCATTGCTATTGGTTGAGAGGGAAATTCCAAACGCCTGAGATGGGTCACAGGACAAGCTTCTCTAGCTACCTGAGAGAATAAGGATGATATGATCATATGATAGGGGGAAGCTGGTTATGTGTAAGGCATATATTCCGCTACAGCTGTCAGCTGCTTTAAAATAGGAAGTGAAAGAGCAAGAGGATAAGAGAGCGGGACAGAGAGAGAGAGAGAGCAAGAGAGCAAGAGAGACCAGAGAGAGAGAGAGCAAGAGAGACCAGAGAGAGAGAGAGCAAGAGAGCAAGAGAGACCAGAGAGAGAGAGACAGAGCGAGAAAGAGAGACCAGAGAGAGAGAGAGCAAGAGAGACATGAGAGAGAGAGAGAAAGAGAGAAAGAGAGAGAGCAAGAGAGACCAGAGAGAGAGAGACAGAGAGAGAAAGAGAGACCAGAGAGAGAGAGAGCAAGAGAGCATGAGAGACCAGAGAGAGAGAGAGAGAGAGAGAAGATTGACCAGAGAGAGAGAGAGCAAGAGAGAAAGAGAGACCAGAGAGCGAGAGAGCAAGAGAGAAAGAGAGACCAGAGAGAGAGAGAGAGAGAGATAGAAAGAGAGACCAGAGAGAGAGAGAGCAAGAGAGAAAGAGAGAGAGAGAGAAAGATAGAGAGCAAGAGAGCAAGAGAGACCAGAGAGAGAGAGACAGAGAGAGAAAGAGAGACCAGAGAGAGAGAGAGACCAGAGAGAGAGAGAGAGCAAGAGAGAAAGAGAGACCAGAGAGAAAGAGAGACCAGAGAGAGAGAGAGAGAGAGAGCAAGAGAGGAAGAGAGACCAGAGAGAGAGAGCAAGAGAGAAAGAGAGACCAGAGAGAGAGAGAGAAAGAGAGACCAGAGAGAGAGAGAGAGAGAGACCAGAGAGAGAGAGAGAGCAAGAGAGAAAGAGAGACCAGAGAGAGAGAGAGAGAAAGAGAGACCAGAGAGAGAGAGAGCAAGAGAGAAAGAGAGACCAGAGAGAGAGAGAGAGAGAGAGAGAGAGAGAGAGAGAGAGAGAAAGAGAAAGAGAGAGAGAGAAAGAGAGACCAGAGAGAGAGAGAGAGAGAGAGAGAGAGAGAGAGAGAGAGAGAGAGAGAGAGAGAGAGAGAGACCAGAGAGAGAGAGAAAGAGAGACCAGAGAGAGAGAGAGCAAGAGAGAAAGAGAGACCAGAGAGAGAGAGAGAGAGAGAGAGAGAGAGAGAGAGAGAGAGAGAGAGAGAGAGAGAGAGAGAGAGAGAGACGTTTGGCAATGTTGTTATAACCTCTCTGTACCCAGCACACCCCTTGAAAGAGCCGTCAGCTCAACCGTGTACTTATACTGCTCACTGGCACGGAGAGCTCTACACACTAACTGAACAGGGTAGTCTTTAAGAGAGGGTCATCTAATAAAAGCATAAAGAGCATGCAGTAATCTGTGTCATTGTGTTGTAAAGACCCAGATCCTCACTCCCTATGCACCACTGCTCTCTGACCTCTCTCTCTCTCTGACCTCTCTCTCTCTCTCTCTCTCTCTCTGACCTCTCTCTCTCTCTCCCCCATCTAAAACATAAACAGTTCTGTCACACAAGGAAATGATGAAGCAAAAATCCACACACCTACACCCACCACACTGAAATACAATGAAGCTCACAATAACAACAAGAAAACGACAGACGGTCTGGTCTGCAGCTTTAAGAGGTCCGCCTCCAGACTGCTCCCCTACACAACCAGAGTAAACTGGTTTGAGGAGCGCTCTCAGCCAAGCCCTAAGCCCTGGCAAAGCTGCACTACACACACACACTCACAAACGCACATGCACACACACACACCAAAACTTCTGCCCTAAGTAAACACACAGCCAAAATGTCTCCTGCATTTCTCTTCTAGCTGGGTCAACTTCCAAACATGAGAGAGAAACAGTGCTGGATGGGGTGCAGACAGATCTGAAAGGAATGCATCAACTATGAAGCAATCTGTCTTTATAACACACAGACTAAAACAATAACAGAGAGAAGAGTAGAGGGCAACATAGACTTTACACATTACTGTTTTCACTTGCTCAGACTGACCT
Organism: Salvelinus alpinus; assembly: GCF_045679555.1. Lineage (NCBI taxonomy): Eukaryota > Metazoa > Chordata > Actinopteri > Salmoniformes > Salmonidae > Salvelinus > Salvelinus alpinus. The sequence continues at coordinate 37,775,814 of NC_092102.1, read as the reverse complement.
CATGGTTAGCCAAGTTTAACATCTCAAAAAACAAGACTGTGTGTGTGTGTGTGTGTGTGTGTGTGTGTGTGTGTGTGTGTGTGTGTGTGTGTGTGTGTGTGTGTGTGTGTGTGCATGCATGGAATGGGTCTAATCTGCTTATCTCTATCCAAGTGTGTCTGTGGATCCTCTGACATTGAGGGAAAACATCAGGAATACATGTCTAGGGAACACACACACACAAACGCAGCATACATTTTGCTGCCATTCTCAGACCGCCTCTAGTCTGTGTCTGCTGGGTAGTACGTGGGCAATTCCATATAAAAGGACCCATGTGCACCAACATGTGAAGTTCATAGAAGCATGTCAAATTGAGTGTCAAATGAAAGATACGAGTCTATATTTGTTTTTAAATGAAGGCATAGACACAGTACCAGTCAACAGTTTGGACACACCTACTCATTCAAGGGTTTTTCTTTATTTTTACTATTTTCTACATTGTAGAATAGTGAAGACATCAACACTATGGGTGGCTACTTTGAAGAATCTCAAATCTCAAATATATTTAGATTTGTTCAACACTTTTTTGGTTCTCCTTTGGTTCTCCTTTGAACAGTTGATGTTGAGATGTGTTTGTTACTTGAACTCTGTAAAGCATTTATTTGGGCTTCAATCTGAGGTGCAGTTAATTGGCGATTTCTGAGGCTGGTAACTCTAATGAACTTACCCTCTGCAGCAGAGGACTGTCGTTTCTCTTTGCTTATTTGAGCTGTTCTTGCCATAATATGGACTTGGTCTTTTACCAAATAGGGCTATCTTCTGTATACCACCCTACCTGGTCACAACACAACTGATTGGCTCAAACGCATTAAGAAGGAAAGAAATTCCACAAATTAACTTTTAACAAGGCACACCTGTAATTGAAATGCATTCTAGCTGACTACCTCATGAAGCTGGTTGAGAGAATGCCAAGAGTGTTTAAAGCTGTCATCAAGGCAAAGGGTGGCTACTTTGAAGAATCTCAAATATAAAATATCTATTGATTTGTTTGACACTTTGGTTACTACATGACTCCATGTGTTATTTCATAGTGTTGATGTCTTCACTATTATTCAACAATGTAGAAATTAGTAAAAAATAAAGAAAAACCCTTGAATGAGTAGGTGTGTCCAAACTTTTGACTGGCACTGTACTTTCTCAACCATTTTCCATCCTAAAAATGTTGAATAAGTAAAGGCTTTGATTTCTGGTCAGATGGAAAAGGGTCTACCAGGAAACGTCTTAGAGGGTATCAGAAATACATCAAAACACAATAATGTTGAAGTAAAGACCCCTGACAATTAATGAACACTTATATTTAGTTTGGGAGAAATGATTTGCCTTCTGTAAATTTAAGAAACATTGCCTTGTAATTCTGTTACCAAAAACCCACAAATCTACAACATACACTACATGACCAAAAGTATGTGGTCACTTTACACCACTCCAGCCGACACTTGGCATTGCGCAGTGATCTTATGCTTGCGTGCGGCTGCTTGGCCATGGAAACCCATTTTATGAAGCTGCAGAAGAACCGTTCTTGTGCTGACGTTGCTTCCAGAAGCAGTTTGGAACTCGGTAGTGAGTATTGCAACCGAGGACAGATTATTTTTTACACGCTACGTGCTTCAGCACTCGGTAGCCCCATTCTATGAGCTTGTGTGGCCTACCACTTCCTGGCTGAGCAGTTGTTGCTCCTAGATGTTTCCACTTCACTTAACAGCACTTACAGTTGACCGGGCAGGTCTAGCAGGGCAGAAATTTGATGAATTTACTTGTTGGAATTACTGCAATTGAATTGGCTACAAGGGGAAAACGTAGTTGTCACAAACCACAATTGGGTCACCTGCTACTGTCCTTCCTTCCACTGGCATAGGCTACTGTTATGCTAAGCTCATAACTGTTTTTTTCTCTTTCTGTCAGGTGTTCAAAGCAAGACTGTGAAAACAGTCTGGACAATCCGTCCCTCTCACTTTCTCTCTTCTCTCTGTCCAATTAATGTCACCTCTCCCAGCTCTTACTGACACCTACCATGACACCTACCACCTACCCTCTTCCCATTTACTGGAACAAGCATCGTCACCCACTGAGCACCGGCAGACACTGGACATCCATGGACATTGAAAAGTAGTTGAAATTGAGTCAGTCCGCCCTGGCTGGACCAAATCTGAACCAATCTATGTTTCACAAGTTCGGACAGCATAGGAACTGTAGAGTAGAGAACAGTACAGACCAGTACGTGACAGTAGCACACACTAGTGTAGAGTACAGTATAATGTACTGTATTGTACTGTACTCTACTGTACTGAACTCTACTGTGCTGTGCTCTACTGTGATGTTGAAACTTGTGAAACAAAAGGCATCTGTGATTGTTTCAGATTTGGTCTGGTCCAGACCAACCAAATGTAGTCGTGTTTGGTTGGGGGCGGAGCTCCCAAATATGCAAAAGAAGGATATTGCTTAGTTTTACCTTTGTGTACCTATTCAGAATACATCACCATGAAGATAGCTATATTAATATTCTTAACTATGCATTTCTGTATAGTACAGATGTAATTCCAATCCTGTAATTCAGTTACCAGATGTAAATCCACTTCACCTGCTGTAGTTCAATATCCAAAAGACATTCTTTCTAACTGAAGGTGTGATGTCATAGCGGACACCCCATTCTTTCTAACTGAAGGTGTGATGTCATAGCGGACACCCCAGTCTTTCTGCAGACATCTATGAATCTTCATTTGGAGCAGATCTTTTTTGGAAAACGTGGTCACATAAAAACCTGAGGGAGATTTTACTGTAATTCTGTTACCAAACTTTGCATCTGCATAGTTCTTCCAGTAAATTCTTTTGGGTTACATTTTCGGTGTAAATTGTTCCAAGTAGTCCTTGTGCATATAGTTGTATGGTTTGTTAAACTTTGAAATAAATGTTTTTTGTTCGGCATACAAGTGAAAAATCTGAGTTAAAGTGTAATTCCGTTAGCGTGGAATTGCCCATGTCTCATACTGGCAGTGGACTGGACCATTCCCTCTGGCCGTGACACACACGCCCCTCCTGATTTCCTGACATGAAGAGGTTCCGCTCCTCCGCGTTTCCCGACAGGGATCTCTAGTCACAGTGCTGAACCAGAGCTTCATCAGGTGTGTGTGTTTGTGTGTGTATATACGTGCGTGTTTGTGTGTAACTTACATCTCTACCCTTGAGTTTACCTCCCTCTATGGTCAATCTACTGTTGTTCACCAGATAACTTTATATCAATGTTTACACAAGACAACAGAACATGGCCAACAGCCTAGCAATAAAACCAACCCACACAGATAATAAACACACATATTTATACACACATGGACACACATACAATAACATTCATATACACACAAATGAAACTACTGAGAAAGAAAAGGTTGAAAATGATTTCAAGGCATCGGTCCATCCATCCTATACTTAAGCAATAACGCTTGAGGGGGTGTGGTATATGGCCAATATACAACGGCTAAGAGCTGTTCTTATGCACGACGCAACGCGGAGTGCCTGGATACAGCCCTTAGCCGTGGTATACTGGCCATATACCACAAACCCCTGAGGTGTCTTATTGCTATTATAAACGGGTTACAAACATAATTTGAACAGTAAATGAGTTTTGCATTGTTTGATATACCATGGCTTTCAGCCAATCAGCATCCAGGACTCAAACTACTCAGTTTATAATAGCCGATATGTACTGTATGTGCTGTATGTACTTGGGTTTGTGTATATAATCTGTTTCATATGATGAACATTCATGGGATTGAAACATTGTCACTTAGGATGGAGCCATATAAATGTACAGGTAACTGCCAAAATAAAGGAAACACCAGCACAAAGTGGAGCTGGGCCACCACGAGCCAGAACAGTTTCAATGCACCTTGGCATAGATTCTACAACTGTCTGGAACTCTATTGGAGGGTTGCAACACTATTCTTCCAAAATAAATTCCATCATTTGGTGTTTTGTTGATGGTGGTGGAAAACGCTGTATCAGGTGCCGCTCCAGAATCTCCCATAAGTGTTCAATTGGGTTGAGATCTGGTGACCATGGCATATGGTTCATATCGTTTTCATGCTCATCAAACCATTCAGTGACCACTCGTGCCCTGTGGATGGGGGTATTGTCATCCTATGAGGGCATAGCCATGGTAGACAAAATAATGGCCTGCCCAGCATTTTTATTCGTGACCCTAAGCATGATGGGATGTTAATTGATTCATTATCTCAGGAACCACACCTGTGTGGAAGCACCTGCTTTCAATATACTTTGTATCACTAATTTACTCAAGTGTTTCCTTCATTTTGGCACTTACCTGTAATTGTCAACAAGGCAGACATTCTAAAGGAGTTTCAAATGATTTAAGACATCTACAGGTCTTAGTTTGTTGACTTTACTCCTTTGTTTTTTTATTCTTCAATTTCCCACATGGTTATAATGATCGTGTTCTTTTTCAAAGTGACCCTGGTTGGGGCAACCATGGAATTAGAATACGCATTCAATTCATAGGATCTCAATGGGACCACGCCCCTTTGGCAGCATGACAGTCGATAGGCCAGCTAAAGTAAAGAAGCCAGGTGCAGCCAGTTACACACACACACACACACACACACACACACACACACACACACACACACACACACACACACACACACACACACACACACACACACACACACACACACACACACACACACACACACACACACACACACACACACACACACAGCCGAATAGGGCCCCAGAGCACCAAGAGATTGCAGTGTTGCGATATTGGCTGGAAACTGGAGCCAATCCAATGAAACGCAGTGGAGCAACAGGCCCAGAGAGGGAGAGAGGGAGAAAGAGAGAGAAAAAGATGTGTGTGTGTGGGGGGGGGGGGGGTCTAAGTTACTAAATCAACACTCTGGTAAACTTCTGGTAAGAGCTCCTTGGTTTCCTGGATGATACACACCCACGCATGTTAATAAGAGAGAAGAGTATCTCACCAGCCCCAAAAAGAGATAAATCTGCAGATGTCTTTGTTTATCTAGCGTGCTAAAGTTAGCCTCAACAGCCTACCCCATGCCCAACACCTTTGTCCACCATCATTTCACCAGAAGTGTGTGTGTGTGTGTGTGTGTGTGTGTGTGTGTGTGTGTGTGTGTGTGTGTGTGTGTGTGTGTGTGTGTGTGTGTGTGTGTGTAACTGGCTGCACCTGGCTTCTTTACTTTAGCTGGCCTATCGACTGTCATGCTGCCAAAGGGGCGTGGTCCCATTGAGATCCTAATAAATGAACGTGTGTGCGTGGGTGTGTATCATCCAGGAAACCGAGGAGCTCTTACCAGAAGTTCACCAGAGTGTTGATTTAGTAACTTAGCCTTTCTTTCCATGGCCTATCCATAAGGAAGCCAGCTAGCTACCACCACGGAGAGACAGTGGGTTTACACAGTTACATGGACACTAGGTCAGTGATGCTCCATGAATACAATCACACTAAGATAAATACGTTTTAGAAATAGCATCCATCCATCCACCCAGCTGTCTTTTCGTCCGCTCCACCATGTGGATAATTAACATTGTTTATCTTTCAATGTGTTCCGACTCCACTTTACATGAACTCAAATCAAATCAAAATCTGATGTATTGCTCGCGTACACATGTTTTGCAGATGTTATCGCAGGTGCAGCGAAATGCTTATGTTTCTAGTTTCAACAGTGCAGCAATACCAAACAATACAAAACAAAACACACAAATACAAATAAATCAAAATAAATGTAAAAAGAGCAATGCCAAGAGTCAGGAATATAAATATATATATGTATATAATGGTGTGAACAGACAGTATGGACAGTATATGAATAGGAAAGGTGTGTACAGCCTCAAACCAACTACTACACCCCATTCAAATGCACTTCAATATGTTGTCTTGCCCATTCACCCTCTGAACGGCACACATACACAATCCATGTCTCATATGTCTCAAGGCTTAAAAATCCTTCTTTAACTCGTCTCATCCCCTTCATCTACACTGATTGAAGTATATGTATCAAGTGACATCAATAAAGGATCATAGCTTTCACCTGGATTCACCTAGTCAGTCTATGTCACTGAAATAGAAGGTGTTCCTAATGTTTTGTACACTCAGTGTACATTCTGTATGAAGTGGGTAAAACAGTATGTAAACATGATTAAACTCACCAGTGTTCAATGACAATGTACATAGGGCATCAGCCTCTAAGGTGCAGGGTAGTAACAGTTAATAGGGTCAGTGGTGTAAAGTACTTGTGGTGTAAAAATACTTTAAAATACTACTTAAGTAGTTTTGAGGGTATTTGTACTATTTATATTTTTCACAACTTTTACTTTAACTTGACTACTTTCCTGAAAAAAATAATATACTTTTTACTCCATACATTTTTCCTGACACCCAAAAATACTCGTTACATTTTGAATGCTTAGCAGGAGACGAAAATGGTCCAATTCCCGCACTTATCAAGAGAACATCCGTGGCCATCCTTACTGCCTCTGATCTGGCAGACTCACTAAACACAAATGCTTTGTTTGAAAATGATGTGTAAGTTTTGGAGTGTGCCCCTGGTTATACGGAAATAAAAAATAAATACAATTGTGCCGTGTTGTTTGCTTAATAGAAGCAATTTGAAATGATTTACACTTCTCCTTTTGATACTTAAGTACATATTTGCAATAACATTTACATTACTTTTACTCAAGTAGTATTTTACTGGGTGGCTTTCACTTTTACTTGAGTCATTTTCTATTAAGGTATCTTTACTTTTACTCAAGTAGTATTTTACTGGGTGGCTTTCACTTTTACTTGAGTCATTTTCTATTAAGGTATCTTTACTTTTACTCAAGTAGTATTTTACTGGGTGGCTTTCACTTTTACTTGAGTCATTTTCTATTAAGGTATCTTTACTTTTACTCAAGTATGACAATTTGGTCTTTTTTCCATCACTGACTAAGGTTCAGGGCAGGGTACTGGTGACTATGTTACAGTTTGATGGCCTGGAGATAGAAGCTATTTTTCCAGTTTCTCGGTCCCAGATTTGATGTACCTGTACTGTCTCCACCTTTTAGATGGATGAACAGGCCGAGGCTCAGGTGGCTGAGGTCCTTGATAATCTTCTTGGCCTTCTGTGACAGGTGCTGTAGATGTCCTGGAGGACAGGCAGTGTGGCCCTGGTGATGCATTGGGCAGACCGCACCACCCTCTGGAGAGCCCTACAGTTGCGGACGGCGCAATTGCTGTACCAGGCGGTGATACAGCCCGACAGGAAGCTCTCAGTGGTGCATCTGTAGAAGTTTGTGAGGGTGTTAGGGGCCAAGCTGAATTTCTTCAGCCTCCTGACTTAGAGCGGTCTCCTATGCACCCTGAAAAGAAGGGCTCATACACGAAACTTTCTTGCGGCAATTGCCAAGACAGGACCCAAAAACAACAGTCAGAAGAAGTAAGTAGTTTGTCAAGTAGTTTGTGTCAAGTAGTTTGTGTGTGTGTGTGTGTGTGTGTGTGTGTGTGTGTGTGTGTGTGTGTGTGTGTGTGTGTGTGTGTGTGTGTGTGTGTGTGTGTGTGTGTGTGTGTGTGTGTGTCCTCACTTGGCAGGGCTGTTGCCTCTTGCTCAGACTGACATGACATCTGTTGTGTGTTTGACCTTGGCTGGGTGAGGAAGGGGGGTGAACAACATCCCCTTTTCCATAGAGAATACACACACATGCAGAACAACATTGCAAATGTTGAGACAAACCTTCCCTTGGGCAGAGCATTTTATTTATTCATTTATAAAACATATGTTCCAACTCCAGTTTCCCCCCCCCCCCCCCCCTCACACAAACACAGATATTTGTAGTTCACTTGTGTTTTGATCAACAAGATCTCATGGTTTGATCAACAAGAGCTCATGGTTTGACCAACAAGATCTCATGGTTTGACCAACAAGATCTCATGGTTTGATCAACAAGAGCTCATGGTTTGACCAACAAGATCTCATGGTTTGATCAACAAGAGCTCATGGTTTGATCAACAAGATCTCATGGTTTGATCAACAAGATCTCATGGTTTGATCAACAAGATCTCATGGTTTGATCAACAAGATCTCATGGTTTGACCAATTTGACATGTATTCCTGTTTCTCCAAACAACAAATTTCGAAATTGCTACAAACGTCAATTTAAAAGTTGTTTTGACAGCTTGGGTTGCCACGGTCGATCAGTTGAGCCTCCTGGCAAGACACCTGGCGGCTGGTTAAATTTAGGCATTCATTCCGAATGGTTAAGTTAAGGGTTAAGGTTTGGGCATCCAGAAAAACTCAAGCCTACTTGATGGTAATAGCACTCACTGCTGCTCCTAGCAGTGGGGTTCCGAAGGCATGTCCCGACGTCCTCGGATGGACGTACAATACGAAGTGAATCTTGAGTGACTTGGCTGGTTTTGATATTGGTCCAGCTCCCTGTAGAGGAACAGGCTGCCATGAAAGGAGGGTTACTCCTCTGAACTGTAGCTATCAGCAGTCTCTCTCCCCTGTCCCAACAGCCTGCTGTCCCCTCTACCTCCCCTAATAATAGTAACCCCCGGCCTCCCTCCTCTCGATAATATCCCCATCCTGGCCTTCCTCTACCATGTTACGTAATGGCCCCTGCCTCCTCTCTCCCTCCCTCCCTCCCACCTCCTCTCCATCTCCCCCTTTTTTACAGCAGTTTACAGCAATGATATACACTCATTCATGTCTTTCTCTTCTCTCTATTCCTTCCTCTATCTATTTACTTCTCCCACTCCCCTCTCTTCTTCTCTATTGAATAGATATCTCTCTCTCAGACAACTGTTACATGCATAGCCTCAGAACATCTTGTTAATCCACATCGCAATCTTACAATCTCGTCTCACATGCTTCTACTGTTATATAAGCACCAATAACATAAGTCCTATTGTATGGTAGAGAGAAAGTAGTTAGCCTACGCAGAACTGTGTAAAGTGACGCAGAGCTGTGGTCTTTAATGTGAACCATAGGGATGGGGTGAATGGGATAGCAGACACTCTGGATAGCAGAGGGGTGCGGGAGGGGGAGAAGAGGAGCAGGGGCCTGTGTGTGGCACGGAGGGAGGGAGAGAGAGAAAGTAGTCAAAATGACTCGCGCTAGTTAGACAAACGTGTTGCTGCCATAGGTTACACCCATAAATAAATCATTTGGAAATAATAATAAATAATGTGGAAATCGAGCAAGTTGAGATGAATAAACTGTTTGGAGTAACCCTGGATTGTAAGCTGTCATGGTCAAAACATATTGATGCAGTAGTAGCTAAGATGGGGAGAAGTCTGTCCATAATAAAGCGATGCTCTGCCTTCTTAACAACACTATCAACAAGGCAGGTCCTACAGGCTCTAGTTTTGATGCACCTTGACTACTGTTCAGTCGTGTGGTCAGGTGCCACAAAGAGGGACTTAGGAAAATTGCAATTGGCTCAGAACAGAGCAGCACGGCTGGCCCTTGGATGTACACAGAGAGCAAACAATAATATGCATGTCAATCTCTCCTTGCTCGAAAAAGAAGAGAGATTGACATCATCACTACTTGTATTTGTGAGCGGTATTGACATGTTGAAAGCACTGCGCTGTCTGTTGAAAAGACTAGCACACAGCTCGGACACCCATGCATACCCTAAAAGACATGCCACCAGAGGTCTCTTCACAGTCCCCAAGTCCAGAACAGACTATGGGAGGCGCACATTACTACATAGAGCCATGACTACATGGAACTCTATTCCACATCATGTAACTGATGCAAGCAGTAGAATCAGATTTGAAAAACAGATACAAATACACCTTGTGGAACAGTGGGGACTGTGAAGCAACACAAACATAGACACAGACACATGCATACACACACATGATAACATACGCACTATACAGACACGAACACTTGGATCTTGAGTTGTAGATACAGTGAGGGAAAAAAGTATTTGATCCCCTGCTGATTTTGTACGTTTGCCCACTGACAAAGAAATTATCAGTCTATAATTTTAATGGTAGGTTTATTTGAACAGTGAGAGACAGAATAACAAAAATATCCAGAAAAATGCATGTCAAAAATGTTATAAATTGATTTGCATTTTAATGAGGGAAATAAGTATTTGACCCCTTCTCAATCAAAAAGATTTCTGGCTCCCAGGTGTCTTTCATACAGGTAACGAACGGAGATTAGGAGCACACTCTTAAAGGGAGTGCTCCTAATCTCAGTTTCTTACCTGTATAAAAGATACCTGTCCACAGAAGCAATCAATCAATCAGATTCCAAACTCTCCACCATGGCCAAGACCAAAGAGCTCTCCAAGGATGTCAGGGACAAGATTGTAGACCTACACAAGGCTGGAATGGGCTACAAGACCATCGCCAAGCAGCTTGGTGAGAAGGTGACAACAGTTTCTGTGATTATTCGCAAATGGAAGAAACACAAAATAACTGTCAATCTCCCTCAGCCTGGGGCTCCATGCAAGATCTCACCTCGTGGAGTTGCAATGATCATGAGAACGGTGAGGAATCAGCCCAGAACTACACAGGAGGATCTTGTCAATGATCTCAAGGCAGCTGGGACCATAGTCATCAAGAAAACAATTGATAACACACTATGCCGTGAAGGACTGAAATCCTGCAGCGCCCGCAAGGTCCCCCTGCTCAAGAAAGCACATATACATGCCCGTCTGAAGTTTGCCAATGAACATCTGAATGATTCAGAGGACAACTGGGTGAACGTGTTGTGGTCAGATGAGACCAACATGGAGTTCTTTGGCATCAACCCAACTTGCCGTGTTTGGAGGAGGAGGAATGCTGCCTATGACCCCAAGAAACCATCCCCACCGTCAAACATGGAGGTGGAAACATTATGCTTTGGGGGTGTTTTTCTGCTAAAGGGACAGGACAACTTCACCGCATCAAAGGGACGATGGACGGGGCCATGTACCGTCAAATCTTGGGTGAAAACCTCCTTCCCTCAGCCAGGGTATTGAAAATGGGTCGTGGATGGGTATTCCAGCATGACAATGACCCAAAACACACGGCCAAGGCAACAAAGGAGTGGCTCAAGAAGAAGCACATTAAGGTCCTGGAGTGGCCTAGCCAGTCTCCAGACCTTAATCCCATAGAAAATCTGTGGAGGGAGCTGAAGGTTCGAGTTGCCAAACGTCAGCCTCGAAACCTTAATGACTTGAAGAAGATCTGCAAAGAGGAGTGGGACAAAATCCCTCCTGAGATGTGTGCAAACCTGGTGGCCAACTACAAGAAACGTCTGACCTCTGTGATTGCCAACAAGGGTTTTGCCACCAAGTACTAAGTCATGTTTTGCAGAGGGGTCAAATACTTATTTCCCTCATTAAAATGCAAATCAATTCATAACATTTTTGACATGCGTTTTTCTGGATTTTTTTGTTGATATTCTGTCTCTCACTGTTCAAATAAACCTACCATTAAAATTATAGACTGATAATTTCTTTGTCAGTGGGAAAACGTACAAAATCAGCAGGGGATCAAATACTTTTTTCCCTCACTGTATGTGGTAGTAGAGGCCTGAGGGCACACACTTAGTGTGTTGTGAATTCTGTAATGAATGTATTGATTGTAGTGTTTTTAAAAATGTATAACTGCTTTAATTTTGCCAGACCCCAGGAAGAGTAGCTGCTGCCTTGGCAGCAGGTAAAGGGGATCCATAATAAATACAGATACCATCTGGTAGTGCCTGTCTTGGCTGCATCAAGTCATTGTAAAGAAGCTAGCTAGCTAATGTAGAAAGGCTAGCTAATTGAGGCTATTTTGCGGCACCCTCCGTTGTCTACAACTCCATTAATATTAAACAACAGCCTACCTGTTGGTTCAGGTAGTTAGCCAATTTAATTCCCTAAATTTAATTTGATTTTGCATTGATTAGAAATCTCCCACTTCACTTGCTACACCGACTATAACAACATGTCTAGGCTACCGGTGTGTTTATTTTTAAGGTGAGGGGATTCATAAAAACGGTCATAAAACTGTTGTTTTATTAAAATGTCAAATGCATTGGTCTATCCTTCTAGGCTATGTAGCAATCTCACATGGATAATATTATTTCATTTTAGACAAAGCCTTTTCGTTGTTAAAATATAACTATATATGTTTTCCTTCTCAAAAATGAATACTCTCACAAGTAATGGAATACTAACTCCCCAGTGGGCAATGCATCTCAGTGTTAGAGGTGTCACTACAGACCCTGGTTCGATTCCAGGCTGTATCACAACCGGACGTGATTGGGAGTCCCATAGGGCGGCGCACAATTGTCCCAGTGTCATCCTGGTTAGGGTTTGGCTGGGGTAGGCCGTCATTATAAATAAGAATTTGTTCTTAGTTAAATAAAATAAAAAATAAACTAACACTCCATTAGAATATTCCAATAACTGTGCCCATGCCTAATGAACCATGATTGTGATGATGGCTATTCAGTCCACAGACAAAAAGTCTCTCTCTCTCTCAATCCTATAATGCTATCTGTAGCCTCAGTGCCCAGCACTTACAACAGATACCTTGTACCGACAGAAAACTGTAGGTTCTGTTTCTGTGTGTTTGTGACACAAGAGCTTAATTCCCCTGCAGTCTCAACCTCCCCTGACACACGACACACATGCACGCACAGTCATCTTCCCCGTAACTGACTTATAGCAGATAGCCTCTGGCATGATGTCCACTCTGTAGATGTTTCACATTCTTTGACCAGGTTCTCTTCCTCGCTAGATACAGTAGCTTCAGAAACTATTCACACCCCTTTACTTTTCCCACATTTTCTTGTTATACAAAGTGTGATTAAAATGGATTTGTCATTTTCTGTTAACTATCTGCACAAAATACACATTAATGTCAAAGTGGAAGAAAAATATATCTTGATTAGATACAGTGCATTCGGAAAGTAATCAACCCCCTGAGTCAATACATGTTAGAATCACATTTTGCAGCGATTACAGCTGTGAGTCTTTCTGGGTAAGTCTGTAAGAGCTTTGCACACCTGGATAGTAGAATATTTGTACATTATTCTTTTTTAAAGTCGTCTTCTTTTGATCATTGCTTGATAGCCATTTCATGCCTTGCCATAGTTTTTCAAGCTGATTTAAGTCAAAACTGTAACTAGACCACTCAGTAACATGCAATGTTGTCTTGGAAAGCAACTCCAGTGTGCAGTTGAAGTCGGAAGTTTACATACACTTAGGTTGGAGTCATTAAAACTCGTTTTTCAACCACTCCACAAATGTCTTGTTAACAAACTATAGTTTTGGCAAGTCGGTTAGGACATCTACTTTGTGCATGACACAAGTAATCTTTACAACAATTGTTTATGGACAGATTATTTCACTTATAATTCACTGTATCACAATTCCAGTGGGTCAGAAGTTTACATACATTAAGTTGACTGTGCCTTTAAACAGCTTGGGAAATTCCAGAAAATTATGTCATGGCTTTAGAAGCTTCTGATAGGCTAATGGACATAATTTGAGTCAATTGGAGGTGTACCTGTGGATGTATTTCAAGGCCTACCTTCAAACTCAGTGCCGCTTTGCTGACATCATGGGAAAGTCAAAAGAAATCAGCCAAGACCTTTGAAAAATAAATTGTAGACCTTCACAAGTCTGGTTCATCCTTGGGAGCAATTTCCAAAGGTCTGAAGGTACCACGTTCATCTGTATAAACACTAGTACGCAAATTTAAACACCATGGGACCATGCAGCCGTCATACCGCTCAGGAAGGAGTTCTGTCTCCTAGAGATGAACGTACTTTGGTGCGAAAAGTGCAAATTAATCCCAGAACAGGACCTTGTGAAGATGCTGGAGGAAGCAGGTACAAAAGTATCTATATCCACAGTAAAACGAGTCCTATATCAACATAACCTGAAAGGCCGCTCAGTAAGAAAGAAGCCACTGCTCCAAACTGCCATATAAAAGCCCGACTACGGTTTGCAACTGCACATGGGGACAAAGATCGTACTTTTTGGAGAAATGTCCTCTGGTCTGATGAAACTGTTTGGCCATAATGACCATCATTATGTTTGGAGGCTAACAAGCCGAAGAAGACCATCCCATTTCAATCCCATAAAAAATTGGTGGGCAGAACTGAAAAAAAAGCGGGTGTGTGCAAAGAGGCCTACAAACCTGACTCAGTTACACCAGCTCTGTCAGGAGGAATGGACCAAAATTCACCCAGCTTATTGTGGGAAGCTTTTGGAAAGCTACCCAAAACATTTGACCCAAGTTAAACAATTTAAAGGCAATGCTACCAAATACTAATTGAGTGTATGTAAACTTCTGACCCACTGGGAATGTGATGAAAGAAATAAAAGCTGAAATAAATAATTCTCTCTGCTATTATTCTGACATTTCACATTCTTAAAATAAAGTGGTGATCCTAACTGACCTAAAACAGGGAATTTTTACTAGGATTAAATGTCAGGAATTGTGAAAAACTGAGATTAAATGTATATTTGGCCTTGTGTTTTAGCTTATTGTCCTGCTGAAAGGTGAATTTGTCTCCCAGTGTCTGTTGGAAAGCAGACTGAACCAGGTTTTCCTCTAGGATTTTGTCTGTGTTTAGCTAGATTCCGTTTATTTTTATCATACAAAACTCCCTTGCCGATGACAATCATACCCATAACATGACGCAGCCACCACCATGCATTAAAATATGAAGAGTGGTACTCAGTGATGTGATTTGCCCCAAACATAAAGCTTTGTATTCAGGACATAAATGTCATTATTTTGCCACATTTTTTTTATTTTTACTTTAGTGAGTTATTGCAAACAGAATGCATGTTTTGAAATATTTTTTTTCTGTACAGCCTTCTTTTCACTCTGTCAATTAGGTTAGTACTGTGGAGTAACTACATTGTTGTTGATCCATCCTCAGTTTTCTCCTATCACAGCCATTAAACTCTGTAACTGTTTTAAAGTCACCATTGGCCTCATGGTGAAATCCATGGGCGGTTTCCTTCCTCTTCGGCAACTGGGTTAGGAAGGACGCCTGTGTCATTGTAGTGATTGGATGTATTGATACACCATCCAAAGTGTAATTAATAACTTCACCATGCTCAAAGGGATATTCAATGTCTGCTTTTTTTTACCCATCTACCAATAGGTGCCCTTCTTTGTGAGGCATTGGAAAACCTCCCTGGTCTTTGTGGTTGAATCTGTGCTTGAAATTCCCTGCTCAACTGAGGGACATTACAGATAATTGTATGTATAGGGTACAGAGATGAGGTAGTTATACAAAAATTATGTTAAACACTATTATTGCATACAGAGGGAGTCCATGCAACTTAGTATGACTTGTTAAGCACATTTTTACTCCCAAACTGATTTAGGCTTGCCATGACAAAGGGGTCGAATACTCATTGACTCAATACATTTCAGCTTTTCATTTTAAATTAATTTGTAAACATTCGAAAAACATAATTCCACTTTGGCCTTACGGGGTATTGTATGTAGGCCAGGTACAAACATCTCAATTGAATACATTTTGAATTCAGGCTGTAACTCTGTTCTGTTGGAATACCCACATACCGACCATAATGGTCAGGGGTTCCATATCAGAGATAATCAGAGAGTAGGGTAAAATGTTCCGGACAGCTGTTCCAGACGACTGCCTGATAACGCTCTCCGCAGCCGATGTGAATAAGACCGAGCATGCGCTGACCAACTGGCAAGTGTCTTCACTGACATTTCCAACCTCTCCCTGGCCGAGTCTGTAATACCAACATGTTTTAAGCAGACCACCATAGTCCCAGTGCCCAAGAACACTAAGGAAACCTGCCTAAATGACTACCGACCCATAGTACTCACGTCTGTAGCCGTGAAATGCTTTGAAAGGCTGGTCATGACTCACATCAAGATCATTATCCCAGAAACCCTAGAACCACTCTAATTTGCATACCGCACCGACATATCCACAGATGATGCAAACTCTATTACACTCCACACTAACCTTTCACACCTGGACAAAAGGAACACCTATGTGAGAATGCTATTCATTGACTACAGCTCAGCATTCAACACCATAGTGCCCTCAAAACACCTTCCTCTGCAACTGGACCCTGGACTTCCTGACGGGCCGCCCCCAGGTGGTAAGAGCAGGTAACAACACATCCGCTGTGCTGATCCTCAACACGGGGGCTCCTCAGGGGTGCGTGCTCAGTCCCCTCCTGTACTCCCTGTTCACTCATGACTGCACGGCCAGGCAGGACTCCAACATCATCTTAAGTTTGCTGATGACACAACAGTGGCCTGATCACCTCCGCCTATAGGGAGGAGGTCAGAGACCTGGCCGTGTGGTGCCAGGACAACAACCTCTCCCTCAACGTGATCAAGACAAAGAAGATGATTGTGGACTACAAGAAAAGGAGGACCGAGCACACCCCCATTCCCATTGACGGGGCTGTAGTGGAGCAGGTTGAGAGCTTCAAGTTCCATGGCGTCCACATCACCAACAAACTAACATGGTCCAAGCACACCAAGACAGTCGTGAAGAGGGCACAACAAAACCTATTCCCCCTCAGGAGACGGAAAAGATTTGGCATGGGTCCTCAGATCCTCAAAAGGGTTTACAACTGCACCATCGAGAGCATCCTGATGGATTGCATCAATGCCTGGTGTGGCAACTGCTCAGCCTCTGACCGCAAGGCACTACAGAGTGTAGTACGTACGGCCCAGTACATCAGCGGGGCCAAGTTTCCTGCAATCCAGGACCTCTATACCAGGCGGTCAGAGGAAGGCTCTAAAAATTGTCAAAGACTCCAGCCACCCTAGTCATAGACTCTTCTCTCGGCTACCGGAGTGCCAAGTCTAGGTCCAAGAGGCTTCTAAACAACTTCTAACCCTAAGCCATTAGACTCCTGAACAGCTAATAAAATGGTTACCCATACTATTTGCATTGCCCGCCCACCCTCATATACGCTGCTGCTACTCTCTGTTATTAATCTATGCATAGTCACTTTAATAACTCTACCTACATGTACACGTTACCTCGACACCGGTGCCGGTACCGGTACCCCCTGTATATTATGTTATTTTCTGCTGCTCTTTAATTATTTGATATTCTTATCTCTTAATTGTAATTTTTTAAAATATTTTCTTAAAACTGCATTGTTGGTTAAGAGCTTGTAAGTAAGCATTTCACTGTAAGGTCTACCTGTCATATTTGGCGCATGTGACAAATAAAATTTGATTTGATTTTATATAGAGTAGGGTTGGAAATTGCCAGGGACCTCACAATACAATATTATCACGAAACTTAGGTGCCACTATGATGTGTATTACGATTCTCACGGTTCTCGCAATTCTACAGTGCATTCGGAAAGTATTCAGACCCATTGACTTTTTCCACATTTTGTTACGTTACAGCCTTATTCAAATATTGATTAAATAATTTTTTTCTCATCAATCAAAACACAATACCCCATAATGACAAAGCAAAAACAGTTTTTTATTATTATTGCAAATGTATAAGAAATACAAAAACTGAAATATCACATTTACAAAAGTATTCAGACCCTTAACTCAGTATTTTGTTGAAGCGCCTTTGGGAACAATTACAGCCTTGAGTCTTCTTGGGTATGACGCTACAAGATTGGCACACCTGTATTCGGGGAGTTTCTCCCATTCATTTTTCTTTGCAGATCCTCTCGTGCACTGTCAGGTGGGATGGAGAGCATCGCTGCATAGCTGTGTGATCGAGTTCAAATCTGGGCTCTGGCTGGGCCACTCAAGGACATTCAGACACTTGTTCCGAAGCCACTCCTGCGCTCTCTTGGCTGCGTACTTAGGGTCGTTGTCCTGTTGGAAAGTGAACCTTCGCCCCAGTTTGAGGTCCCGAGCGCTCTGGAGCAGGTTTTCATCAAGGATCTCTCTGTACTTTGCTAAGTTCCTCTTTCCCTCGATCCAGTCCTTGCCACTGAAAAATATCTACAGCATGATGCTGCCACTACCATGCTTCACCGTAGGGATGGTGCCAGGTGTTTCTCCAGACTTGACGCTTGGCATTCAGGCCAAAGAGTTCAGTCTTGGTTTCACCAGACCAGAGAATCTTGTTTCTCATGGTCTGAGAGTCCTTTAGGTGCCTTTTGGTGCCTTTTAGGTGCCTTTTACTTAGGAGTGGCTTCTGTCTGGCCACTCTACCATAAAGGCCTGATTGGTGGAGTGCTGCAGAGATAGTTGTCCTTCTGGAAGGTTCTCAAATCTCCACAGAGGGTCTCTGGAGCTCTGTAAGAGTGCCAATCGGCTTCTTGGTCACCTCCCTGACCAAGGTCCTTCTCCCCCGAACGCTCAGTTTGGCCACACATGCTTTCTGAATGCACTGTATACGTATGTATTGCGATTCGATGCTGTGATTGTATTGCGATCCGATTTTCCAAACATATTGCTCACCATATGTCTGCCGCAGAGGGTCACGAGAGAGCCACGAGAAAACGAATGTCGACATATGTCTGCCGCAGAGGGTCACGAGAGAGCCATGAGAAAATGAATGTCGACATATGTCTGCCGCAGAGGGTCACGAGAGAGCCATGAGAAAACGAATGTCGACATATGTCTGCCGCAGAGGGTCACGAGAGAGCCATGAGAAAACGAATGTCGACATATGTCTGCCGCAGAGGGTCACGAGAGAGCCATGAGAAAACAAATGTCGACATATGTCTGCCGCAGAGGGTCACGAGAGAGCCATGAGAAAACAAATGTCGACATATGTCTGCCGCAGAGGGTCACGAGAGAGCCATGAGAAAACGAATGTCGACATATGTCTGCCGCAGAGGGTCACGAGAGAGCCATGAGAAAACGAATGTCGACATATGTCTGCCGCAGAGGGTCACGAGAGAGCCATGAGAAAGCGAATGTCGACACATGTCTGCCACAGAGGGTCACGAGAGAGCCATGAGAAAACGAATGTCGACATATGTCTGCCGCAGAGGGTCACGAGAGAGCCATGAGAAAACAAATGTCGACATATGTCTGCCGCAGAGGGTCACGAGAGAGCCATGAGAAAACGAATGTCGACATATGTCTGCCGCAGAGGGTCACGAGAGAGCCATGAGAAAACAAATGTCGACATATGTCTGCCGCAGAGGGTCACGAGAGAGCCATGAGAAAACGAATGTCGACATATGTCTGCCGCAGAGGATCACGAGAGCCATGAGAAAACGAATGTCGACATATGTCTGCCGCAGAGGGTCACGAGAGAGATGTGAGAAAACGAATGTCGACATATGTCTGCCGCAGAGGGTCACGAGAGAGCCATGAGAAAACGAATGTCGACATATGTCTGCCGCAGAGGGTCACGAGAGAGACGTGAGAAAACGAATGTCGACATATGTCTGCCGCAGAGGGTCACGAGAGAGCCATGAGAAAACAAATGTCACCATATGTCTGCCGCAGAGGGTCACGAGAGAGCCATGAGAAAACGAATGTCACCTTATGTCTGCCGCAGAGGGTCACGAGAGAGCCATGAGAAAACGAATGTCGACATGTCATAGAAATAAACGTGCTGAAATGAATTGGCTCCCTATTTTTTTTTAAAGATGGACAACAAGCTATGAAAGAACAAGACCAGAGTTTTGGTGCAGGTACAGCCAACTAGGCAAAAAATTATATTGGGATATTGTCAAAATTATACTATATATCACCAAATGTAATATCCAGAAATGTAACTGTATCGATTTTTTCCACCATCAGTAATATTGAGTGCGTATCCCTATGCCGTTACACAAACAGTTTGTGTGTGTGTCAGTGTGTGTCGTCGTCTGGCCAACAGCTGGTTTACTGCCCAACTGTCACACTGCCATCAAGGTTAACCTGTAGCTATGGCAACACCTCTCTGCACCAATAACAGTAGTGTTGCTGTGACCACAGGACCTTTGTTTGAATGGTGACCTTAATTTGGGTTTTCTAGAAAATTAGACAGAAAAGTGTCCACACATACGTACACAGTAGGACACACACTGTACATGATAGGACACACACCGTACACACACACACTATGTGTACAGTAAATATCCCTGCTTCCTTTTTGTGGTGGATGTTGTCAGTTCCATATTTTTTTGCCATATTTAGCAAGTCATGTGTCAATGATTCAGGCAACTAAACTCCACCAGGCAGAAACAGTTGTTCTACACTGCTTGAAAAGCATCTGCCTCAGACATTCAATCAAATCATATTCAAATCTAGCTATACAAATCAAATCAAATTTTATTGGTCACATACACATGGTTAGCAGATGTTATTGTGACTGTAGCGAAATGCTTGTGCTTCTAGTTCCGAAAGTGCAGCAATATCTAACAAGTAATATCTAACAATTCCACAACAAATAACTAATACACCCAAATCTAAGTAAGGAATGGAATAAAAATATGTACATATAAATATATGGATGAGCAATGTCAGAGCGGCATAGGCAAAGATGCAATAGATAGTATAGAATACAGTATATACATATGAGATGAGTAACGAAAGATATGTAAACATAATTAAAGTGGCATTATTAAAGTGAATAGTGTTCCATTTATTAAAGTGCCCAGAGATTACAAGTCTGTATGTAGGCAGCAGTCTCACTGTGCTAGTGGTGGCTGTTTAACAGTCTGATGGCCTTGAGATAAAAGCTGTTTTTCAGTCTCGGTCCCATATTTGATGCACCTGTACTGACATCACCTTCTGGATGGTAGCGGGGTGAACAGGCAGTGGCTCGGGTGGTTGTTGTCTTTGAGGATCTTTTTGGCCTTCCTGTGACATCGGGGGCTGTAGGTGTCCTGGAGGGCAGGTAGTTTGCCCCCGGTGATGCGTTGTGCAGACCGCACCACTCTCTGGAGAGCCCTACAGTTGTGTGCGGAGCAGTTGCCGTACCAGGTGGAGATACAGCCCGACAGGATGCTCTCAATTATGCATCTGTAAAAGTTTGTGAGGGTTTTAGGTGACAAGCCAAATGTCTTCAGCCTCCTGAGGTTGAAGAGGCGCTGTTGCGGGTGGGTGGACAATTTCAGTTTGTCAGTGATATTATGTACACCGAGGAACTTAAAACTGTCCACCTTCTCCACTGCTGTCCCATCGATGTGGATAGGAGGGTGCTCCCACTGCTGTTTCCTGAAGTCCACGATCCTCTCCTTTGTTTGGTTGACGTTGAGTGAGAGGTTATTTTCCTGACACCACACTCCGAGAGCCCTCACCTCCTCACCATAAGCCGTCTCATCGTTGTTGGAAATCAAGCTTACTACTGTTGTGTCGTCTGCAAACTTGATGATTGAGTTGGAGGCAAGCATGGCCACGCAGTCATGGGTGAACAGGGAGTACAGGAGGGGGCTGAGAACGCACCCTTGTGGGGCCCCAGTGTTGAGGATCAGTGAAGTGGAGAAGTTGTTTCCTACCTTCACCACCTGGGGGCGGCCAGTCAGGAAGTCCAGGACCCATGCAAAGGGAGGGGTTGAGACCCAAGGCTTCAAGCTTAATGATGAGCTTGGAGGGTATTATGGTGTTGAATGCTGAGCTATAGTCAATGAACAGCATTCTTACATAGGTATTCCTCTTGTCCAGATGGGATAGGGCAGTGTGCAGTGCGATGGCGATTGCATTGTCTGTGGATCTATTGGGGCAGAAAGCAAATTGAAGTGGGTCTAGGGTGACAGGTAAGGTGGAGGTGATATGATCCTTGACTAGTCTCTCAAAGCACTTCATGATGACAGAAGTGAGTGCTATGGGGCGATAGTCATTTAGTTCAGTTACCTTTGCATTTTTGGGTACAGGAACAATGGTGGCCATCTTGAGGCATGTGGGGACTGGGATAGGGAGAGATTGAATATGTCCGTAAAGGTTTTAAAAGTCACAGTGGGACAAACTTCTCCTATACACTTCCGTATAAACTCACTCACAAATCAGAGTATACTTCAATATTATTATCTGAGGCTACCCGGAACATATCCCAGTCTGCGTGATGAAAACAATCTTGAAGCGTGGATTCCGATTGGTCAGACCAGCATTGAATAGTCCTTAGCACGGGTACTTCCTGTTTGAGATTCTGCCTATAGGAAGGGAGAAGCAAAATGGAGTCGTGGTCAGATTTTCCAAAAGGAGGGCGGGGAAGGGCCTTGTAGGCATCGCGAAAGTTAGAGTAACTATGGTCCAGTATTTTTCCAGCGCGAGTGCTACATAACCAAAACCATCGGAGCCTTGAGAGAGACTTGGTGTCTGTCATTTCAAAGACCTGATGAATAATTGTAGTTTTTTGTACTCTGGGTGTTGGGAAACCAAAACAAAATGATGGAGATCCAATAACATCAACACAGCTCATTCTGCATGTTTTCAACTAAGATGCCTGTGCTGTGTACAGTACTTCTCTGACCAAGGAGATGGAGGAGGACAGGAGTGGGAGAGGGAGTCTAGAAGAAGAGAGGGAGTCTAGAAGAAGAGAGGGAGTCTAGAAGAAGAGAGGGAGTCTAGAAAAGGAGATGGAGTCGAGAAACAAAAACACATGGAACCAAACCTCTCCTCTGCTCCAAACCAAGTCAGCACTTTCATTTCATGAAGCCAAATATCTGCAGGGCATAGAGAAAGACACACACATACATTGGCCCGGAAAATGCTGATCATTATCGTCATCATAAAAAAGGAATGACACCAGCGGGGAAAAAGACAACGATTCTCTCAAGCTCTGTTAACCTTTTCTCAATATAGGGGGTGCTGTTTCAACATTAGCATTTATCGTCTCCAAATTAAACTGCCTCATACTCAATTCTTGCTCGTACAATATGCATATTATAGTTATTATTGGATAGAAAACACTCTCTAGTTTCTATAGCCGTTTGAATTATGTCTCTGAGTGAAACAGAACTCATTCTACAGCACTTTTCCTGATATGGAGTGAGATTTCAGACATTTTGGCCTCTGGTCCCAGGTCAGTTTTAAAGTCCCTGTAAATCCTATGAGGATACAAACACTGCCCATGCCTTCCTCTAGATGTCAGTAAGAGGTGACAATTTGAATGGAGTCGATTGCGCAATCAGGGCCAGTATAAAACAGAAAAGACCGGATGTACCGTTCTTTTCCTGCTGCGCCTCACGCAAGATGGACGTCGGACTCTCTCTCTTTCCAAGCGTTGGTTTAGCCACTTATATATCGCCGGTCATGTTTTTACTCGTTATAGGTGTTAAAAACATCATAAGGTAGTTAATTTAAACCGTTTTATAGCAATTTATATCCGTTTAGTGCGATTTTGAGGCATTGCTTTGTGATGCACATTGAAGCACCGGGCACGTTTCGGGGTCCCGGTCGAACGTTAGTGGGCATTTCGACGGACAAGAGGACAGCTTTCGACCAAAAGAAGATTAGACCCAAGAAAGGATACATTGCCCAAGATACTGATGGAAGAACAGCTCACAGTAAGAACTATTTATGATGATAAATCGTTGTTCTGTCGAAAAATGTTATACACATATTCCGCCATTTTTTTTGGTATAGCTTCGCTTGGCGAACCCTGTATTGCACAGTAAGGATATTTTTAGAAATGTAATTCAGCGATTGCATTAAGAACTAATTTGTCTTTCGATTGCTGTCCACCCTATATTTTTTAGTCAAGTTTACGATTAGTTATTCATTACGCCAGATCACTGTCCAAAATGGAGCCCGACATTTTCAGGCTAGTTTTGCTAGTATTGTCATGTTATAACCACGTTTTTTTGTGGCTAAATATGCACATTTTCGAACAAACTCTATATGTATGTTGTAATATGATGTTACAGGGGTGTCATCGGAAGAATTCTGAGAAGGTTAGTGAAAAAATTAATACATTTTGGCGATGATTACGTTATCTCTCTCTTTGGCTTGTATCAATGCTCGGGTAACGTTTGCACATGTGGTATGCTAATATAACGATTTATTGTGTTTTCGCTGTAAAACACTTAGAACATCTGAAATATTGTCTGAATTCACAAGATCTGTGTCTTTCCAATGCTATGCTTTGTCTATTTTTAAGAAATGTTTTATGATGAGTAAATTGGTAATACACGTTGCTCTCTGTATTTATTCTAGTCGAGTTGTGATGGTGGGTGCAATTGTAAACTATGATTTCTACCTGAAATATGCACATTTTTCTAACAAAAACTATCCTATACAATAAATATGTTATCAGACTGTCATCTGATGAGGTTTTTTCTTGGTTAGTGGCTATCAATATCTTTATTTGGCCGAATTGGTGATAGCTACTGGTGGAGAGAAAAAATGGTGGACAAAGAAATGGTGTGTCTTTTGCTAACGTGGTTAGCTAATAGATTTACATATTGTGTCTTCCCTGTAAAACATTTTAAAAATCAGAAATGATTGCTGGATTCACAAGAAGTGGATCTTTCATCTGGTATCTTGGACTTGTGATTGAATGATATTTAGATGCTACTATTTACTTGTGACGCTATGCTAGCTATGCTATTCAGCTTTTTTACTGGTGGGGGGTGTGGGGTGCTCCCGGATCCGGGTTTCTGACTCGTTAGAAGTTAATTTAGATGGAGAGCAGCAGTAGACAGCAATCTTAGTCTTTCCACAGATTTTCAATGGATTCAAGTCTGAGCCACTCAAGAAATTTCACATTATTGTCCTTGGAACGTACATTTTACCCCAGTCTAAAGTTGTTTGCACTCTGAAGCAGGTTCTCGTCAAGGATTTGCCTTTATTTGGCTCCATTCATTGTTCCTTCTATCCTTACCAGTCTCCCAATCTCTGCCGCTGAAAAGCATCCCCAGAGCTGCCACCACCATGTTTCACGTTAGGGATGGTGGTAGAAGGGTGATGAGCTGTGCCTTGTTTTCTCCAGATTTGCTCTTTGCATTCAGACCAAAGAGTAAAATCTTTGCCTCACCAGACCACAGAAACTTTCACGTACCTTTTTGCAAACTCCAGGCGTGCTGTCATGTGCCTTTTTCTCAGGAGTGGTTTCGTCTGGCTACTCTCCCATAAAGCCCAGATTGGTGAAGTGCGGTAGAGGCTGTTGTCCTTCTGGCAGTTTCTCCCATCACAGCCAAGGAACTCTGTAGTTCTGTCAGAGTGGTCATCAGGTTCTTGGTCACCTCCCTGACCAAGGTCCTTCTTGCCCGGTTGCTCACTTTGGTAGGAGGGCCAGCTCTAGGCAGAGTCTGGGTAGTTCCTTATTGTTTTTATATTTCCCAATGATGGAGACCTCTGTGCTCTTGGAAACTTTCAACACTCTAGACATTCTTTTATACCCTTCCCCAGATACACAAAGTGTACAGTCGTGGCCAAAAGTTTTAAGAATGACACAAATATACATTTTCACAAAGTCTGCTGCCTCAGCGTCTTTAGATAATTTTGTCAGATGTTACTATGGAATACTGAAGTATAATTACAAGCATTTCATAAGTGTCAAAGGCTTTTATTGACAATTACATGAAGTTGATGCAAAGAGTCAATATTTGCAGTGTTGACCCTTCTTTTTCAAGACCTCTGCAATTCGCCCTGGCATGCTGTCCATTAACTTCTGGGCCACATCCTGACTGATGGCAGCCCATTCTTGCATAATCAATGCTTGGAGTTTGTCAGACTTTGTGGGTTTTTGTTTGTCCACCCGCCTCTTGAGGATTGACCACATGTTCTCAATGCGATTAAGGTCTGGGGAGTTTCCTGGCCATGGACCCAAAATATCAATGTTTTGTTGAGAAGCAACCCCAATCATGAATGGTCTCAGGATGCTTTGCTGTTGGCATGACACAGGACTGATGGTAGCGCTCACCTTGTCTTCTCCGGACAAGCTTTTTTCCGGATGCCCCAAACAATCGGAAAGGGGAATCATCAGAGAAAATGACTTTACCCCAGTCCTCAGCAGTCCAATCCCTGTACCTTTTGCAGAATATCAGTCTGTCCCTGATGTTTTTCCTGGAGAAAAGTGGCTTCTTTGCTGCCCTTCTTGACCCCAGGCCATCCTCCAAAAGTCTTCACCTCACTGTGCGTGCATATGCACTCACACCTGCCTGCTGCTATTCCTGAGCAAGCTCTGTACTGGTGGTGCCCCGATCCCACAGCTGAATCAACTTTAGGTTCTGGCGCTTGCTGGACTTTCTTGGGCGCCCTGAAGCCTTCTTCACAACAATTGAACCGCTCTCCTTCAAGTTCTTGATGATCTGATAAATGGTTGATTTAGGTGCAATCTTACTGGTAGCGATATCCTTGCCTGTGAAGCCCTTTTTGTGCAAAGCAATGATGACGGCACGTGTTTTCTTGCAGGTAACCATGGATGACAGAGGAAGAACAATGATTCCAAGCACCACCCTCCTTTTGAAGCTTCCAGTCTGTTATTCAAACTCAATCAGCATGACAGAGTGATCTCCAGCCGTGTCCTCGTCAACACTCACACCTGTATTAACGAGGGAATCACTGACATGATGTCAGCTGGTCCTTTTGTGGCAGGGCTGAAATGCAGTGGAAATGTTTTTGGGGGATTCAGTTCATTTGCATGGCAAAGAGGGACTTTGCAATTAATTGCAATTCATCTGATCACTCTTCATAACATTCTGGAGTATATGCAAATTGCCATCATACAAACTGAGTTAGCAGACTTTGTGAAAATTAATATTTGTGTCATTCTCAAAACTTTTGGCCACCACTGTACAAATCATAAAGAACAGCTTCCTAATATTGAGTTGCAGCATAAATTCATCGGGGCATGGATTCTACAAGGTGTCAAAAGCATACCACAGGGATGCTGGCCCTTGTTGACTCCAATGCTTCCCACAGTTGTGTCCTTAGATGGTGGACCATTCTTGATACACACGGGAAACTGTTGAGTGTGAAAAACCCAGCAGCTTTGCAGACACAAACCGGTGCACCTGATGCCTACAACCATACCCTTTTCAAAGTCAATTCAATATTCTGTCTTGCCCATTCACACTCTGAATGGCACACATACACAATTCATGTCTCATATGTCTCAAGGCATAAAAATCCTTCTTTAACCTGTCTCCTCCCCTTCATCTACACTGATTTAAGTGGATTTAACAAGTTACATCAATAAGGGATCAGAGCTGGATTCACCTGGTCAATATATGCCATGGAAAGAGCAGGTGTTCATAATGTTTTGTACAGTCAGTGTATATGCCTCATCATAAGAATAGACTGACGAGTTTCAGAAGAAAGTTATTTGTTTCTGGCCATTTTGAGCCTGTAATCAAACCCACAAATGCTGATGCTCCAGATACTCAGCTAGTCTAAAGAAGGCCAGTTTTATTGCTTCTTTAATCAGACCAACAGTTTTCAGCTGTGCTAACATAATTGCAAAGGGGTTTTCTAAAGATCAATTAGCCTTTTAAAATGATAAACTTAGCTAACACAATGTGCCATTGGAACACAGCTAACTGTCAAGCATGGTGGAGGCAATGTGATGGTCTGGGGGTGCTTTGGTTGTGGTAAAGTGGGAGATTTGTACAGGGTAAAAGGGATCTTGAAGAAGGAAGGTTACCAATCCATTTTGCAACGCCATACCATACCCTGTGGACGGTGCTTAATGGGAGCCAATTTCCTTCTACAACAGGACAATGACCCAAAGCACAGTTCCAAACTATGCAAGAACTATGTAGGGAAGAAGCAGTCAGCTGTTATTCTGTCTATAATGGAGTGGCCAGCACAGTCACCGGATCTTAACCCTATTGAGCTGTTGTGGGAGCAGCTTGACCGTATGGTACGTAAGAATTGCCCATCAAGCCAATGAAATCTCTTCAGATTACCTCAACACATTGACAACTAGAATGCCAAAGGTCTACAAGGCTGTAATTGCTGCAAATGAAGGATGAAAGCAAAGTTTGAAGGACACAATTATTATTTCAATAAAAAATTATTATTTATAACCTTGTCAAAGTCTTGACTATATTTCCTATTCATTTTGCATCTCATTTCATGTATGTTTTCATGGAAAACAAGGAACTTTCTAATTGACCCCAAACTTTTGAATGGTAGTGTACATATTACCTCAGTTACCTCGACTAACCTGTACCCCCCCTCACATCGACTCGGTAACCTGTACCCCCCCTCACATCGACTCGGTAACCTGTACCCCCCCTCACATCGACTCGGTAACCTGTACCCCCCCTCACATCGACTCGGTAACCTGTACCCCCCCTCACATCGACTCGGTAACCTGTACCCCCCCTCATATCGACTCGGTAACCTGTACCCCCCCTCACATCGACTCGGTACCCTGTACCCCCCCTCACATCGACTCGGTAACCTGTACCCCCCCTCACATCGACTCGGTAACCGTACCCCCCCTCACATCGACTCGGTAACCTGTACCCCCCCTCACATCGACTCGGTAACCTGTACCCCCCCTCACATCGACTCGGTAACCTGTACCCCCCCTCATATCGACTCGGTAACCTGTACCCCCCCTCACATCGACTCGGTACCCTGTACCCCCCCTCACATCGACTCGGTAACCTGTACCCCCCCTCACATCGACTCGGTAACCGTACCCCCCCTCACATCGACTCGGTAACCGTACCCCCCCCCTCACATCGACTCGGTAACCGTACCCCCCCTCACATCGACTCGGTAACCTGTACCCCCCCTCACATCGACTCGGTAACCCGTACCCCCCCTCACATCGACTCGGTAACCGTACCCCCCCTCACATCGACTCGGTAACCTGTACCCCCCCTCACATCGACTCGGTAACCTGTACCCCCCCTCACATCGACTCGGTAACCTGTACCCCCCCTCACATCGACTCGGTAACCTGTACCCCCCCTCACATCGACTCGGTAACCTGTACCCCCCCTCACATCGACTCGGTAACCGTACCCCCCCTCACATCGACTCGGTAACCTGTACCCCCCCTCACATCGACTCGGTAACCTGTACCCCCCCTCACATCGACTCGGTAACCTGTACCCCCCCTCACATCGACTCGGTAACCTGTACCCCCCCTCACATCGACTCGGTACCCTGTACCCCCCCTCACATCGACTCGGTAACCTGTACCCCCCCTCACATCGACTCGGTAACCGTACCCCCCCTCACATCGACTCGGTAACCTGTACCCCCCCTCACATCGACTCGGTAACCTGTACCCCCCCTCACATCGACTCGGTAACCTGTACCCCCCCTCATATCGACTCGGTAACCTGTACCCCCCCTCACATCGACTCGGTACCCTGTACCCCCCCTCACATCGACTCGGTAACCTGTACCCCCCCTCACATCGACTCGGTAACCGTACCCCCCCTCACATCGACTCGGTAACCGTACCCCCCCCCTCACATCGACTCGGTAACCGTACCCCCCCTCACATCGACTCGGTAACCTGTACCCCCCCTCACATCGACTCGGTAACCCGTACCCCCCCTCACATCGACTCGGTAACCGTACCCACCCTCACATCGACTCGGTAACCTGTACCCCCCCTCACATCGACTCGGTAACCGTACCCCCCCTCACATCGACTCGGTAACCTGTACCCCCCCTCACATCGACTCGGTAACCGTACCCCCCCTCACATCGACTCGGTAACCTGTACCCCCCCTCACATCGACTCGGTAACCGTACCCCCCCTCACATCGACTCGGTAACCGTACCCCCCCTCACATCGACTCGGTAACCTGTACCCCCCCTCACATCGACTCGGTAACCGTACCCCCCCTCACATCGACTCGGTAACCTGTACCCCCCCTCACATCGACTCGGTAACCGTACCCCCCCTCACATCGACTCGGTAACCTGTACCCCCCCTCACATCGACTCGGTAACCGTACCCCCCCTCACATCGACTCAGTAACCTGTACCCCCCCTCACATCGACTCAGTAACCTGTACCCCCCCTCACATCGACTCGGTAACCTGTAACCCCCCTCACATCGACTCGGTAACCTGTACCCCCCCTCACATTGACTCGGTAACCGTACCCCCCCTCACATCGACTCGGTAACCTGTACCCCCCCTCACATCGACTCGGTAACCTGTACCCCCCCTCACATCGACTCGGTAACCGTACCCCCCCTCACATTGAATCGGTAACCTGTACCCCCCCTCACATCGACTCGGTAACCTGTACCCCCCCTCACATCGACTCGGTAACCGTACCCCCCCTCACATCGACTCGGTAACCGTACCCCCCCTCACATCAACTCGGTAACATGTACCCCCCCTCACATCGACTCGGTAACCTGTACCCCCCCTCACATCGACTCGGTAACCGTACCCCCCCTCACATCGACTCGGTAACCTGTACCCCCCCTCACATCGACTCGGTAACCTGTACCCCCCCTCACATCGACTCGGTAACCTGTACCCCCCCTCACATCGACTCTGTTACCTGTACCCCCCCTCACATCGACTCGGTAACCTGTACCCCCCCTCACATCGACTCGGTAACCTGTACCCCCCCTCACATCGACTCGGTAACCGTACCCCCCCTCACATCGACTCGGTAACCGTACCCCCCCTCACATCGACTCGGTAACCTGTACCCCCCCTCACATCGACTCGGTAACCTGTACCCCCCCTCACATCGACTCGGTAACCTGTACCCCCCCTCACATCGACTCGGTAACCGTACCCCCCCTCACATCGACTCGGTAACCTGTACCCCCCTTCACATCGACTCGATAACCTGTACCCCCCCTCAAATCGACTCGGTAACCTGTACCCCCCCTCACATCGACTCTGTAACCTGTACCCCCCCTCACATCGACTCGGTAACCGTACCCCCCCTCACATCGACTTGGTAACCTGTACCCAACCTCACATCGACTCGGTAA
The DNA here is from genome assembly GCF_045679555.1 of Salvelinus alpinus. Classification (NCBI taxonomy): domain Eukaryota; kingdom Metazoa; phylum Chordata; class Actinopteri; order Salmoniformes; family Salmonidae; genus Salvelinus; species Salvelinus alpinus. Next base: position 37,744,996 of record NC_092102.1, on the reverse strand, counting down.
CCTGTACCCCCCCTCACATCGACTCGGTAACCTGTACCCCCCCTCACATCGACTCGGTAACCGTACCCCCCCTCACATCGACTCGGTAACCTGTACCCCCCCTCACATCGACTCGGTAACTGTACCCCCCCTCACATCGACTCGGTAACCTGTACCCCCCCTCACATCGACTCGGTAACCTGTACCCCCCCTCACATCGACTCGGTAACCGTACCCCCCCTCACATCGACTCGGTAACCGTACCCCCCCTCACATCGACTCGGTAACCGTACCCCCCCTCACATCGACTCGGTAACCGTACCCCCCCTCACATCGACTCGGTAACCTGTACCCTCCCTCACATCGACTCGGTAACCGTACCCCCCCTCACATCGACTCGGTAACCGTACCCCCCCTCACATCGACTCGGTAACCTGTACCCCCCCTCACATCGACTCGGTAACCGTACCTCCCCTCACATCGAATCGGTAACCTGTACCCCCCCTCACATCGACTCGGTAACTGTACCCCCCCTCACATCGACTCGGTAACCGTACCCCCCCTCACATCAACTCGGTAACCTGTACCCCCCCTCACATCGACTCGGTTACCTGTACCCCCCCTCACATCGACTCGGTAACCTGTACCCCCCCTCACATCGACTCGGTAACCTGTACCCCCCCTCACATCGACTCGGTAACCGTACCCCCCCTCACATCGACTCGGTAACCTGTACCCCCCCTCACATCGACTCGGTAACCTGTACCCCCCCTCACATCGACTCGGTAACCTGTACCCCCCCTCACATCGACTCGGTAACCGTACCCCCCCTCACATCGACTCGGTAACCTGTACCCCCCTTCACATCGACTCGATAACCTGTACCCCCCCTCAAATCGACTCGGTAACCTGTACCCCCCCTCACATCGACTCGGTAACCTGTACCCCCCCTCACATCGACTCGGTAACCGTACCCCCCCTCACATCGACTCGGTAACCTGTACCCCCCCTCACATCGACTCGGTAACCTGTACCCCCCCTCACATCGACTCGGTAACCTGTACCCCCCCTCACATCGACTCGGTAACCGTACCCCCCCTCACATCGACTCGGTAACCTGTACCCCCCCTCACATTGACTCGGTAACTGTACCCCCCCTCACATCGACTCGGTAACCTGTACCCCCCCTCACATGGACTCGGTAACCTGTACCCCCCCTCACATCGACTCGGTAACCTGTACCCCCCCTCACATCGACTCGGTAACCTGTACCCCCCCTCACATCGACTCGGTAACCTGTACCCCCCCTCACATCGACTCGGTAACCTGTACCCCCCCTCACATCGACTCGGTAACCTGTAACCCCCCTCACATCGACTCGGTAACCTGTACCCCCCCTCACATCGACTCGGTAACTGTACCCCCCCTCACATCGACTCGGTAACCTGTACCCCCCCTCACATCGACTCGGTAACCTGTACCCCCCCTCACATCGACTCGGTAACCTGTACCCCCCCTCACATCGACTCGGTAACCGTACCCCCCCTCACATCGACTCGGTAACCGTACCCCCCCTCACATCGACTCGGTAACCTGTACCCCCCCTCACATCGACTCGGTAACCTGTACCCCCCCTCACATCGACTCGGTAACCGTACCCCCCCTCACATCGACTCGGTAACCTGTACCCCCCTTCACATCGACTCGATAACCTGTACCCCCCCTCACATCGACTCGGTAACCTGTACCCCCCCTCACATCGACTCGGTAACCTGTACCCCCCCTCACATCGACTCGGTAACCGTACCCCCCCTCACATCGACTCGGTAACCTGTACCCCCCCTCACATCGACTCGGTAACCTGTACCCCCCCTCACATCGACTCGGTAACCTGTACCCCCCCTCACATCGACTCGGTAACCGTACCCCCCCTCACATCGACTCGGTAACCTGTACCCCCCCTCACATCGACTCGGTAACCTGTACCCCCCCTCACATCGACTCGGTAACCTGTACCCCCCCTCACATCGACTCTGTTACCTGTACCCCCCCTCACATCGACTCGGTAACCTGTACCCCCCCTCACATCGACTCGGTAACCTGTACCCCCCCTCACATCGACTCGGTAACCGTACCCCCCCTCACATCGACTCGGTAACCGTACCCCCCCTCACATCGACTCGGTAACCTGTACCCCCCCTCACATCGACTCGGTAACCTGTACCCCCCCTCACATCGACTCGGTAACCTGTACCCCCCCTCACATCGACTCGGTAACCGTACCCCCCCTCACATCGACTCGGTAACCTGTACCCCCCTTCACATCGACTCGATAACCTGTACCCCCCCTCAAATCGACTCGGTAACCTGTACCCCCCCTCACATCGACTCTGTAACCTGTACCCCCCCTCACATCGACTCGGTAACCGTACCCCCCCTCACATCGACTTGGTAACCTGTACCCAACCTCACATCGACTCGGTAACCTGTACCCCCCCTCACATCGACTCGGTAACCTGTACCCCCCCTCACATCGACTCGGTAACCGTACCCCCCCTCACATCGACTCGGTAACCTGTACCCCCCCTCACATTGACTCGGTAACTGTACCCCCCCTCACATCGACTCGGTAACCTGTACCCCCCCTCACATCGACTCGGTAACCTGTACCCCCCCTCACATCGACTCGGTAACCGTACCCCCCCTCACATCGACTCGGTAACCGTACCCCCCCTCACATCGACTCGGTAACCGTACCCCCCCTCACATCGACTCGGTAACCGTACCCCCCCTCACATCGACTCGGTAACCTGTACCCTCCCTCACATCGACTCGGTAACCGTACCCCCCCTCACATCGACTCGGTAACCGTACCCCCCCTCACATCGACTCGGTAACCTGTACCCCCCCTCACATCGACTCGGTAACCGTACCTCCCCTCACATCGAATCGGTAACCTGTACCCCCCCTCACATCGACTCGGTAACTGTACCCCCCCTCACATCGACTCGGTAACCGTACCCCCCCTCACATCAACTCGGTAACCTGTACCCCCCCTCACATCGACTCGGTTACCTGTACCCCCCCTCACATCGACTCGGTAACCTGTACCCCCCCTCACATCGACTCGGTAACCTGTACCCCCCCTCACATCGACTCGGTAACCGTACCCCCCCTCACATCGACTCGGTAACCTGTACCCCCCCTCACATCGACTCGGTAACCTGTACCCCCCCTCACATCGACTCGGTAACCTGTACCCCCCCTCACATCGACTCGGTAACCGTACCCCCCCTCACATCGACTCGGTAACCTGTACCCCCCTTCACATCGACTCGATAACCTGTACCCCCCCTCAAATCGACTCGGTAACCTGTACCCCCCCTCACATCGACTCGGTAACCTGTACCCCCCCTCACATCGACTCGGTAACCGTACCCCCCCTCACATCGACTCGGTAACCTGTACCCCCCCTCACATCGACTCGGTAACCTGTACCCCCCCTCACATCGACTCGGTAACCTGTACCCCCCCTCACATCGACTCGGTAACCGTACCCCCCCTCACATCGACTCGGTAACCTGTACCCCCCCTCACATTGACTCGGTAACTGTACCCCCCCTCACATCGACTCGGTAACCTGTACCCCCCCTCACATGGACTCGGTAACCTGTACCCCCCCTCACATCGACTCGGTAACCTGTACCCCCCCTCACATCGACTCGGTAACCTGTACCCCCCCTCACATCGACTCGGTAACCTGTACCCCCCCTCACATCGACTCGGTAACCTGTACCCCCCCTCACATCGACTCGGTAACCTGTAACCCCCCTCACATCGACTCGGTAACCTGTACCCCCCCTCACATCGACTCGGTAACTGTACCCCCCCTCACATCGACTCGGTAACCTGTACCCCCCCTCACATCGACTCGGTAACCTGTACCCCCCCTCACATCGACTCGGTAACCTGTACCCCCCCTCACATCGACTCGGTAACCGTACCCCCCCTCACATCGACTCGGTAACCGTACCCCCCCTCACATCGACTCGGTAACCTGTACCCCCCCTCACATCGACTCGGTAACCTGTACCCCCCCTCACATCGACTCGGTAACCGTACCCCCCCTCACATCGACTCGGTAACCTGTACCCCCCTTCACATCGACTCGATAACCTGTACCCCCCCTCACATCGACTCGGTAACCTGTACCCCCCCTCACATCGACTCGGTAACCTGTACCCCCCCTCACATCGACTCGGTAACCGTACCCCCCCTCACATCGACTCGGTAACCTGTACCCCCCCTCACATCGACTCGGTAACCTGTACCCCCCCTCACATCGACTCGGTAACCTGTACCCCCCCTCACATCGACTCGGTAACCGTACCCCCCCTCACATCGACTCGGTAACCTGTACCCCCCCTCACATCGACTCGGTAACCTGTACCCCCCCTCACATCGACTCGGTAACCTGTACCCCCCCTCACATCGACTCGGTAACCTGTACCCCCCCTCACATCGACTCGGTAACCTGTACCCCCCCTCACATCGACTCGGTAACCTGTACCCCCTGTATATAGCCTCGTTATTGTTATTTTATTGTTGCTATTTTCTTTTCTTTTTACTTTTGTTTATTTAGTAAATATTTTCTTAACTCTTATTTTTCTTAAAACTGCACTGTTGGTTAAGGGCTTGTAAGTTAGCATTTCACGGTAAGGTCAACTACACCTGCTGTATTCGGCGCATGTGACAAATAAACATGTGATGAATTGATGGAACATTGTTTTTAAGTGTTCACTTATGATTGTGGCTGACAGACATGATAGGTTCCGTTGATCAATGAACCACGTCAAATTGGCTAGCTAACAACAGATCAGGTCAATATGGCTAGTTAACAAGCTAACTTTCAGGAGATAAACTAGATGGCTATATCCAGGTATTGTTGGATTTGCTTGCCATCTATAGTGGTGATGACAATAGTCTGACTGACAACTTTACCAGGACGAGGATTTGGCGATGTCAAACTCTTTCCAAAAGCCTAATCTCTGATGAAGCAAGCTAAATGACACTGTTTCCTTAGCTAGCTAGCAACATGTCAAATGGATAGGTTACCCTCAACTATCGTAAATGACATCATCAATTGATGTTTACCGATCATGAAAAGCATTCAGTTACAAGCTGTATAACTGTGATGATAGAGCTAAACAGTTAGAAGCTGTATAACTGTGATGATAGAGATAAACACTTACAAGCTGTATAACTGTGATGATAGAGATAAACAGTTACAAGCTGTATAACTGTGATGATAGAGCTAAACAGTTACAAGCTGTATAACTGTGATGATAGAGCTAAACAGTTACAAGCTGTATAACTGTGATGATAGAGCTAAAAAGTTACAAGCTGTATAACTGTGATGATAGAGCTAAACAGTTACAAGCTGTATAACTGTGATGATAGAGCTAAACAGTTATAAGCTGTATAACTGTGATGATAGAGCTAAACAGTCATAAGCTGTATAACTGTGATGATAGAGCTAAACAGTTACAAGCTGTATAACTGTGATGATAGAGCTAAACAGTTACAAGCTGTATAACTGTGATGATAGAGATAAACAGTTACAAGCTGTATAACTGTGATGATAGAGCTAAACAGTTAGAAGCTGTATAACTGTGATGATAGAGATAAACAGTTACAAGCTGTATAACTGTGATGATAGAGCTAAACAGTTACAAGCTGTATAACTGTGATGATAGAGATAAACAGTTAGAAGCTGTATAACTGTGATGATAGAGATAAACAGTTACAAGCTGTATAACTGTGATGATAGAGATAAACAGTTAGAAGCTGTATAACTGTGATGATAGAGCTAAACAGTTACAAGCTGTATAACTGTGATGATATAGATAAACAGTTACAAGCTGTATAACTGTGATGATAGAGATAAACAGTTAGAAGCTGTATAACTGTGATGATAGAGCTAAACAGTTACAAGCTGTATAACTGTGATGATAGAGATAAACAGTTACAAGCTGTATAACTGTGATGATAGAGATAAACAGTTACAAGCTGTATAACTGTGATGATAGAGCTAAACAGTTACAAGCTGTATAACTGTGATGATAGAGCTAAACAGTTACAAGCTGTATAACTGTGATGATAGAGCTAGATGTGGAATAATGGAACTGTGTACTTCTGACAGCGCTCTTCAAGAGGGGATGATATTAAAGACAAATAGTTAGAACATTTATTTAACCACCCCTTCAAAATGGCATGCACTTGTCACTGGTTTTAGCGGAGCTGGGGGTCTCCTTGCCCCGTAACAGTCAAATCGAATGGTCTGCACCGTTTTGTGATGTCTTATTGATAAAACCTATAGTAAGTATTATACTATTCTATAGAAAACTGTGGTGGTTTTCTCTCTCAACAACACACAGACTACCAGGGCATGAGCCAGTGTGTGTGTGCAGGGTCTGCATGCGTGTGTGTGTGTGTGTGTGTGTGTGTGTGTGTGTGTGTGTGTGTGTGTGTGTGTGTGTGTGTGTGTGTGTGTGTGTGTGTGTGTGTGTGTGTGTGCAGGGTCTGCATGTGCGTGTGCGTGTGTGTGTGTGTGTGTGTGTGTGTGTGTGTGTGTGTGTGTGTGTGTGTGTGTGTGTGTGTGTGTGTGTGTGTGTGTGTGTGTGTGTGTGCTCCAGCATAGAGCCCCATGGTGTAAACACAGCAGAAATAAATAGAGATGAAAACATGTGAAGAGAAACAGCTGAACAAATCAAACAAACAGGCCTTCAGTAGAGAGAAAGAGAGAAACAGAGCGAGAGAGAGAGAGAGAGAGAGAGAGAGAGAGAGAGAGAGAGAGAGAGAGAGAGAGAGAGAGAGAGAGAGAGAGAGAGAGAGAGAGAGAGAGAGAGAGCGAGAGCGAGAGAGAGAGAGAGAGAGAGAGAGAGAGAGAGAGAGAGAGAGAGAGCGAGAGCGAGAGAGAGAGAGAGAGAGAGAGAGAGAGAGAGAGAGAGAGAGAGAGAGAGAGAGAGAGCGAGAGAGAGAGAGAGAGAGAGAGAGAGAGAGAGAGAGAGAGAGAGAGAGAGAGAGAGAGACAGACAGACAGACAGACAGACAGACAGACAGACAGACAGACAGACAGACAGACAGACAGACAGACAGACAGACAGACAGACAGACAGACAGTGAGCTAACAGTTTGAGTGAAAGGGGGACGAGAGGGACTGAAATAAAGACAGTCCTGTGTCTCTGAAGAGTCTCTCTGTCCCACAGACAGCCCTTTCTACTAACGCCCTCCTCGGAGCCAAGACTCTTCACTGAGACTCTAAACCCTCTCAACACACACACACACACACACACACACACACACACACACACACACACACACGATTCAGAAACAGCCACAGATTTAATTTAGTGATTACAGCATCAAAAACTAAAACAACAACAGCAAAAATCAGCAGCTGATCTTAGACCAAGGCACAAAAATATAACCAAAACAAAACAGTCGAAACAACATGGAAATCAACATGAGTGCTTTCCTCATTCAGAGAGGGTGTGGCACTGGAATAGATATACACACACATACGTACACACACGCACAAATTTAGTCTGCATGCTAATTTGTGTGTTCTAGCCAAGCTGATGAAACGTGTGCTCATACTCTTAGTTATTTTGGGAAGCATGTTTGGACACACACACAGGTTTCATCTAGGTGTTGATGAGGTGCTAACCCTTCAGAGATGGAGGATGAAACCACAGCCCTCTCCACAGTCACATCTAAGCTCCAGGAATGCCAGCGCACGTGCACCATTGAAAAAGGATAAAAAATATCTATGACGTGCACACATTAAATCATACTAAACAACAGACGCTCACACCCACACACACACATCCACACCTGCAATGTACACACAGAAACACAATACGGCCCTGAAGTATAGTTTGATAAGAGCATTAGAGCTGATGTTGTGCTGTAAATATAAGACACATAGAGGATGACAGAGGCCCAGTAGTTCAGACCTCTATCACAAACTGAAGACGGGATGACAGAGGCCCAGTAGTTCAGACCTCTATCACAAACTGAAGAGGGGATGACAGAGGGCCAGTAGTTCAGACCTCTATCACAAACTGAAGACAGGATGACAGAGGCCCAGTAGTTCAGACCTCTATCACAAACTGAAGACAGGATGACAGAGGCCCAGTAGTTCAGACCTCTATCACAAACTGAAGACGGGATGACAGAGGCCCAGTAGTTCAGACCTAGAGGGGATGACAGAGGCCCAGTAGTTCAGACCTCTATCACAAACTGAAGACAGGATGACAGAGGGCCAGTAGTTCAGACCTCTATCACAAACTGAAGACGGGATGACAGAGGCCCAGTAGTTCAGACCTCTATCACAAACTGAAGACGGGATGACAGAGGGCCAGTAGTTCAGACCTCTATCACAAACTGAAGAGAGGATGACAGAGGGCCAGTAGTTCAGACCTCTATCACAAACTGAAGACAGGATGACAGAGGCCCAGTAGTTCAGACCTCTATCACAAACTGAAGACAGGATGACAGAGGCCCAGTAGTTCAGACCTCTATCACAAACTGAAGAGAGGATGACAGAGGGCCAGTAGTTCAGACCTCTATCACAAACTGAAGAGGGGATGACAGAGGGCCAGTAGTTCAGACCTCTATCACAAACTGAAGAGGGGATGACAGAGGGCCAGTAGTTCAGACCTCTATCACAAACTGAAGACGGGATGACAGAGGCCCAGTAGTTCAGACCTCTATCACAAACTGAAGATGGGATGACAGAGGCCCAGTAGTTCAGACCTCTATCACAAACTGAAGACGGGATGACAGAGGCCCAGTAGTTCAGACCTCTATCACAAACTGAAGAGGGGATGACAGAGGCCCAGCAGTTCAGACCTCTATCACAAACTGAAGAGAGGATGACAGAGGCCCAGTAGTTCAGACCTCTATCACAAACTGAAGACAGGATGACAGAGGCCCAGTAGTTCAGACCTCTATCACAAACTGAAGAGAGGATGACAGAGGGCCAGTAGTTCAGACCTCTATCACAAACTGAAGAGGGGATGACAGAGGGCCAGTAGTTCAGACCTCTATCACAAACTGAAGACGGGATGACAGAGGCCCAGTAGTTCAGACCTCTATCACAAACTGAAGATGGGATGACAGAGGCCCAGTAGTTCAGACCTCTATCACAAACTGAAGACGGGATGACAGAGGCCCAGTAGTTCAGACCTAGAGGGGATGACAGAGGCCCAGTAGTTCAGACCTAGAGGGGATGACAGAGGCCCAGTAGTTCAGACCTAGAGGGGATGACAGAGGCCCAGTAGTTCGGACCTAGAGGGGATGACAGAGGCCCAGTAGTTCAGACCTAGAGGGGATGACAGAGGGCCAGTAGTTCAGACCTCTATCACAAACTGAAGAGGGGATGACAGAGGGCCAGTAGTTCAGACCTCTATCACAAACTGAAGAGGGGATGACAGAGGGCCAGTAGTTCAGACCTCTATCACAAACTGAAGACGGGATGACAGAGGCCCAGTAGTTCAGACCTCTATCACAAACTGAAGATGGGATGACAGAGGCCCAGTAGTTCAGACCTCTATCACAAACTGAAGACGGGATGACAGAGGCCCAGTAGTTCAGACCTCTATCACAAACTGAAGAGGGGATGACAGAGGCCCAGCAGTTCAGACCTCTATCACAAACTGAAGAGAGGATGACAGAGGCCCAGTAGTTCAGACCTCTATCACAAACTGAAGACAGGATGACAGAGGCCCAGTAGTTCAGACCTCTATCACAAACTGAAGAGAGGATGACAGAGGGCCAGTAGTTCAGACCTCTATCACAAACTGAAGAGGGGATGACAGAGGGCCAGTAGTTCAGACCTCTATCACAAACTGAAGACGGGATGACAGAGGCCCAGTAGTTCAGACCTCTATCACAAACTGAAGATGGGATGACAGAGGCCCAGTAGTTCAGACCTCTATCACAAACTGAAGACGGGATGACAGAGGCCCAGTAGTTCAGACCTAGAGGGGATGACAGAGGCCCAGTAGTTCAGACCTAGAGGGGATGACAGAGGCCCAGTAGTTCAGACCTAGAGGGGATGACAGAGGCCCAGTAGTTCGGACCTAGAGGGGATGACAGAGGCCCAGTAGTTCAGACCTAGAGGGGATGACAGAGGGCCAGTAGTTCAGACCTCTATCACAAACTGAAGACGGGATGACAGAGGCCCAGTAGTTCGGACCTAGAGGGGATGACAGAGGCCCAGTAGTTCAGACCTCTATCACAAACTGAAGACGGGATGACAGAGGCCCAGTAGTTCGGACCTAGAGGGGATGACAGAGGCCCAGTAGTTCAGACCTCTATCTCAAACTGAAGAGGGGATGACAGAGGCCCAGTAATTCAGACCTAGAGGGGATGACAGAGGCCCAGTAGTTCAGACCTAGAGGGGATGACAGAGGCCCAGTAGTTCAGACCTCTATCTCAAACTGAAGAGGGGATGACAGAGGCCCAGTAATTCAGACCTCTATCACAAACTGAAGAGAGGATGACAGAGGCCTAGTAGTTCAGACCTCTATCACAAACTGATTAGGGGATGACAGAGGCCCAGTAGTTCAGACCTCTATCACAAACTGAAGAGGGGATGACAGAGGCCCAGTAATTCAGACCTCTATCACAAACTGAAGAGAGGATGACAGAGGCCTAGTAGTTCAGACATCTATTACAAACTAAAGTGAAACCAGAGAAAGTGTCAGCTGGTAACCAGCATCCCGGAGTCGCCTCTTCACTGTTGACGTTGAAACTGGTGTTTTGCGGGTACTATTTAATGAAGCTGCCAGTTGAGGATTTGTGAGGCGTCTGTTTCTCAAACTAGACACTCTAATGTACTTGTCCTCTTGCTCAATTGTGCACCGGGGCTTCCCACTCCTCTTTGTATTCTGGTTAGGGCCAGTTTGCACTGTTCTGTGAAGGGAGTAGTACACAGCATTGTACGAGATCTTCAGTTTCTTGACAATTTCTCGCATGGAATAGCCTTAATTTCTCAGAACAATAGACTGACGAGTTTCAGAAGAAAGTTCTTTGTTTCTGGCCATTTTGAGCCTGTAATCGAACCCACAAATGCTGATGTTCCAGATACTCAACTAGTCTAAAGAAGGCCAGTCTTATTGCTTCTTTAATCAGAACAACAGTTTTCAGCTGTGCTAACATAATTGAAAAAGGGTTTTTTAATGATCAATTAGTCTTTTAAAATGATAAACTTGGATTAACTAACACAACGTGCCATTGGAACACAGGAGTGATGGTTGCTTATAATGGGCCTCTGTACGACTATGTAGATATCCATAAAATATTGACAATGTCTACAATGTCTGATCAATTTGATGTTATTTTAATGGACAAAAAATAGCTTTTCTTTAAAAAATGACATTTCTAAGTGACCCCAAACTTTTGAACGATAGTGTAGATACAGTTGAAGTCGGAAGTCTACATACACTTAGGTTGGAGTCATTAAAACTCGTTTTTCAACCACTCCACAAATTTCATGTTAACAAACTATAGTTTTGGCAAGTCGGTTAGGACATCTACTTTGTGCATGACACAAGTAATTTTTCCAACAATTGTTTACAAACAGATTATTTCACTTATAATTCACTGTATCACATTTCCAGTGGGTCAGAAGTTTACATACACTAAGTTGACTGTGCCTTTAAACAGCTTGAAAAATCGAGACAATGATGTCATGGCTTTAGAAGCTTCTGATAAGCTAATTGACATCATTTGAGTCATTGGAGGTGTACCTGTGAATGTATTTCAAGGTCTACCTTCAAACTCAGTGCCTCTTTGCTTGACATCATGGGAAAACCAAAAGAAAGCCAAGACCTCAGAAAAAAAAATTGACCTCCACAAGTCTGGTCCATCCTTGGGAGCAATTTCCAAACGCCTGAAGGTACCACGGTCATCTGTACAAACAATAGTACGCAAGTATAAACACCATGGGACCACGCAGCCGTCATACCGCTCAGGAAGGAGACGCGTTCTGTCTCCTAGAGATGAACGTACTTTGGTGCGAAAAGTGCAAATCAATCGCAGAACTACAGCAAAGGACCTTGTGAAGATGCTGGAGGAAACAGGTACAAAAGTAAAGGCTACCAAATCCTAATTGAGTGTATGTAAACTTCTGACCCAATGGGAATGTGATGAAAGAAATAAAAGCTGAAATAAATAATTCTCTCTTCTATTATTCTGACATTTCACATTCTTAAAATAAAGTGGTGATCCTAACTGACCTAAGACAGGGAATTTTTACTAGGATTAAATGTCAGGAATTGTGAAAAACTGAGTTTTAATGTATTTGGCTAAGGTGTATGTATACTTCGGACTTCAACTATACATACACATACTAGGGAGCTGTAATTAATTGCAATGACCATAATCCATCTACATCTCCGGTCTGTTTCTTTTATACCTGCTATAGGATCTGATAATGGCGCCGGAGGGGAGGGCTGACGTTTTACAGGCTCCTAACTAAATGTGCTATTTTGTGTGTTATTTCGCATTGTTTGTAACTCATTTTGTACATAATGTTGCTGCTACCGTGTCTTATGACCCAAAAGAGATTCAGAACAGCGATTACAAATGTTTTTCACCAGGACTATTTGTTTTTACACTGCTGCTACTCGCTGTTTATTAGCTATGTACAGTCACTTTACAAATGACCTTGACTAACCTGTACCCCACACATTGACTCGGTACCGGTACCCTCTGTAAATAGCCTCGTTATTGTTATGAAATATATTGTGCTACTTTTTGATTGATGACATTTTATTATTATTATAATTTTTTAAACTTTAGTTTATTTAGTAAATATTTTATTAACTCTATTTCTTGAACTGCATTGTTGGTTAAGGGATTGTAAGTAAGCATTTCACGGTAAGGTCTACACCTGTTGTATTCGACGTATATGACAAATAAAATTTGGTTTGATTTGATACAGACTCCAAGTAGGCTGTCATGTGCCTTTTACTGAGGAATGGCTTCCGTCTGGCCATTCTACCATAAAGGCCTGATTGGTGGAGTGCTGCAGAGATGGTTGTCCTTCTGGAAGGTTCTCCCATCTCCACAGAGAAACTCTGGAGCTCTGTCAGAATGACCATCGGGTTCTTGGTCACCTCCCTGACCAAGGCACTTCTACCCCGATTACTCAATTTGGCCGGGCGGCCAGCTATAGGAAGAGTCTTGGTGGTTCCAAACTTCTTCAATTTAAGAATAATAGAGGCCACTGTGTTCTCGGGGACCTTCAATGCTGCAGACATTTTTTGGTACCCTTCCCCAGATCTGTGCCTCGACACAATTGTCTACGGACAATTCCTTCGACCTCATGGCTTGGTTTTTGCTCTGACGTGCACTGTCAACTGTGGGACCATATGTAGACAGGTGTGTGTGTGAGCCTTTCCAAATAATGTCCAATCAATTGAATTTACTACAGGTGGACTCCAATCAAGTTGAAACATCTCAAGTATGATCAATGGAAACAGGATGCTCAATTTTGAGTCTCATAGCGAAAGGTCTGAATACTTATGAAAATACAATTTCTAAAAACCTGTTTTTGCTTCGTCATCATGGGGTGTTGTGTGTAGATTGATGTGGGAAAAATTCAATTTTATCAATTTTAGAATAAGGCTGTATCTGTCATGTTTTGTCTTTGATCATCATGTCTTGTCCCTGTGCTTCCCTCTGCTGGTCTTATTAGGTTCTTTCCCTCTTTCTATCCCTCTCTCTCCTCCTCCCTCTCTCCCTCTCCCGCTCTCTCTCTCTATCGTTCCGTTCCTGCTCCCAGCTGTTTCTCATTCTCCTAACGACCTCATTTACTCTTTCACACCTGTCCCCTATTTTGCCCTCTGATTAGAGTCCCTATTTCTCCCTCTGTTTTCCGCTTCTGTCCTTGTCGGATTCTTGTTTGATGTTTGCTGTTCTGTGTCCTTGTTCCGCCCTGTCGTGTTTTTGCCTTCTTCAGATGCTGCGTGTGAGCAGGTGTCTATGTCAGCTACGGCCTGTGCCTTCCTGAAGCGACCTGCAGTCTGTGGTCGCGTCTCCAGTCGTTCCTCTCTACTGACGAGAGGATTTCAGTTTCCTGTTTTGGATTTACCTTTGATAATATCCAGGAGAATCATTGTTTGTTTAATACTGGAATAAAGACTCTGTTTCTATTACGTCGCTTTTGGGTCCTCATTCACCAGCATAACAGAAGAATCCGACCAAGAATGGACCCAGCGACTACGGATTCTCGCAACACTGCCGTCGAGATCCAGGGAGCAATGCTCGGTAGACACGAGCAAGAATTGTCTGCTGCTCGTCATGCCGTTGAGACCCTGGCCGCTCACGTCTCCGATCTCTCAGGACAGTTTCAGAGTCTTCGTCTCGTGCCACCAGCTACTTCCTGGTCTTCCGAGTCTCCGGAACCTAGGGTTAATAACCCACCATGTTACTCTGGGCAGCCCACTGAGTGTCGCTCCTTTCTCACCCAGTGTGATATTGTGTTCTCTCTCCAGCCCAACACATACTCAAGAGAGAGAGCTCGGATCGCTTACGTCATATCACTCCTTACTGGTCGGGCTCGGGAGTGGGGCACAGCTATCTGGGAGGCAAGGGCTGAGTGTTCTAACGTTTATCAGAACTTTAAAGAGGAGATGATACGGGTTTTTGATCGTTCAGTTTTTGGGAAGGAGGCTTCCAGGGACCTGGCTTCCCTATGTCAAGGTGATCGATCCATAACGGATTACTCTATAGAGTTTCGCACTCTTGCTGCATCCAGTGACTGGAACGAGCCGGCGTTGCTCGCTCGTTTTCTGGAGGGACTCCACGCTGAGGTTAAGGATGAGATTCTCTCCCGGGAGGTTCCTTCCAGCGTGGACTCTTTGATTGCACTCGCCATCCGCATAGAACGACGGGTAGATCTTCGTCACCGAGCTCGTGGAAGAGAGCTCGCGTTAACGGTGTTTCCCCTCTCCGCATCTCAACCATCTCCTCCCATCGGCTCAGAGACTGAGCCCATGCAGCTGGGAGGTATTCGCATCTCGACTAAGGAGAGGGAACGGAGAATCACCAACCGCCTTTGCCTCTATTGCGGTTCTGCTGGACATTTTGTCATGTCATGTCCAGTAAAAGCCAGAGCTCATCAGTAAGCGGAGGGCTACTGGTGAGCGCTACTACTCAGGTCTCTCCATCAAGATCCTGTACTACCTTGTCGGTCCATCTACGCTGGACCGGTTCGGCTGCTTCCTGCAGTGCCTTGATAGACTCTGGGGCTGAGGGTTGTTTTATGGACGAAGCATGGGCTCGGAAACATGACATTCCTCTCAGACAGTTAGGGAAGCCCACGCCCATGTTCGCCTTAGATGGTAGTCCTCTCCCCAGTATCAGATGTGAGACACTACCTTTAACCCTCACAGTATCTGGTAACCACAGTGAGACCATTTCCTTTTTGATTTTTCGTTCACCTTTTACACCTGTTGTTTTGGGTCATCCCTGGCTAGTATGTCATAATCCTTCTATTAATTGGTCTAGTAATTCTATTCTATCCTGGAACGTTTCTTGTCATGTGAAGTGTTTAATGTCTGCTATCCCTCCTGTTTCTTCTGTCCCCTCTACTCAGGAGGAACCTGGTGATTTGACAGGAGTGCCGGAGGAATATCATGATCTACGCACGGTCTTCAGTCGGTCCAGAGCCAACTCTCTTCCTCCTCACCGGTCGTATGATTGTTGTATTGATCTCCTTCCGGGGACCACTCCTCCTCGGGGTAGACTATACTCTCTGTCGGCTCCCGAACGTAAGGCTCTCGAGGATTATCTGTCTGTTTCTCTCGACGCCGGTACCGTGGTGCCTTCTTCCTCTCCCGCCGGAGCGGGGTTTTTCTTTGTTAAGAAGAAGGACGGTACTCTGCGCCCCTGCGTGGATTATCGAGGGCTGAATGACATAACGGTTAAGAATCGTTATCCGCTTCCCCTTATGTCGTCAGCCTTCGAGATTCTGCAGGGAGCCAGGTTTTTTACTAAGTTGGACCTTCGTAACGCTTACCATCTCGTACGCATCAGAGAGGGGGACGAGTGGAAAACGGCGTTTAACACTCCGTTAGGGCATTTTGAATACCGGGTTCTGCCGTTCGGTCTCGCTAATGCTCCAGCTGTCTTTCAGGCATTAGTTAATGATGTACTGAGAGACATGCTGAACATCTTTGTTTTCGTTTACCTTGACGATATCCTGATTTTTTCACCGTCACTCGAGATTCATGTTCAGCACGTTCGACGTGTACTCCAGCGCCTTTTAGAGAATTGTCTCTACGTGAAGGCTGAGAAGTGCGCCTTTCATGTCTCCTCTGTCACATTTCTCGGTTCTGTTATTTCCGCTGAAGGCATTCAGATGGATCCCGCTAAGGTCCAGGCTGTCAGCGATTGGCCCGTTCCTAAGTCACGTGTCGAGTTGCAGCGCTTTCTCGGTTTCGCTAATTTCTATCTGCGTTTCATTCGTAATTTCGGTCAAGTGGCTGCTCCTCTCACAGCTCTGACTTCTGTCAAGACTTGCTTTAAGTGGTCCGGTTCCGCCCAGGGAGCTTTTGATCTCCTCAAGAAGCGTTTTACATCCGCCCCTATCCTTGTTACTCCTGACGTCACTAAACAATTCATTGTCGAGGTTGACGCTTCAGAGGTGGGCGTGGGAGCCATTCTGTCCCAGCGCTTCCAGTCTGACGATAAGGTCCATCCTTGCGCTTACTTTTCTCATCGCCTGTCGCCATCGGAACGCAACTATGATGTGGGTAACCGCGAACTGCTCGCCATCCGCTTAGCCATAGGCGAATGGCGACAGTGGTTGGAGGGGGCGACCGTCCCTTTTGTCATTTGGACTGACCATAAGAACCTTGAGTACATCCGTTCTGCCAAACGACTTAATGCACGTCAGGCTCGTTGGGCGTTGTTTTTCGCTCGTTTCGAGTTCGTGATTTCCTATCGCCCGGGAAATAAGAACACCAAGCCTGATGCCTTATCCCGTCTCTTTAGTTCTTCTGTGGCTTCTACCGACCCCGAGGGGATTCTCCCTGAAGGGCGTGTTGTCGGGTTGACTGTCTGGGGAATTGAGAGACAGGTAAAGCAAGCACTCACTCACACTGCGTCGCCGCGCGCTTGTCCTAGTAACCTTCTGTTCGTTCCTGTCTCTACTCGTCTGGCTGTTCTTCAGTGGGCTCATTCTGCCAAGTTAGCTGGCCACCCCGGCGTTCGGGGTACGCTTGCTTCTATTCGCCAGCGGTTTTGGTGGCCTACTCAGGAGCGGGACACGCGCCGTTTCGTGGCTGCTTGTTCGGACTGCGCGCAGACTAAGTCAGGTAACTCTCCTCCTGCCGGTCGTCTCAGACCGCTTCCCATTCCTTCTCGACCTTGGTCTCACATCGCCTTAGACTTTATTACCGGTCTGCCTTCGTCTGCGGGGAAGACTGTGATTCTTACGGTTATCGATAGGTTTTCTAAGGCGGCACATTTCATTCCCCTCGCTAAGCTTCCTTCCGCTAAGGAGACGGCACAAATCATCATTGAGAATGTGTTCAGAATTCATGGTCTCCCGTTAGACGCCGTTTCAGACAGAGGCCCGCAATTCACGTCACAGTTTTGGAGGGAGTTCTGTCGTTTGATTGGTGCTTCCGTCAGTCTCTCTTCCGGGTTTCATCCCCAGTCTAACGGTCAAGCAGAAAGGGCCAATCAGTCGATTGGTCGCATATTACGCAGCCTTTCGTTTCGAAACCCTGCGTCTTGGGCAGAACAGCTCCCCTGGGCTGAGTACGCTCACAACTCGCTTCCTTCGTCTGCTACCGGGCTATCTCCATTTCAGAGTAGTCTTGGGTACCAGCCTCCTCTGTTCTCGTCCCAGCTCGCCGAGTCCAGCGTTCCCTCCGCTCAGGCTTTTGTCCAACGTTGTGAGCGCACCTGGAGGAGGGTCAGGTCTGCACTTTGCCGTTACAGGGCGCAGACTGTGAGAGCCGCCAATAAACGTAGGATTAAGAGTCCTAGGTATTGTCGCGGTCAGAGAGTGTGGCTTTCCACTCGTAACCTTCCCCTTACGACAGCTTCTCGCAAGTTGACTCCGCGGTTCATTGGTCCGTTCCGTGTCTCTCAGGTCGTCAATCCTGTCGCTGTGCGACTGCTTCTTCCGCGACATCTTCGTCGCGTCCACCCTGTCTTCCATGTCTCTTGTGTCAAGCCTTTTCTTCGCGCCCCCGTTCGTCTCCCCCCCCCCCCCCCCGTCCTTGTCGAGGGCGCACCTATTTACAAGGTACGGAAGATCATGGACATGCGTTCTCGGGGACGTGGTCACCAGTACTTAGTGGATTGGGAGGGTTACGGTCCTGAGGAGAGGAGTTGGGTTCCATCTCGGGACGTGCTGGACCGTTCGTTGATTGATGATTTCCTTCGTTGCCGCCAGGGTTCCTCCTCGAGTGCGCCAGGAGGCGCTCGGTGAGTGGGGGGGTACTGTCATGTTTTGTCTTTGATCATCATGTCTTGTCCCTGTGCTTCCCTCTGCTGGTCTTATTAGGTTCTTTCCCTCTTTCTATCCCTCTCTCTCCTCCTCCCTCTCTCCCTCTCCCGCTCTCTCTCTCTATCGTTCCGTTCCTGCTCCCAGCTGTTTCTCATTCTCCTAACGACCTCATTTACTCTTTCACACCTGTCCCCTATTTTGCCCTCTGATTAGAGTCCCTATTTCTCCCTCTGTTTTCCGCTTCTGTCCTTGTCGGATTCTTGTTTGATGTTTGCTGTTCTGTGTCCTTGTTCCGCCCTGTCGTGTTTTTGCCTTCTTCAGATGCTGCGTGTGAGCAGGTGTCTATGTCAGCTACGGCCTGTGCCTTCCTGAAGCGACCTGCAGTCTGTGGTCGCGTCTCCAGTCGTTCCTCTCTACTGACGAGAGGATTTCAGTTTCCTGTTTTGGATTTACCTTTGATAATATCCAGGAGAATCATTGTTTGTTTAATACTGGAATAAAGACTCTGTTTCTATTACGTCGCTTTTGGGTCCTCATTCACCAGCATAACAGTATCATAACAAAATGTGTAAAAAGTCAAGGGGTCTGAATACTTTCCGAATGCACTGTATGTACCTACTTTCATCTTTTTTACTTTCTTTGCTTTCAGGCCTACGGGGAAGGACTGGTATGTGAATGACAAGCAACCCTAGTTGCTAGGGTGGTGGGAAGGGGTGGAACACATGGTTTCTGGGTGGGGGTGGCGAGAGTTGAGTAGTTGGATGAAGAGATGTGGGGTTGGGGAATGGGGTGGGAGGTTGGGGGTAGAGGCTCAATTATTTTTTTATTTTTTTCCCATTTAGATACTACATTTACTGTCTTTTTGCCTCTGTGGTATGATCATGGTGATCAATGCTTTGTATTTGTGTACAAAAATATTTTCTTCTTATTTTTGAGAAGCAGATGGAACTATAAAGTTAGATGAATTTGCCTGTAATTAATAATGATTTGTTCACGAATAAAAACACCCCAAATATGTCCTTTTAGAAACAGCAACTCTCTCAGTATAGTGATGCAGGTCGTTAGTTGTTGTACACATGGAATTGTGTCATTCCTGACTTTATCCGCAACGTTATATTGCATTTTCAGTGAGTTTAGCAGTTTGCCCTGTCCAGCTGTGATATTTCTCCATTCAGGCTAGCCTGCGCATGCCTACATGGACCATGTCACACAAAGTCACACAAAATGGAATATAACGCTGCAGATACATTTCATGTGTACAACATCTAAAGACATCTAGGGGTATTTTCATGTTCAAGTATTGCCGTGGCGCTATGCATGTAGAGTAGTGAAAGGTTGACAGGGCATGCTCAGCACTCTCTCTCTGCCAGACTGACAGTCACACACACTGAGGTCTTTGTGACTTGCTCTGGCGTGATGATACTGGAACACACCAGCGGAGCTGAGCTTAAGCACCGCAATGTTGTGACCCTCCTGCCGGAAAGCTCCATGTTAACTTGGCAGGAGTGCACCCACAGAATGATCCTCTCTCTCTCTCCCGCTCTCTCTGTCTCTCTCACTCTCTTACTCTCTCTCTGTCTCTCTCCCAGTCTCTCTCTCAGTCTCTCTCTCAGTCTCTCTCTGTCTCTCTCTCTGTCTCTCTCTCTGTCTCTCTCTCTGTCTCTCTCTCTGTCTCTCTCTCTCTCACTCACTCTCTTACTCTCTTTCTCTCTCTGTCTCTCTCTCTCTCACTCTCTTTCTCTCTCTGTCTCTCTCTCTCTCTGTCTGTCTGTCTCTCTCTCACTCACTCTCTTACTCTCACTCTCTTTCTCTCTCTCTGTCTGTCTCTCACTCACTCTCTTACTCTCACTCTCTCTCTGTCTCTCTGTCTGTCTGTCTGTCTGTCTGTCTGTCTGTCTGTCTGTCTGTCTGTCTGTCTGTCTGTCTGTCTGTCCGTCCGTCCGTCCGTCCGTCCGTCCGTCCGTCCGTCCGTCCGTCCGTCCGTCCGTCCGTCCGTCCGTCCGTCCGTCCGTCCGTCCGTCCGTCTGTCTGTCTCTCTCTCTCTCTCTCACTCTCTCAGTCAGCTGGGCATATACAGCAAATGTTACCTAACAGGGGGTGAGAGAAGAAGATCAATATTGACATCTACAGGTTAAATGTAGCTTCACTACGTTCCCTTACAGGAGGGGTTGGGGGGAGAACGAGAGATAGACTATACAGAGATCCATACTGTATGGCGCCAGTACATGATTCCCTTATAACAGACTAATGTTAATTAAGTAACTGTCATGATTGGATTAGCATAATGTTTTTACTAATCCAATCAGTTTGTGGCTCTTGTGGGTGTAACCAATCAGTGAAAGCCAGTGGATCAGTCATCCTGTCACTAATCAGTGGAGGGGGAGAGTCAACACTGTCAATCAATGATTCACTCTGACTAAATGAAGGACAGAATACAAGCATTGGGTATTGTCCACATTGCACAGTTGTGTTTGATTTGTACAGCAGCTTGTCCAAAATTAAAGGGATTGACATTGACAGTTTGCCAAGGTAGCAGCTACTCTTCCTGGGGTCTGGCAAAATTAAGGCAGTTATACAATTTGAAAAACATTACTAAACGTTCATTACAGAATTCATACTCCACTACCACATATCTACAACGCAAAATCCATGTGTAGGTGTGTGTAGAGTGTTATCATGTGTGTGTATGCATGTGTCTGTGTTTGTGTTGCTTCACAGTCCCCGCTGTTCCATAAGGTGTATTTTTACCTGCTTTTTAAATCTGATTGTACTGCTTGCATCAGTTACCTGATGTGGAATAGAGTTCCATGTAGTCATGGCTCTATGTAGTAGTTGATCACACTGGCATTATTTTAGGCTTAGGGATTATGTTTTAGGTTTAGGGTTAGAACTAGGGTTGGAATTAGGGTTAGGGGCTAAATTCACATGTTAAAGTTAGGGTTAGGTTAAGGGTTAGGGGTTAGGAAAAATAGAATGGGAATCAATTGTTTGTTCCCCACAAGGACAGTAAAACAAACATGTATTTTATTTATTTTATTACACCTATTTAACGTCCCATCCACAAGGGGGCACTCTACATAGGGCATTGTCCCAATCACTGCCCTGGGGCATTGGGATATTATTTTTTAGAGAAGAAAGAGTCCCTCCCAACACCACTTCCAGCAGCATCTGGTCTCCCATCCAGGGATTAACCAGGACCAACCCTGCTTAGCTTCAGAGGCAAGTAAGCAGTGGGATTTTTTTTGTTATTTTTATTTAACCAGGTAAGTTGACTCAGAACACATTTTCATTTACAGCAACGACTTGGGGAATAGTTACAGGGGAGAAGAGAGGGAATGAATGAGCCCATTGGAAGCTGGGGATAATTAGGTGACTGTGATGGTATGAGGGTCAGATTGGGAATTTAGCCAGGACACAGGGGTTAACACCCCTACTCTTACGATAAGTGCCATGGGATCTGTAGTGACCACAGAGAGTCAGGACACCTGTTTAATGTCCCATTCAAAAGACAGAACCTTACACAGGGCAATGTCCCCAATCACTACCCTGGGGATATTTATTTTTAGACCAGAGGAAAGGGTGCCTCCTACTGGCCCTCCAACACCACTTCCAGCAGCTTCTGGTCTCCCATCCAGGACCAACCCTGCTTAGCTTCAGAAGCAATCCATCAGTGGGATGCAGGGTGGTATGCTGCTGTGTGTGCATGTGTGTGAGTGCATGCGTGTTTGTGCGTATGTGGGTGTGTTTACTGTGAAAAATTTGAAAACCACTGTGAAACCAGTAAAGCCACTCCAACCAGTTACTCAGTCAGCTGTGGTCTGTGACCAGGAGGGAGGGGAAAGTGATAGTGGGGAGGTGAGAGGTCAAAGGTCAGGGGAAACCAGATCTGCTTGTGTGCAAAACTACACAGGAGGCACACGTAACTGTAAAATGGGATGACCAGCTAAGAGTAGCACAAGGAAATGTGTAGAAAAACAAACCAACTTCATCAAGCCGTTATTAAATGCAGAAATAGCTTTGCCATTTCCTGGTTGCTACAATTCTAATAGTTTGCCTCATTTTTGTGTATTTGACAAAACAGGCAAGTATAGTGTAGAGCAGTGGTCACCAACCTTTTCTGAGTAACCTAATAAAATAAAAAAATACACAGTACCAGTCAAAAGTCTGGACACACCTACTCATTCCAGGATTTTTCTTTATTTTTACTCATTTCTACATTGTATAATAATAGTGAAGACATCAAAACTATGAAATAACACATGGAATCATGTAGTAACTAAAAAAGTGTTAAACAAATCAAATGTATTTTATATTTGACATTCTTCAAAGTAGCCTTTGCCTTGATGACAGCTTTGCACACTCTTGGCATGGTAAGTCATGGCAGTCCCCTGATGATGGTAAATTATGCAATGCACTAAGGAGCGATGTGTGTGTGTGTGTGTGTGTGTGTGTGTGTGTGTGTGTGTGTGTGTGTGTGTGTGTGTGTGTGTGTGTGTGTGTGTGTGTGTGTGTGTGTGTGTGTGTGTGTGTGTGTGTGTGTGTGTGTGCGTGAGTGAGTGAGTGAGGACATGAAAAGAGGATTTGGAGCAACTTTGCCAGCATGAAATATCCTTCTATATCAGCCAAACAACTTTCTTACTGTCCTTATTGTTCTTTCTTCTGTTCTGAACCTTTTAAGATGAAACCGACAAATAGACATCAGAGACAGAGACAAAATATCAGAAGGCTAAAGAGGACCAGCTGTTTCTGGTCAGAGAAGAGGTGGGAGGACAGAGAAAAGGAGAGAACGAGAGAGAACGAGAGAGAGAGAGCGAGAGAGAGAAACATTTTACATTTGGTTAGAAATAAATAAGGAAATAATCTCAACAGAGAAAAATGTCCTCCTGTGTGCTACCTATATCCCCCCTGTAGAATCCCCATACTTTAATAAAGACAGTCTTTCCATCCTATAGGGGGAAATAACAACCATTTCCAGGGACATGTACTAGTCTGTTGTGACCTAAATGCCAGAACTGGACAAGAACCTGACATTCTCAGTCAGCACACAGGGGGACAAACATCTACCTGGAGGTGAGAGCATTCCCTCCCCAATATGCCCCCTTAGACACAACTACGACAAAACAATCAACAAAAACGGGTCACAACTCCAGCAGCTCTGTCGCACGCTGGGTCTGTACATAGTCATAGCCAATCTCTTTTAGACAACTTCCTGGACAAAACGTTGCACTGTAATAGGGAAGGTGTAAACCTGGCAGTAGAAAGTCTAAACAGTATATTTGACCTCTCAGCTGCCCTATCAAGTCTAAACATGTCATCCATACAACCTAAGAACATGAACAACAATGACAAATGGTTTAAAGAAGAATGTAAAAACCTACGAAAGAAACCTATCCAACCAAAAACACAGAGACCCAAAAAACCTGAGCCTTCACTATGGTGAATCACTAAAACACAATAAAAAAACATGGAGAAAAAAGAAGGAACAGCACGTCAGAAATCAGCTCAATGTAATTGAACCACTCCTGGGAACATTACATTAGAATAGAATTCTGGGAACATTTAAATACACTAAACAAACAACAACATGAAGAGCTATCTATCCAAAATGGGAATCTATGGATAAACCACTTCTCCAATATTTTTTGGCCCAATAACAAAGTACAAACAGCAAAAACATATACATGATGAAATAAAAATCTTAGAGTCAGCTTTTAAAGACTTCCAGAACCCACTGGATTCTCCAATTACATTGAATAAACTACAGGACAAAATACAAACCCTTCAACCCAAAAAGGCATGTGGTGTTGATGGTATCCTAAATTAAATTATAAAATATACAGACCACAATTTCCAATTGGCTATACTTAAACTCAGTTTCGGCATCTTTCCCAATACGTAGAGCCAAGGACTGATCACCCCAATCCACAAAAGTGGAGACAAATTCAACCCCAATAACTACCATGGGATAAGCGTCAACAGCAACCTTGGGAAAGTCCTCTGCATTATCATTAACAGCAGACTCCTACATTTCCTCAGTGAAAACAATGTCCTGATCAAATGTCAAATTGTCTTTTTACCAAATTATAGTACGACAGACCACATATTCACCCTACACACCCGAATTGACAAACAAACAAAACAAAAGCAAAGTCTTCTCATGCTTTGTTGATTTCAAAAAAGCGTTTGACTCAAATTGGCTCAAGAATCTGCTATATAAATTGATGGAAAGTGGTGTTGGGGGGAAAACATACAACATTATAAACTCTATGTACGCAAAGTGTGTGGTTAAAATTGGCAAAACATGGACAGATTGCTTTCCTCAGGGTCAGGGGGTGAGACAGGGATGCAGATTGAGCCTCAACCTCTTTCAACATTTATATCAACAAATTGGTGAGGGATCTAAAATAGTCTGAAGCACCTGGCCTCAACCTACTGTACGCTGAAGTCAAATGTTTACAAATGATCTGGTGCTTCTGTCCCAAACAAGAAGGGCCTACAACAGCACCTAGATCTTCAGCACAGATTATGTGGGACTTGGGCCCTGACAGTAAATCTCAGTAAGACAAAAAATATTAGTGTTCCAAAAAAAGTTAAAGTTTCCAGCAAATAGAGCACACAAAAAACTATACATACCTCGGCCTAAACACAGCACTACAGGTAACTTGCACAAATCTGTGAACGAGCTGAGAGACAAGGCAAGAAGGGCCTTCTATGCCATCAAAATGAACATAAAATTCAACATACCAATTAAGATCTGGCTAAAAATACTTGACTCACTTATAGAACCATTTGCCCTCTATGGTTGTGAGGTCTGGGGTCCCTCACCAACCAAGAATTCACAAAATGGGACAAACACCAAATTGAGACTGCATACAGAATTCTGCAAAAACATCCACCGTGTGCAACATAAAATACCAATAATGCATGCAGAGTAGAATTCGGACGATTCACACTAATTATCATAATCCAGAACAGCGTAATAAAATTCTACAACCATCAAAAAGGAAGTGATTGCCAAACCTTCCATAACAAAGCCATCAGCTACAGAGAGATGAACCTGGAGTCCCTTCAGCAAGCTGGTCCTGGGGCTCTGCTCACAAACACAAACAGACCCCACAGAGCCCCAGAAGAGCAACACAATTACACCCCAAAAAATCATGAAAAAACAATAAGATAATTATTGACACATTGGAAAGAATCAACAAAAAACTAAGCAAACTGGAATGTTATTTGGCCCTAAACAGAGAATACACAGTAGCAGAAGACCTGACCACCGTGACTGACCCAAAATTTTGAAAAGCTTTGACTATGTACAGACAGTGAGCATGGCCTTGCTATCGAGAGAGGCTGTCATAGGCAGACCTGGCTCTCAAGAGAAGACAGGCTACAGTAGCTTCACAAAGTATTCACACCCTTTGATTTTTCCACATTTTGTTGTGTTACAAAGTGGGATTAAAATGGATTTAATTGTCATTTTTTTGTCAACAATCTATGCAAAATATATTCATGTTTTAGAATTTGTCTTCCAGTGGGTTGAATAGATAAAGTTGAAGTCGGAAGATTTTAAAACTCGTTTTTCAACCACTCCACAAATTTCTTGTCAACAACCTATAGTTTTGGCAAGTCGGTTAGGACATCTACTTTGTGCATGACACAAGTAATTTTTCCAACAATTGTTTGCAGACAGATTATTTCACTTATAATTCACTGTATGTATCAAAATTCCAGTGGGTCAGAAGTTTACATACACTAAGTTGACTGTGCCTTCCAGTGGGTTTGAAAATTCCAGAAAATTGTCATGGCTTTAGAAGCTTCTGATAGGCTAATTGACATCATTTGAGTCAATTGGAGGTGTACCTGTGGATGTATTTCAAGGCCTACCTTCAAACTCAGAGCCTCTTTGCTGACATAATGGGAAAATCAAAAGAAACCAGCCGAGACCTCAGAAAATAAATTGTAGACCTCCACAAGAATGGTTCATCCGTAGGAGCAATTTCCAAACGCCTGAAGGTACCACGTTCATCTGTATAAACAATAGTACGCAAGTATAAACACCATGGGACCACACAGCTGTCATACCGCTCAGGAATGAGACGCGTTC
Source organism: Salvelinus alpinus (assembly GCF_045679555.1). Lineage (NCBI taxonomy): Eukaryota > Metazoa > Chordata > Actinopteri > Salmoniformes > Salmonidae > Salvelinus > Salvelinus alpinus. The sequence continues at coordinate 37,718,375 of NC_092102.1, read as the reverse complement.
TGTCTCCTACAGATGAACGTACTTTGGTGCGAAAAGTGCAAATCAATCCCAGAACAACAGCAAAGGAACTTGTGAAGATGCTGGAGGAAACAGGTACAAAAGTATCTATATCCACAGTAAAATTAGTCCTATATCGGCATAACCTGAAGGCCGCTCAGCAAGGAAGAAGCCACTGCTCCAAAAACACCATAAAAAAGCCAGACTACGGTTTGCAACTGCACATGGGGACAAAGATCATACTTTTTGGAGAAATGTCCTCTGGTCTGATGAAACAAAAATAGAACTGTTTGGACATAATGACCATCGTTATGTTTGGAGGAAAAAGGGGGAAGCTTGCAAGCCGAAGAACACCATGCCACCCGCGAAGCACGGGGGTGGCAGCATCATGTTGTGGGGGTGCTTTGCTGCAGGAGGGACTGGTGCACTTCACAAAATAGATGGCATCACGAGGAAAGGAAAATTATGTCGATATATTGAGGCAACATCTCAAGACATCAGTCAGGAAGTTAAAGCTTGGTCGCAAATGGGTCTTCTAAATGGACAATGACCCCAAGCATACTTCCAAAGTTGTGGCAAAATGGCTTAAGGACAAGTCAAGGTATTGGAGTGGCCATCACAAAGCCCTGACCTGAATCCCATAGAAAATGTGTGGGTAGAACTGAAAAAGCGTGTGTGAGCAAGGAGGCCTACAAACCTGACTCAGTTACACCAGCTCTGTCAGGATGAATGTGCCAAAATTCACCCAACTTATTGTGGGAAGCTTGTGGAAGGCTACCCGAAACGTTTGACCCACTGTTAAACAATTTAAAGGCAATGCTACCAAATACTAATTGAGTGTATGTAAACTTCTGACCCACTGGGAATGTGATGTAAGAAATAAAAGCTGAAATAAATCATTCTCTCTACTATTATTCTGACATTTCACATTCTTAAAATAAAGTGGTGATCCTAACTGACCTAAGACAGGGAATTTTTACTTGGATTAAATGTCAGAAATTGTGAAAAACTGAGGTTAAATGTATTTCACTAAGGTGTATGTAAACTTCCAACTTCAACTGTAGGTAATTGTCCTGCTGAATGGTGAATTTGTCTCCCAGTGTCTGTTGAAAAGCACACTGAATCAAGTTTCCTTCTAGGATTGTGCCTGTGCTTAGCTCTATTTAGTTTATTTTTATCCTTAAAAACTCCCTAGTTCTTGCCGATGACAAGCATACCCATAACATGATGCAGCCACCACCATGCTTGAAAATATGAAGAGTGGTACTCAGTGATGTGTTGTGTTGGATTTGCCTCAAACATAACGCTTTGTATTCAGGATAAAAAGTCAATTTATTTGGCAATTTTTTTGCAGCATTAATGCAAATAGGATGCATGTTTTGGAATATTTTTATTCTGTACAGGCTTTCTTCTATTCACTCTGTCATTTGTGTCAGTATTGTGGAGTAACTACAACGTTGTTGGTCCATCCTCAGCTTTCTCCTATCACAGCCATTAAACTCTGTAACTGTTTTAAAATCACCATGGGCCTCATGGTGAAATCCATGACCGGTTTCCTTCCTCTCCGGCAACTGAGTTTGGAAAGGCATCTGTATCTCTGTAGTGACTGTGTGTATTGATACACATTCAAAAGACAACATACAAACATCAACCTCACTCCTGCCCAGACCCACCTCCTGCCCAGACCCACCTGTTCTCACCCCTACCATTTTGTTCCTCTCTGTCGCTCACGCTCTCTCAATATTTAGATCATGAAGCATATGATTTCAATGTCTTCCTTTTTCCCCCACCAATCTACCAATAGATGCCCTTCTTTTCCAACCATTGGAAAACCTCCCTGGTCTTACAGATTATCTTACAGATAATTGTACGTGTTGGGTGCAGAGACTAGGTAGTCATTAAAAAAATCATATTAAGCACTATTATTGCACACAGAGTGAGTCCATGTAACTTAGTATGTGACTTGTTAAGCACATTTTCACTCCTTCCATAACAAAAGGGTGGAACACTTATTGACTCAGGACATTTCAGCCTTTCATTTTATTTATTTATTTGTAAACATTTCTAAAAACATAATTCCACTTTCAATTTACGGGGTATTGTGTGTAGATCAGTGATACAAAATCTAAATGTAATCCATTTTAAATTCAGGCTGTAACACAACAAAATGTGGTATAAGTGAAGGGGTGTGAATACTTTTTGAAGGCACTGTACAGTATGTTATTAGTTTAAGCAGACTGTGTTTGCCTATTATTGTGACTTAGATGAAGATCAGATCACATTATGACCAATTTATGCAGAAATCCAGGTAATTCTAAAGGGTTCACATACTTTATCTTCCCACTGTATGAGCACACCGCCCACAAAATGAGGTGGAAACCGAGCTGCACTTCCTAACCTCCTGCCAAATGTTTGACCATATTAGAGACACATTTCCCTTAGATTACACAGACCCACAAATACTTTGAAAACAAATCCAAACTTAATAAATTCCCATATCTATTGGGTGAAATACCACAGTGTACCATCACAGCAGCAATATGGGTGACCTGTTGCCACAAGAAAAGGGCAACCAGCGAAGGACAAACACAACCCATATTTATGTTTATTTATTTTCCCTTTTGTACTTTAACTATTTGCACATCGTTACAACACTGTATATAGACATAATACGACATTTAAAATGTCTCTATTCCTTTGGAACTTTTGTGAGTGTAGTGTTTACTGTTCATTTTTTATTGTTTATATCACTTATGCTTATTATCTATTTCACTTGCTTTGGTAATGTAACCATATGGAGAGAGAGAGAGAGAGAGAGAGAGAGAGAGAGAGAGAGAGAGAGAGAGAGAGAGAGAGAGAGAGAGAGAGAGAGAGAGAGAGAGAGAGAGAGAGAGAGAGAGAGAGAGAGAGAGAGAGAGAGAGAGAGAGAGAGAGAGAGAGAGAGAGAGAGAGAGAGAGAGAGGTTAGCTGTGGTGTTGCGGATCAGAAGGTCTTGTGTAAGTTTATAAAGGCTATAAAACATATGCTGGGGTTAGAGTTGCAAAATACTAGCTTCCTCTCTCTCTGTGTGTAGGCCGAGCACTGTGCACTGCTCTATTCTATTCTAGTCTGTGTGTGCCTCGCTCTATTCTTTTCACCCACTTTCTCTCCGTCCATCTCTAAATCTCTCTCTCTCTAACTCTCTCTCTACAACTCCCTCTCTCTCTCTCCAACTCCCTCTCTCTCTCCCACTCTCTCTAACTCTCTCACTCTCAATTCAAATCAATTAGCTTTATTGGCATGGGAAACATGTTTACATTGCCAAAGCAAGTGAAATAAATGATAAACAAAAGTGAAACAAACAATCAGAAGTGAACAGTAAACATTACACTCATAAAAGTTTCAAAATAATAGAGACACTTCAAATGTCATATTACTGGCTATATACAGTCTTGTAACTATGTGCAAAGAGTTAAAGTAGAAAAGTGAAAATAAATAAACATAAATATGGGTTGTATTTACAGTGGTGTTTGTTCTTCACTGATAGACCTTTTCTTGTGGCAACATATTGCTGCTGTGATGGCACACTGGGGTATTTCACCCAGTAGATATGGGAATTTATCAAAATTGGGTTTGTTTTCAAATTCTTTGTGGGTCTGTGTAATCTGAGGGAAATATGTGTCTCTAATATGGTCATACATTGGGCAGGAGGTTAGGAAGTGCAGCTCAGTTTCCACCTCATTTTGTGGGCAGTGCGCACATAGCCTGTCTTCTCTTGAGAGCCAGGTCTGCCTACAGCGGTATTCAGGTATTCTGCCCCTGTATAATCTCGGTTTAGAGCCAAATAGCATTCCAGTTTGCTTTGTTCTTTGGTTAGTTCTTTACAATGTGTAAAGTAATACTTTTTTTGTTTTCTCATGATTTTATTGGGTCTAATTGTGTTGCTGTCCAGGGGCTCTGTGGGGTCTGTTTGTGAGCAGAGCCCCAGGACCAGCTTGCCGAGGGGACTCTTCTATAGGTTCATCTCTCTGTAGGTGATGGCTTTGTTGTGGAAGGTTTGGGAATCGCTTCCTTTTAGGTGGTTGTAGAATTTAACAGCTCTTTTCTGGATTTTGATAATTACCGGTTATCATCCTAATTCTGCTCTGCATGCATTATTTGGTATTTGTCTCTCAAGGTTGGGTAGTTTTTTTCCTGGTCAGGTCACAAGGTCAGGGAAGAGCCAAGGACCTAAGCATGGCTAATAATAGGGCTGGTCGGTAAACCCTAAAAGAAACGATATACCGGTATACATTCACGGACCGGTTTGGACTTCAGTAATGACTCGAAAAAATGATGGCAATCATCCATTTTGATCACCAGTAAGAATCTGCTAACAGCCGAGAACTGCTAGCTAACTTTCTAGCACAACAAGTCAACAACTTGGGGAGGGCAAGCTTGCCCCCGTAAAACAGAGTACTACCCTAGTGGTGAAAGTAAGAACTGCAATTGAAGCCGAAAATATACAGTCGAAGAGGAAAATTATTATTCTCACAAACGATTATTTTATTTTTTTACGAAATAGAGGCATACTAAGACAAAATAAACGTGACAGTTTGTAAATGATACCAAATTAGTGAAGAAAATAATGAAATTCATGAAAATTATGGAATTGAATAAATAATTATGCAAATAGAAATCATTGGTTGAGTACCAGAGTTTGAGGCTACAAAAGAGGATTTCATTCCTATGCAATGTTCTACAAATAGGACTACTTCACTGTCAGTTTTGTCCTTTTTAGTTGACGTTTGGTTGAACAGCAATCAGAATGGAGATTTAAACCACTTACAATGAATTTGTTGCCATGCACTACCGATAAAGCATATTTAGAACTATGACTATTCAGAAACATCAAATACCGTAAAATATGTTTTAAATACTGTGATATGATATTTATGCCATATCGCCAAGCCCTAGCCAATAAGCATGAAGAAATGCTGAGCTCTTTACTTTCTGGTTGCAACAGAGAATCATCCCACTGTATGCATGCACAAAGCATTCCTCCCTCCCACTCACTCACTCACTCACTCACTCTCCCACTCACTCACTCTCCCACTCACTCACTCACTCACTCACTCACTCACTCACTCACTCACTCACTCACATTATGAAACTGATTACACTTCTCATCTCCAGCTCAAACAAACAGATAATTAATGTCTCATCCAAGCATAACACATACACACACACACACACACACACACACACACACACACACACACACACACACACACACACACACACACACACACACACACACCCTTTCACCATGTTTATTTGGGCTTTTGATCAAAGAATGATTCAGGGTCAACCACAGTGATGTAATCTAATAGCAGAGAAAGAAAACCTGTAACCACCAATGACACACCAACACATCCACAAGTTACCACACGTGTTTTTACTGTCTGGAGCAGCACTGGGCTGAGGAGTCAGACAGGCCTGGGGAAATGTAGCCTGCCTCTGTCGTGGTGCACGCTCTGGTTAGCAATGGTCCAGTTTACACCTAGCCCACCCTGTGTGGGGTCGCAATAAACCGGATGCATCTGGTTTTCAGGAGAAATGGAAAGAGCCTGTGACGCGACTTCCACTTGTGGACGTTAACAAGGTGACACTCCATCCTAACTCCTCCTCCACATTTACTGGATTGGATCAACAGTAGAGAAGATAACCTCCCCCAACAGTTTTTTTCTTCTAGTCAGGTCCAGAAAGAAAGAAATGCCGTTCCGGCTACGTTAGGTTACACATAGCCCAGATACTGGAGCTGAAATGCTAGACATGCGAGATGCAGAATGCTAGCAGGCTGGGCTACACCACCCCCTCTCCCCTGTTGCCATTCATCTAGAATGACCTTGGACCTATTGGTGTATGAGTAGGAGAGTTAACCCTTTACGAACACACACCTTACAGTGTAATCATAGGGCCGGTATATAGGACTAGGGGCAGAGGGTTAGAGGAGAGAGAGAAGGTTTGAGGAGAGAGAGAGGGTTAGAGGAGAGAGAGAGGGTTGGAGGAGAGAGAGAGGGTTGGAGGAGAGAGAGAGGGTTAGAGGAGCGAGAGAGGGTTAGAGGAGAGAGGGTTGGAGGAGAGAGAGAGGGTTGGAGGAGAGAGAGAGGGTTAGAGGAGAGAGAGAAGGTTTGAGGAGAGAGAGAGGGTTAGAGGAGAGAGAGAGGGTTGGAGGAGAGAGAGAGGGTTAGAGGAGAGAGAGAGTTAGAGGAGAGAGAGGGTTGGAGGAGAGAGAGAGGGTTGGAGGAGAGAGAGAGGGTTGGAGGAGAGAGAGAGGGTTGGAGGAGAGAGAGAGGGTTGGAGGAGAGAGAGAGGGTTGGAAGAGAGAGAGAGGGTTAGAGGAGCGAGAGAGGGTTAGAGGAGAGAGGGTTGGAGGAGAGAGAGAGGGTTGGAGGAGAGAGAGAGGGTTGGGGGAGAAAAATGGTTGGGGAAAGAGAGAGGGTTGGGAAGAGAGAGAGGGTTGGGGGAGAGAGAGAGGGTTGGGGAGAGAGAGAGGGTTGGAGGAGAGAGAGAGGGTTGGGGGAGAGAGCGGGTTGGAGGAGAGAGAGAGGGTTGGAGGAGAGAGAGAGGGTTGGGGGAGAGAGAGGGTTGGGGAGAGAGAGAGGGTTGGAGGAGAGAGAGAGGGTTGGGGGAGAAAAATGGTTGGGGAGAGAGAGAGGGTTGGGGAGAGAGAGAGGGTTGGGGGAGAGAGAGGGTTGGAGGAGAGAGAGAGGGTTGGGGGAGAGAGAGGTTTGGAGGAGAGAGAGAGGGTTGAGAGAGAGAGAGGGTTGAGAGAGAGGTTTGGAGGAGAGAGGGGGTTGGTGAGAGAGAGGGTTGGAGGAGAGAGAGAGTTGGAGGAGAGAGAGAGGGTTGGGGGAGAGAGAGAGGGTTGGAGGAGAGAGAGAGAGAGGGTTGGAGGAGAGAGAGAGGGTTGGAGGAGAGAGAGAGGGTTAGAGGAGAGAGAGAGGGTTGGAGGAGAGAGAGAGGGTTGGAGGAGAGAGAGAGGGTTGGAGGAGAGAGAGAGGGTTAGAGGAGAGAGAGAGGGTTAGAGGAGAGAGAGAGGGTTGGAGGAGAGAGAGAGGGTTGGGGGGAGAAAAATGGTTGGGGAGAGAGAAAGGGTTGGGGAGAGAGAGAGGGTTGGAGGAGAGAGAGAGGGTTGGGGGAGAGAGAGGGTTGGAGGAGAGAGAGAGGGTTGGAGGAGAGAGAGAGGGTTGGAGGAGAGAGAGAGGGTTGGGGGAGAGAGAGGGTTGGGGAGAGAGAGAGGGTTGGAGGAGAGAGAGAGGGTTGGGGGGAGAAAAATGGTTGGGGAGAGAGAGAGGGTTGGGGAGAGAGAGAGGGTTGGGGGAGAGAGAGGGTTGGAGGAGAGAGAGAGGTTTGGAGGAGAGAGAGAGGGTTGAGAGAGAGAGAGGGTTGAGGGAGAGGTTTGGAGGAGAGAGGGGGTTGGTGAGAGAGAGGGTTGGGGGAGAGAGAGGGTTGGAGGAGAGAGAGAGGGTTGGAGGAGAGAGAGAGGGTTGGGGGAGAGAGAGGGTTGGAGGAGAGAGAGAGGGTTGGGGGAGAGAGAGGGTTGGGGAGAGAGAGAGGGTTGGAGGAGAGAGAGAGGGTTGGAGGAGAGAGAGAGGGTTGGAGGAGAGAGAGGGTTGGGGGGAGAAAAATGGTTGGGGAGAGAGAGACGGTTGGGGAGAGAGAGAGGTTTGGGGGAGAGAGAGGGTTGGGGAGAGAGAGGGCTGGGGGAGAGAGAGAGTTGGGGGGGAGAGAGGGTTGGAGGAGAGAGAGAGGGTTGGGGGAGAGAGAGGGTTGGGGAGAGAGAGGGCTGGGGGAGAGAGAGAGTTTGGGGAGAGAGGGGGTTGGAGGAGAGAGAGGGTTGGAGGAGAGAGAGGGTTGGGGAGAGAGAGGGCTGGGGGAGAGAGAGAGTTGGGGGAGAGAGAGGGTTGGAGGAGAGAGAGATGGTTGGGGAGAGAGAGGGCTGGGGGAGAGAGAGAGTTCGGGGAGAGAGAGGGTTGGAGGAGAGAGAGGGTTGGGGAGAGAGACGGTTGGGGAGAGAGACGGTTGGGGAGAGAGACGGTTGGGGGAGAGAGAGGGTTGGAAGAGAGAGAGGGTTGGGGAGAGAGAGGGTTGGAAGAGAGAGGGTTGGAAGAGAGAGGGTTGGAAGAGAGAGGGTTGGGGAGAGAGAGGGTTGGGGAGAGAGACGGTTGGGGAGAGAGAGGGCTGGGGGAGAGAGAGAGTTGGGGGAGAGAGAGGGTTGGAGGAGAGAGGGTTGGAGGAGAGAGGGTTGGAGGAGAGAGGGTTGGGGAGAGAGACGGTTGGGGAGAGAGAGGGCTGGGGGAGAGAGAGAGTTGGGGGAGAGAGAGGGTTGGAGGAGAGAGGGTTGGAGGAGAGAGGGTTGGGGAGAGAGAGTTGGGGGAGAGAGAGGGTTGGAGGAGAGAGAGGGTTGGAGGAGAGAGAGGGTTGGGGAGAGAGAAGGTTGGAAGAGATAGAGGGTTGGGGAGAGAGAGGATTGGGGAGAGAGAGGGTTGGAAGAGAGAGACGGTTGGGGAGAGAGACGGTTGGGGAGAGAGAGGGCTGGGGGAGAGAGAAGGTTGGAGGAGAGAGACGGTTGGGGAGAGAGACGGTTGGAGGAGAGAGAGGGCTGGGGGAGAGAGAAGGTTCGAGGAGAGAGAGGGTTGGGGGAGAGAGACGGTTGGAGGAGAGAGAGGGCTGGGGGAGAGAGACGGTTGGGGAGAGAGGTGGTTGGGGAGAGAAACGGTTGGGGAGAGAGACGGTTGGGGAGAGAGAGAGGGCTGGGGGAGAGAGAAGGTTGGAGGAGAGAGAGGGCTGGGGGAGAGAGAAGGTTGGGGAGAGAGAGGGCTGGGGGAGAGAGAAGGTTGGAGGAGAGAGAGGGCTGGGGGTGAGAGAAGGTTGGGAGACGGGGTTTGAGGGTCAAGCAGTTATCAAGTGAAAACGCCAACCAACGCTGTTCAGAAATAGTTGATATTGGAGTGTCACATCACAAACAGCTCTTTGGTGTGCGATGTTAAAACTGTTAGTCGGACAGCTCTTTGGTGTGCGATGTTAAAACTGTTAGTCGGACAGCTCTTTGGTGTGCAGTGTTAATAAAAGTGTTAGTCAGACAGCTCTTTGGTGTGCGATGTTAAAACTGTTAGTCGGACAGCTCTTTGGTGTGCAGTGTTATTAAAAGTGTTAGTCAGACAGCTCTTTGGTATTAAAAGTGTTAGTCAGACAGCTCTTTGGTGTGCAGTGTTAAAAGTGTTAGTCGTACAGCTCTTTGGTGTGCAGTGTTAAAAGTGTTTGTCAGACAGCTCTTTGGTGTGCGGTGTTAAAAGTGTTAGTCAGACAGCTCTTTGGTGTGCGGTGTTAAAAGTGTTAGTCAGACAGCTCTTCGGTGTGCGGTGTTAAAAGTGTTAGTCAGATAGCTCTTTGGTGTGCGGTATTAAAAGTGTTAGTCAGACAGCTCTTTGGTGTGCAGTGTTAAAAGTGTTAGTCAGACAGCTCTTTGGTGTGCAGTGTTAAAAGTGTTAGTCAAAAAGCTCTTTGGTGTGCAGTGTTAAAAGTGTTAGTCAGACAGCTCTTTGGTGTGCAGTGTTAAAAGTGTTAGTCAGACAGCTCTTTGGTGTGCGGTGTTAAAAGTGTTAGTCAGACAGCTCTTTGGTGTGCAGTGTTAAAAGTGTTAGTCAGACAGCTCTTTGGTGTGCAGTGTTAAAAGTGTTAGTCAGACAGCTCTTTGGTGTGCAGTGTTAAAAGTGTTAGTCAGACAGCTCTTTGGTGTGCAGTGTTAAAAGTGTTAGTCAGACAGCTCTTTGGTGTGCAGTGTTAAAAGTGTTAGTCAGACAGCTCTTTGGTGTGCAGTGTTAAAAGTGTTAGTCAGACAGCTCTTTGGTGTGCAGTGTTAAAAGTGTTAGTCAGACAGCTCTTTGGTGTGCAGTGTTAAAAGTGTTAGTCAGACAGCTCTTTGGTGTGCAGTGTTAAAAGTGTTAGTCGGACAGCTCTTTGGTGTGCGGTGTTAAAAGTGTTAGTCGGACAGCTCTTTGGTGTGCGGTGTTAAAAGTGTTAGTCAGACAGCTCTTTGGTGTGCGGTGTTAAAAGTGTTAGTCGGACAGCTCTTTGGTGTGCGGTGTTAAAAGTGTTAGTCAGACAGCTCTTTGGTGTGCGGTGTTAAAAGTGTTAGTCGGACAGCTCTTTGGTGTGCGGTGTTAAAAGTGTTAGTCAGACAGCTCTTTGGTGTGCAGTGTTAAAAGTGTTAGTCGGACAGCTCTTTGGTGTGCGGTGTTAAAAGTGTTAGTCAGACAGCTCTTTGGTGTGCAGTGTTAAAAGTGTTAGTCGGACAGCTCTTTGGTGTGCGGTGTTAAAAGTGTTAGTCAGACAGCTCTTTGGTGTGCGGTGTTAAAAGTGTTAGTCAGACAGCTCTTTGGTGTGCAGTGTTAAAAGTGTTAGTCGGACAGCTCTTTGGTGTGCGGTGTTAAAAGTGTTAGTCGGACAGCTCTTTGGTGTGCGGTGTTAAAAGTGTTAGTCAGACAGCTCTCTTGACTCCCTGACCTCTTGTCTTTTGTAGGCTGGGATGAATCTCACCGCCTGTCGTCATCAGGGGACTGCCATGACTTACCATGGTGAATTATGCAATGCACTAAGGGGGAGACACAGATTGGTGTGTGTGTAAGTAAGAAAGTGAGAGAGAACGAGAGAGAGAGAGAGAGAGAGAGAGAGAGAGAGAGAGAGAGAGAGAGAGAGAGAGAGAGAGAGAGAGAGAGAGAAATGTCCTATTCTCCATGCCGATATTAAGTGAGTGGCCAATGCCAGAGGGGGGTGGTGAGTTTGTCCGAACGCCTCGTCTTCCATGGATTTGAGCTGGCTTTAGTATGACATCCTCGTGGTTGGAGGAGAGGAGGGCAAGGGGCACAGCGATAGAAAGAGATGGAGGAGAGGACAGCAATGGGCACAGAGATAGAAAGAGATGGAGGAGAGGACAGCAAGGGGCCACAGAGATAGAAAGAGATGGAGGAGAGGACAGCAAGGGGCCACAGAGATAGAAAGAGATGGAGGAGAGGACAGCAAGGGGCCACAGAGATAGAAAGAGATGGAGGAGAGGACAGCAAGGGGCCACAGAGATAGAAAGAGATGGAGGAGAGGACAGCAAGGGGCCACAGAGATAGAAAGAGATGGAGGAGAGGACAGCACGGGGCCACAGAGATAGAAAGAGATGAAGGAGAGGACAGCACGGGCCACAGAGATAGAAAGAGATGAAGGAGAGGACAGCAAGGGGCCACAGAGATAGAAGGAGATGGAGGAGAGGACAGCACGGGGCCACAGAGATAGAAAGAGATGGAGGAGAGGACAGCAAGGGGCCACAGAGATAGAAAGAGATGGAGGAGAGGACAGCAAGGGGCCACAGAGATAGAAAGAGATGGAGGAGAGGACAGCAAGGGGCCACAGAGATAGAAAGAGATGGAGGAGAGGACAGCAAGGGCCCACAGAGATAGAAAGAGATGGAGGAGAGGACAGCAAGGGGCCACAGAGATAGAAAGAGATGGAGGAGAGGACAGCAAGGGGCCACAGAGATAGATAGAGATGGAGGAGAGGACAGCAAGGGGCCACAGAGATAGAAAGAGATGGAGGAGAGGACAGCAAGGGGCCACAGAGATAGAAAGAGATGGAGGAGAGGACAGCAAGGGGCCACAGAGATAGAAAGAGATGGAGGAAAGGACAGCAAGGGGCCACAGAGATAGAAAGAGATGGAGGAGAGGACAGCACGGGGCCACAGAGATAGAAAGAGATGAAGGAGAGGACAGCACGGGCCACAGAGATAGAAAGAGATGAAGGAGAGGACAGCAAGGGGCCACAGAGATAGAAGGAGATGGAGGAGAGGACAGCACGGGGCCACAGAGATAGAAAGAGATGGAGGAGAGGACAGCAAGGGGCCACAGAGATAGAAAGAGATGGAGGAGAGGACAGCAAGGGGCCACAGAGATAGAAAGAGATGGAGGAGAGGACAGCAAGGGGCCACAGAGATAGAAAGAGATGGAGGAGAGGACAGCAAGGGCCCACAGAGATAGAAAGAGATGGAGGAGAGGACAGCAAGGGGCCACAGAGATAGAAAGAGATGGAGGAGAGGACAGCAAGGGGCCACAGAGATAGATAGAGATGGAGGAGAGGACAGCAAGGGGCCACAGAGATAGAAAGAGATGGAGGAGAGGACAGCAAGGGCCCACAGAGATAGAAAGAGATGGAGGAGAGGACAGCAAGGGGCCACAGAGATAGAAAGAGATGGAGGAGAGGACAGCAAGGGGCCACAGAGATAGATAGAGATGGAGGAGAGGACAGCAAGGGGCCACAGAGATAGAAAGAGATGGAGGAGAGGACAGCAAGGGGCCACAGAGATAGAAAGAGATGGAGGAGAGGACAGCAAGGGGCCACAGAGATAGAAAGAGATGGAGGAGAGGACAGCAAGGGGCCACAGAGATAGAAAGAGATGGAGGAGAGGACAGCACGGGGCCACAGAGATAGAAAGAGATGAAGGAGAGGACAGCACGGGCCACAGAGATAGAAAGAGATGAAGGAGAGGACAGCAAGGGGCCACAGAGATAGAAGGAGATGGAGGAGAGGACAGCACGGGGCCACAGAGATAGAAAGAGATGGAGGAGAGGACAGCAAGGGGCCACAGAGATAGAAAGAGATGGAGGAGAGGACAGCAAGGGGCCACAGAGATAGAAAGAGATGGAGGAGAGGACAGCAAGGGGCCACAGAGATAGAAAGAGATGGAGGAGAGGACAGCAAGGGCCCACAGAGATAGAAAGAGATGGAGGAGAGGACAGCAAGGGGCCACAGAGATAGAAAGAGATGGAGGAGAGGACAGCAAGGGGCCACAGAGATAGAAAGAGATGGAGGAGAGGACAGCAAGGGGCCACAGAGATAGAAAGAGATGGAGGAGAGGACAGCAAGGGCCCACAGAGATAGAAAGAGATGGAGGAGAGGACAGCAAGGGGTCACAGAGATAGAAAGAGATGGAGGAGAGGACAGCAAGGGGCCACAGAGATAGATAGAGATGGAGGAGAGGACAGCAAGGGGCCACAGAGATAGAAAGAGATGGAGGAGAGGACAGCAAGGGCCCACAGAGATAGAAAGAGATGGAGGAGAGGACAGCAAGGGGCCACAGAGATAGAAAGAGATGGAGGAGAGGACAGCAAGGGGCCACAGAGATAGATAGAGATGGAGGAGAGGACAGCAAGGGGCCACAGAGATAGAAAGAGATGGAGGAGAGGACAGCAAGGGGCCACAGAGATAGAAAGAGATGGAGGAGAGGACAGCAAGGGGCCACAGAGATAGAAAGAGATGGAGGAGAGGACAGCAAGGGGCCACAGAGATAGAAAGAGATGGAGGAGAGGACAGCACGGGGCCACAGAGATAGAAAGAGATGAAGGAGAGGACAGCACGGGCCACAGAGATAGAAAGAGATGAAGGAGAGGACAGCAAGGGGCCACAGAGATAGAAGGAGATGGAGGAGAGGACAGCACGGGGCCACAGAGATAGAAAGAGATGGAGGAGAGGACAGCAAGGGGCCACAGAGATAGAAAGAGATGGAGGAGAGGACAGCAAGGGGCCACAGAGATAGAAAGAGATGGAGGAGAGGACAGCAAGGGGCCACAGAGATAGAAAGAGATGGAGGAGAGGACAGCAAGGGCCCACAGAGATAGAAAGAGATGGAGGAGAGGACAGCAAGGGGCCACAGAGATAGAAAGAGATGGAGGAGAGGACAGCAAGGGGCCACAGAGATAGATAGAGATGGAGGAGAGGACAGCAAGGGGCCACAGAGATAGAAAGAGATGGAGGAGAGGACAGCAAGGGGCCACAGAGATAGATAGAGATGGAGGAGAGGACAGCAAGGGGCCACAGAGATAGAAAGAGATGAAGGAGAGGACAGCAAGGGGCCACAGAGATAGAAAGAGATGGAGGAGAGGACAGCAAGGGGCCACAGAGATAGAAAGATAGTATTCATATCGATCCACTGTTGTGTATCATTTACACTGATGCAAATGGTCTCTACAGTACGCATGTAAGGCGCTACTAGGGCATTTTAAATTCTTGAATGTTTGAGAACTCACATTAAATTATTACCAAGTACTCGCAAAAAAAATCTAGGTTGAGAACATCAAATGCATGTACATTTATGTTAATTAGCCTAACGCCAGCCATGACATTTTTTCAACTATTAACCAAGGTTTCCAATATCATACTTGAGTCAACAACGAAAAGGAGTGCAATGTGAAATGTATTTATTGAACATGACAAGTAGGAGTAACATAACGAACACAAATGTAACAAAATGTCACATGAGGAGATGCATATATTAGGGGTGCAATAATACATGTATTGGTACCGAACCGTTTGGTAAGGGGACCTCGGTACGGTCTGCACTGTGAACCCGAATGAATACATAAACAAATATTTTCAAATATGTAAACACCAGGCCTATAGGCAATTCCTACACTGCGATGTATGCCATTGCCTCTTGGGTAAATCTGAGCTGAAAAAAACATTGTAGGCTAATCCATTAAAATAACTAGAGCCTATGCACACGTTGTAATCAAAATTCTAATCATAACTGGAGCATTTCAAATGATCCTTTTGTGAGGCGCAGCCAGGAACTAGTTGTGTACGATGGAGAGTGATGGGGTGGATAAACCTGAATATTTATTGGAATATTTAATATTTATATATTTACCCCGACTTCATCCCAGCATTCCACTAACACCTCAAACATGTTGACATATTTACACCGACTTCATCCCAGCATTCCACTAACACCTCAAACATGTTGACATATTTACACCGACTTCATCCCAGCATTCCACTAACACCTCAAACATGTTGACATATTTACACCGACTTCATCCCAGCATTCCACTAACACCTCAAACATGTTGACATATTTACCCCGACTTCATCCCAGCATTCCACCAACACTTCAAACATGTTGACATATTTACGCCGACTTCATCCCAGCATTCCACTAACACCTCAAACATGTTGACATATTTACACCGACTTCATCCCAGCATTCCACCAACACCTCAAACATGTTGACATATTTACCTCGACATCATCCCAGCATTCCACCAACATCTCAAACATGTTGACATATTTACACCGACTTCATCCCAGGATTCCACCAACATCTCAAACATGTTGACATATTTACGCCGACTTCATCCCAGCATTCCACTAACACCTCAAACATGTTGACATATTTACACCGACCTCATCCCAGCATTCCACTAACACCTCAAACATGTTGACATATTTACACCGACTTCATCCCAGCATTCCACTAACACCTCAAACATGTTGACATATTTACACCGACTTCATCCCAGCATTCCACCAACATCTCAAACATGTTGACATATTTACACCGACTTCATCCCAGCATTCCACTAACACCTCAAACATGTTGACATATTTACACCGACTTCATCCCAGCATTCCACTAACACCTCAAACATGTTGACATATTTACACCGACTTCATCCCAGCATTCCACTAACACCTCAAACATGTTGACATATTTACACCGACTTCATCCCAGCATTCCACCAACACCTCAAACATGTTGACATATTTACACCGACTTCATCCCAGCATTCCACCAACACCTCAAACATGTTGACATATTTACACCGACTTCATCCCAGCATTCCACTAACACCTCAAACATGTTGACATATTTACACCGACTTCATCCCAGCATTCCACTAACACCTCAAACATGTTGACATATTTACACCGACTTCATCCCAGCATTCCACTAACACCTCAAACATGTTGACATATTTACACCGACTTCGTCCCAGCATTCCACTAACACCTCAAACATGTTGACATATTTACGCCGACTTCATCCCAGCATTCCACTAACACCTCAAACATGTTGACATATTTACCCCGACTTCATCCCAGCATTCCACCAACACTTCAAACATGTTGACATATTTACACCGACTTCATCCCAGCATTCCACCAACACCTCAAACATGTTGACATATTTACCCCGACTTCATCCCAGCATTCCACCAACACTTCAAACATGTTGACATATTTACACCGACTTCGTCCCAGCATTCCACTAACACCTCAAACATGTTGACATATTTACGCCGACTTCATCCCAGCATTCCACTAACACCTCAAACATGTTGAAATATTTACCCCGACTTCATCCCAGCATTCCACCAACACTTCAAACATGTTGACATATTTACACCGACTTCATCCCAGCATTCCACCAACACCTCAAACATGTTGACATATTTACCCCGACTTCATCCCAGCATTCCACCGACACTTCAAACATGTTGACATATTTACGCCGACTTCATCCCAGCATTCCACTAACACCTCAAACATGTTGACATATTTACACCGACTTCATCCCAGCATTCCACTAACACCTCAAACATGTTGACATATTTACGCCGACTTCATCCCAGCATTCCACTAACACCTCAAACATGTTGACATATTTACCCCGACTTCATCCCAGCATTCCACCAACACTTCAAACATGTTGACATATTTACGCTGACTTCATCCCAGCATTCCACTAACACCTTAAACATGTTGACATATTTACACCGACTTCATCCCAGCATTCCACCAACACCTCAAACATGTTGACATATTTACCTCGACTTCATCCCAGCATTCCACCAACATCTCAAACATGTTGACATATTTACACCGACTTCATCCCAGCATTCCACCAACACCTCAAACATGTTGACATATTTACCCCGACTTCATCCCAGCATTCCACCAACACTTCAAACATGTTGACATATTTACGCCGACTTCATCCCAGCATTCCGCCAACACCTCAAACATGTTGACATATTTACACCGACTTCATGCCAGCATTCCACCAACACCTCAAACATGTTGACATATTTACCTCGACTTCATCCCAGCATTCCACCAACACCTCAAACATGTTGACATATTTACCCCGACTTCATCCCAGCATTCCACCAACACTTCAAACATGTTGACATATTTACCCCGACTTCATCCCAGCATTCCACCAACACTTCAAACATGTTGACATATTTACGCCGACTTCATCCCAGCATTCCGCCAACACCTCAAACATGTTGACATATTTACACCGACTTCATCCCAGCATTCCACTAACACCTCAAACATGTTGACATATTTACACCGACTTCATCCCAGCATTCCACTAACACCTCAAACATGTTGACATATTTACACCGACTTCATCCCAGCATTCCACCAACACCTCAAACATGTTGACATATTTACACCGACTTCATCCCAGCATTCCACCAACACCTCAAACATGTTGACATATTTACACCGACTTCATCCCAGCATTCCACTAACACCTCAAACATGTTGACATATTTACACCGACTTCATCCCAGCATTCCACTAACACCTCAAACATGTTGACATATTTACACCGACTTCATCCCAGCATTCCACTAACACCTCAAACATGTTGACATATTTACACCGACTTCGTCCCAGCATTCCACTAACACCTCAAACATGTTGACATATTTACGCCGACTTCATCCCAGCATTCCACTAACACCTCAAACATGTTGACATATTTACCCCGACTTCATCCCAGCATTCCACCAACACTTCAAACATGTTGACATATTTACACCGACTTCATCCCAGCATTCCACCAACACCTCAAACATGTTGACATATTTACCCCGACTTCATCCCAGCATTCCACCAACACTTCAAACATGTTGACATATTTACGCAGACTTCATCCCAGCATTCCACTAACACCTCAAACATGTTGACATATTTACACCGACTTCATCCCAGCATTCCACCAACACCTCAAACATGTTGACATATTTACCTCGACTTCATCCCAGCATTCCACCAACATCTCAAACATGTTGACATATTTACACCGACTTCATCCCAGCATTCCACCAACACCTCAAACATGTTGACATATTTACCCCGACTTCATCCCAGCATTCCACCAACACTTCAAACATGTTGACATATTTACCCCGACTTCATCCCAGCATTCCACCAACACTTCAAACATGTTGACATATTTACGCCGACTTCATCCCAGCATTCCGCCAACACCTCAAACATGTTGACATATTTACACCGACTTCATCCCAGCATTCCACCAACACCTCAAACATGTTGACATATTTACCTCGACTTCATCCCAGCATTCCACCAACATCTCAAACATGTTGACATATTTACACCGACTTCATCCCAGCATTCCACCAACACCTCAAACATGTTGACATATTTACCTCGACTTCATCCCAGCATTCCACCAACATCTCAAACATGTTGACATATTTACACCGACTTCATCCCAGCATTCCACCAACACCTCAAACATGTTGACATATTTACCCCGACTTCATCCCAGCATTCCACCAACACTTCAAACATGTTGACATATTTACGCCGACTTCATCCCAGCATTCCACTAACATCTCAAACATGTTGACATATTTACACCGACTTCATCCCAGCATTCCACTAACACCTCAAACATGTTGACATATTTACCCTGACTTCATCCCAGCATTCCACTAACACCTCAAACATGTTGACATATTTACACCGACTTCATCCCAGCATTCCACTAACACCTCAAACATGTTGACATATTTACGCCGACTTCATCCCAGCATTCCACCAACATCTCAAACATGTTGACATATTTACACCGACTTCATCCCAGCATTCCACTAACACCTCAAACATGTTGACATATTTACACCGACTTCATCCCAGCATTCCACTAACACCTCAAACATGTTGACATATTTACACCGACTTCATCCCAGCATTCCACTAACACCTCAAACATGTTGACATATTTACACCGACTTCATCCCAGCATTCCACTAACACCTCAAACATGTTGACATATTTACACCGACTTCATCCCAGCATTCCACCAACACCTCAAACATGTTGACATATTTACACCGACTTCATCCCAGCATTCCACCAACACCTCAAACATGTTGACATATTTACACCGACTTCATCCCAGCATTCCACTAACACCTTAAACATGTTGATATATTTACACCGACTTCATCCCAGCATTCCACTAACACCTCAAACATGTTGACATATTTACACCGACTTCATCCCAGCATTCCACCAACACCTCAAACATGTTGACATATTTACCCCGACTTCATCCCAGCATTCCACCAACACTTCAAACATGTTGACATATTTACACCGACTTCATCCCAGCATTCCACCAACACCTCAAACATGTTGACATATTTACGCCGACTTCATCCCAGCATTCCACCAACACCTCAAACATGTTGACATATTTACACCGACTTCATCCCAGCATTCCACTAACACCTCAAACATGTTGACATATTTACACCGACTTCATCCCAGCATTCCACTAACACCTCAAACATGTTGACATATTTACCCCGACTTCATCCCAGCATTCCACCAACACCTCAAACATGTTGACATATTTACACCGACTTCATCCCAGCATTCCACTAACACCTCAAACATGTTGACATATTTACACCGACTTCATCCCAGCATTCCACTAACACCTCAAACATGTTGACATATTTACACCGACTTCCTCCCAGCATTCCACTAACACCTCAAACATGTTGACATATTTACACCGACTTCATCCCAGCATTCCACCAACACCTCAAACATGTTGACATATTTACACCGACTTCATCCCAGCATTCCACTAACACCTCAAACATGTTGACATATTTACACCGACTTCATCCCAGCATTCCACTAACACCTCAAACATGTTGACATATTTACCCCGACTTCATCCCAGCATTCCACCAACACCTCAAACATGTTGACATATTTACACCGACTTCATCCCAGCATTCCACTAACATCTCAAACATGTTGTCATATTTACACCGACTTCATCCCAGCATTCCACTAACACCTCAAACATGTTGATATATTTACACCGACTTCATCCCAGCATTCCACCAACACCTCAAACATGTTGACATATTTACCCTGACTTCATCCCAGCATTCCACTAACACCTCAAACATGTTGACATATTTACACCGACTTCATCCCAGCATTCCACTAACACCTCAAACATGTTGACATATTTACACCGACTTCCTCCCAGCATTCCACTAACACCTCAAACATGTTGACATATTTACACCGACTTCATCCCAGCATTCCACCAACACCTCAAACATGTTGACATATTTACCCCGACTTCATCCCAGCATTCCACCAACACTTCAAACATGTTGACATATTTACGCCGACTTCATCCCAGCATTCCCCTAACACCTCAAACATGTTGACATATTTACACCGACTTCATCCCAGCATTCCACTAACACCTCAAACATGTTGACATATTTACGCCGACTTCATCCCAGCATTCCACTAACACCTCAAACATGTTGACATATTTCCCCGACTTCATCCCAGCATTCCACCAACACTTCAAACATGTTGACATATTTACGCCGACTTCATCCCAGCATTCCACTAACACCTCAAACATGTTGACATATTTACACCGACTTCATCCCAGCATTCCACCAACACCTCAAACATGTTGACATATTTACCTCGACTTCATCCCAGCATTCCACCAACATCTCAAACATGTTGACATATTTACACCGACTTCATCCCAGCATTCCACCAACACCTCAAACATGTTGACATATTTACCCCGACTTCATCCCAGCATTCCACCAACACTTCAAACATGTTGACATATTTACGCCGACTTCATCCCAGCATTCCATTAACATCTCAAACATGTTGACATATTTACACCGACTTCATCCCAGCATTCCACTAACACCTCAAACATGTTGACATATTTACACCGACTTCATCCCAGCATTCCACTAACACCTCAAACATGTTGACATATTTACCCCGACTTCATCCCAGCATTCCACCAACACTTCAAACATGTTGACATATTTACGCCGACTTCATCCCAGCATTCCACTAACACCTCAAACATGTTGACATATTTACACCGACTTCATCCCAGCATTCCACCAACACCTCAAACATGTTGACATATTTACCTCGACATCATCCCAGCATTCCACTAACACCTCAAACATGTTGACATATTTACACCGACTTCATCCCAGCATTCCACCAACACCTCAAACATGTTGACATATTTACCCCGACTTCATCCCAGCATTCCACCAACACTTCAAACATGTTGACATATTTACACCGACTTCATCCCAGCATTCCACCAACACCTCAAACATGTTGACATATTTACGCCGACTTCATCCCAGCATTCCACCAACACCTCAAACATGTTGACATATTTACACCGACTTCATCCCAGCATTCCACTAACACCTCAAACATGTTGACATATTTACACCGACTTCATCCCAGCATTCCACTAACACCTCAAACATGTTGACATATTTACCCCGACTTCATCCCAGCATTCCACCAACACCTCAAACATGTTGACATATTTACACCGACTTCATCCCAGCATTCCACTAACACCTCAAACATGTTGACATATTTACACCGACTTCATCCCAGCATTCCACTAACACCTCAAACATGTTGACATATTTACACCGACTTCATCCCAGCATTCCACTAACACCTCAAACATGTTGACATATTTACCCCGACTTCATCCCAGCATTCCACCAACACCTCAAACATGTTGACATATTTACACCGACTTCATCCCAGCATTCCACTAACATCTCAAACATGTTGTCATATTTACACCGACTTCATCCCAGCATTCCACTAACACCTCAAACATGTTGATATATTTACACCGACTTCATCCCAGCATTCCACCAACACCTCAAACATGTTGACATATTTACCCTGACTTCATCCCAGCATTCCACTAACACCTCAAACATGTTGACATATTTACACCGACTTCATCCCAGCATTCCACTAACACCTCAAACATGTTGACATATTTACACCGACTTCCTCCCAGCATTCCACTAACACCTCAAACATGTTGACATATTTACACCGACTTCATCCCAGCATTCCACCAACACCTCAAACATGTTGACATATTTACCCCGACTTCATCCCAGCATTCCACCAACACTTCAAACATGTTGACATATTTACGCCGACTTCATCCCAGCATTCCCCTAACACCTCAAACATGTTGACATATTTACACCGACTTCATCCCAGCATTCCACTAACACCTCAAACATGTTGACATATTTACGCCGACTTCATCCCAGCATTCCACTAACACCTCAAACATGTTGACATATTTACACCGACTTCATCCCAGCATTCCACTAACACCTCAAACATGTTGACATATTTACACCGACTTCCTCCCAGCATTCCACTAACACCTAAAACATGTTGACATATTTACACCGACTTCATCCCAGCATTCCACCAACACCTCAAACATGTTGACATATTTACACCGACTTCATCCCAGCATTCCACTAACACCTCAAACATGTTGACATATTTACACCGACTTCATCCCAGCATTCCACTAACACCTCAAACATGTTGACATATTTACCCCGACTTCATCCCAGCATTCCACCAACACCTCAAACATGTTGACATATTTACACCGACTTCATCCCAGCATTCCACTAACATCTCAAACATGTTGTCATATTTACACCGACTTCATCCCAGCATTCCACTAACACCTCAAACATGTTGATATATTTACACCGACTTCATCCCAGCATTCCACCAACACCTCAAACATGTTGACATATTTACCCTGACTTCATCCCAGCATTCCACTAACACCTCAAACATGTTGACATATTTACACCGACTTCATCCCAGCATTCCACTAACACCTCAAACATGTTGACATATTTACACCGACTTCCTCCCAGCATTCCACTAACACCTCAAACATGTTGACATATTTACACCGACTTCATCCCAGCATTCCACCAACACCTCAAACATGTTGACATATTTACCCCGACTTCATCCCAGCATTCCACCAACACTTCAAACATGTTGACATATTTACGCCGACTTCATCCCAGCATTCCCCTAACACCTCAAACATGTTGACATATTTACACCGACTTCATCCCAGCATTCCACTAACACCTCAAACATGTTGACATATTTACGCCGACTTCATCCCAGCATTCCACTAACACCTCAAACATGTTGACATATTTCCCCGACTTCATCCCAGCATTCCACCAACACTTCAAACATGTTGACATATTTACGCCGACTTCATCCCAGCATTCCACTAACACCTCAAACATGTTGACATATTTACACCGACTTCATCCCAGCATTCCACCAACACCTCAAACATGTTGACATATTTACCTCGACTTCATCCCAGCATTCCACCAACATCTCAAACATGTTGACATATTTACACCGACTTCATCCCAGCATTCCACCAACACCTCAAACATGTTGACATATTTACCCCGACTTCATCCCAGCATTCCACCAACACTTCAAACATGTTGACATATTTACGCCGACTTCATCCCAGCATTCCATTAACATCTCAAACATGTTGACATATTTACACCGACTTCATCCCAGCATTCCACTAACACCTCAAACATGTTGACATATTTACACCGACTTCATCCCAGCATTCCACTAACACCTCAAACATGTTGACATATTTACCCCGACTTCATCCCAGCATTCCACCAACACTTCAAACATTTTGACATATTTACGCCGACTTCATCCCAGCATTCCACTAACACCTCAAACATGTTGACATATTTACACCGACTTCATCCCAGCATTCCACCAACACCTCAAACATGTTGACATATTTACCTCGACATCATCCCAGCATTCCACTAACACCTCAAACATGTTGACATATTTACACCGACTTCATCCCAGCATTCCACCAACACCTCAAACATGTTGACATATTTACCCCGACTTCATCCCAGCATTCCACCAACACTTCAAACATGTTGACATATTTACACCGACTTCATCCCAGCATTCCACCAACACCTCAAACATGTTGACATATTTACGCCGACTTCATCCCAGCATTCCACCAACACCTCAAACATGTTGACATATTTACACCGACTTCATCCCAGCATTCCACTAACACCTCAAACATGTTGACATATTTACACCGACTTCATCCCAGCATTCCACTAACACCTCAAACATGTTGACATATTTACCCCGACTTCATCCCAGCATTCCACCAACACCTCAAACATGTTGACATATTTACACCGACTTCATCCCAGCATTCCACTAACACCTCAAACATGTTGACATATTTACACCGACTTCATCCCAGCATTCCACTAACACCTCAAACATGTTGACATATTTACACCGACTTCCTCCCAGCATTCCACTAACACCTCAAACATGTTGACATATTTACACCGACTTCATCCCAGCATTCCACCAACACCTCAAACATGTTGACATATTTACACCGACTTCATCCCAGCATTCCACTAACACCTCAAACATGTTGACATATTTACACCGACTTCATCCCAGCATTCCACTAACACCTCAAACATGTTGACATATTTACCCCGACTTCATCCCAGCATTCCACCAACACCTCAAACATGTTGACATATTTACACCGACTTCATCCCAGCATTCCACTAACATCTCAAACATGTTGTCATATTTACACCGACTTCATCCCAGCATTCCACTAACACCTCAAACATGTTGATATATTTACACCGACTTCATCCCAGCATTCCACCAACACCTCAAACATGTTGACATATTTACCCTGACTTCATCCCAGCATTCCACTAACACCTCAAACATGTTAACATATTTACACCGACTTCATCCCAGCATTCCACTAACACCTCAAACATGTTGACATATTTACACCGACTTCCTCCCAGCATTCCACTAACACCTCAAACATGTTGACATATTTACACCGACTTCATCCCAGCATTCCACCAACACCTCAAACATGTTGACATATTTACCCCGACTTCATCCCAGCATTCCACCAACACTTCAAACATGTTGACATATTTACGCCGACTTCATCCCAGCATTCCCCTAACACCTCAAACATGTTGACATATTTACACCGACTTCATCCCAGCATTCCACTAACACCTCAAACATGTTGACATATTTACGCCGACTTCATCCCAGCATTCCACTAACACCTCAAACATGTTGACATATTTCCCCGACTTCATCCCAGCATTCCACCAACACTTCAAACATGTTGACATATTTACGCCGACTTCATCCCAGCATTCCACTAACACCTCAAACATGTTGACATATTTACACCGACTTCATCCCAGCATTCCACCAACACCTCAAACATGTTGACATATTTACACCGACTTCATCCCAGCATTCCACCAACACCTCAAACATGTTGACATATTTACACCGACTTCATCCCAGCATTCCACTAACACCTCAAACATGTTGACATATTTACACCGACTTCATCCCAGCATTCCACCAACACCTCAAACATGTTGACATATTTACACCGACTTCATCCCAGCATTCCACCAACACCTCAAACATGTTGACATATTTACACCGACTTCATCCCAGCATTCCACTAACACCTCAAACATGTTGACATATTTACGCCGACTTCATCCCAGCATTCCACCAACACTTCAAACATGTTGACATATTTACGCCGACTTCATCCCAGCATTCCACTAACATCTCAAACATGTTGACATATTTACACCGACTTCATCCCAGCATTCCACTAACACCTCAAACATGTTGACATATTTACACCGACTTCATCCCAGCATTCCACTAACACCTCAAACATGTTGACATATTTACCCCGACTTCATCCCAGCATTCCACCAACACTTCAAACATGTTGACATATTTACGCCGACTTCATCCCAGCATTCCACTAACACCTCAAACATGTTGACATATTTACACCGACTTCATCCCAGCATTCCACCAACACCTCAAACATGTTGACATATTTACCTCGACATCATCCCAGCATTCCACCAACATCTCAAACATGTTGACATATTTACACCGACTTCATCCCAGCATTCCACCAACATCTCAAACATGTTGACATATTTACGCCGACTTCATCCCAGCATTCCACTAACACCTCAAACATGTTGACATATTTACACCGACCTCATCCCAGCATTCCACTAACACCTCAAACATGTTGACATATTTACACCGACTTCATCCCAGCATTCCACTAACACCTCAAACATGTTGACATATTTACCCTGACTTCATCCCAGCATTCCACTAACACCTCAAACATGTTGACATATTTACACCGACTTCATCCCAGCATTCCACTAACACCTCAAACATGTTGACATATTTACACCGACTTCCTCCCAGCATTCCACTAACACCTCAAACATGTTGACATATTTACGCCGACTTCATCCCAGCATTCCACCAACATCTCAAACATGTTGACATATTTACACCGACTTCATCCCAGCATTCCACTAACACCTCAAACATGTTGACATATTTACACCGACTTCATCCCAGCATTCCACTAACACCTCAAACATGTTGACATATTTACACCGACTTCATCCCAGCATTCCACTAACACCTCAAACATGTTGACATATTTACACCGACTTCATCCCAGCATTCCACTAACACCTCAAACATGTTGACATATTTACACCGACTTCATCCCAGCATTCCACCAACACCTCAAACATGTTGACATATTTACACCGACTTCATCCCAGCATTCCACCAACACCTCAAACATGTTGACATATTTACACCGACTTCATCCCAGCATTCCACTAACACCTTAAACATGTTGATATATTTACACCGACTTCATCCCAGCATTCCACTAACACCTCAAACATGTTGACATATTTACACCGACTTCTTCCCAGCATTCCACCAACACCTCAAACATGTTGACATATTTACCCCGACTTCATCCCAGCATTCCACCAACACTTCAAACATGTTGACATATTTACACCGACTTCATCCCAGCATTCCACCAACACCTCAAACATGTTGACATATTTACGCCGACTTCATCCCAGCATTCCACCAACACCTCAAACATGTTGACATATTTACACCGACTTCATCCCAGCATTCCACTAACACCTCAAACATGTTGACATATTTACACCGACTTCATCCCAGCATTCCACTAACACCTCAAACATGTTGACATATTTACCCCGACTTCATCCCAGCATTCCACCAACACCTCAAACATGTTGACATATTTACACCGACTTCATCCCAGCATTCCACTAACACCTCAAACATGTTGACATATTTACACCGACTTCATCCCAGCATTCCACTAACACCTCAAACATGTTGACATATTTACACCGACTTCCTCCCAGCATTCCACTAACACCTCAAACATGTTGACATATTTACACCGACTTCATCCCAGCATTCCACCAACACCTCAAACATGTTGACATATTTACACCGACTTCATCCCAGCATTCCACTAACACCTCAAACATGTTGACATATTTACACCGACTTCATCCCAGCATTCCACTAACACCTCAAACATGTTGACATATTTACCCCGACTTCATCCCAGCATTCCACCAACACCTCAAACATGTTGACATATTTACACCGACTTCATCCCAGCATTCCACTAACATCTCAAACATGTTGTCATATTTACACCGACTTCATCCCAGCATTCCACTAACACCTCAAACATGTTGATATATTTACACCGACTTCATCCCAGCATTCCACCAACACCTCAAACATGTTGACATATTTACCCTGACTTCATCCCAGCATTCCACTAACACCTCAAACATGTTGACATATTTACACCGACTTCATCCCAGCATTCCACTAACACCTCAAACATGTTGACATATTTACACCGACTTCCTCCCAGCATTCCACTAACACCTCAAACATGTTGACATATTTACACCGACTTCATCCCAGCATTCCACCAACACCTCAAACATGTTGACATATTTACCCCGACTTCATCCCAGCATTCCACCAACACTTCAAACATGTTGACATATTTACGCCGACTTCATCCCAGCATTCCCCTAACACCTCAAACATGTTGACATATTTACACCGACTTCATCCCAGCATTCCACTAACACCTCAAACATGTTGACATATTTACGCCGACTTCATCCCAGCATTCCACTAACACCTCAAACATGTTGACATATTTCCCCGACTTCATCCCAGCATTCCACCAACACTTCAAACATGTTGACATATTTACGCCGACTTCATCCCAGCATTCCACTAACACCTCAAACATGTTGACATATTTACACCGACTTCATCCCAGCATTCCACCAACACCTCAAACATGTTGACATATTTACCTCGACTTCATCCCAGCATTCCACCAACATCTCAAACATGTTGACATATTTACACCGACTTCATCCCAGCATTCCACCAACACCTCAAACATGTTGACATATTTACCCCGACTTCATCCCAGCATTCCACCAACACTTCAAACATGTTGACATATTTACGCCGACTTCATCCCAGCATTCCATTAACATCTCAAACATGTTGACATATTTACACCGACTTCATCCCAGCATTCCACTAACACCTCAAACATGTTGACATATTTACACCGACTTCATCCCAGCATTCCACTAACACCTCAAACATGTTGACATATTTACCCCGACTTCATCCCAGCATTCCACCAACACTTCAAACATGTTGACATATTTACGCCGACTTCATCCCAGCATTCCACTAACACCTCAAACATGTTGACATATTTACACCGACTTCATCCCAGCATTCCACCAACACCTCAAACATGTTGACATATTTACCTCGACATCATCCCAGCATTCCACTAACACCTCAAACATGTTGACATATTTACACCGACTTCATCCCAGCATTCCACCAACACCTCAAACATGTTGACATATTTACCCCGACTTCATCCCAGCATTCCACCAACACTTCAAACATGTTGACATATTTACACCGACTTCATCCCAGCATTCCACCAACACCTCAAACATGTTGACATATTTACGCCGACTTCATCCCAGCATTCCACCAACACCTCAAACATGTTGACATATTTACACCGACTTCATCCCAGCATTCCACTAACACCTCAAACATGTTGACATATTTACACCGACTTCATCCCAGCATTCCACTAACACCTCAAACATGTTGACATATTTACCCCGACTTCATCCCAGCATTCCACCAACACCTCAAACATGTTGACATATTTACACCGACTTCATCCCAGCATTCCACTAACACCTCAAACATGTTGACATATTTACACCGACTTCATCCCAGCATTCCACTAACACCTCAAACATGTTGACATATTTACACCGACTTCCTCCCAGCATTCCACTAACACCTCAAACATGGTGACATATTTACACCGACTTCATCCCAGCATTCCACCAACACCTCAAACATGTTGACATATTTACACCGACTTCATCCCAGCATTCCACTAACACCTCAAACATGTTGACATATTTACACCGACTTCATCCCAGCATTCCACTAACACCTCAAACATGTTGACATATTTACCCCGACTTCATCCCAGCATTCCACCAACACCTCAAACATGTTGACATATTTACACCGACTTCATCCCAGCATTCCACTAACATCTCAAACATGTTGTCATATTTACACCGACTTCATCCCAGCATTCCACTAACACCTCAAACATGTTGATATATTTACACCGACTTCATCCCAGCATTCCACCAACACCTCAAACATGTTGACATATTTACCCTGACTTCATCCCAGCATTCCACTAACACCTCAAACATGTTGACATATTTACACCGACTTCATCCCAGCATTCCACTAACACCTCAAACATGTTGACATATTTACACCGACTTCCTCCCAGCATTCCACTAACACCTCAAACATGTTGACATATTTACACCGACTTCATCCCAGCATTCCACCAACACCTCAAACATGTTGACATATTTACCCCGACTTCATCCCAGCATTCCACCAACACTTCAAACATGTTGACATATTTACGCCGACTTCATCCCAGCATTCCCCTAACACCTCAAACATGTTGACATATTTACACCGACTTCATCCCAGCATTCCACTAACACCTCAAACATGTTGACATATTTACGCCGACTTCATCCCAGCATTCCACTAACACCTCAAACATGTTGACATATTTCCCCGACTTCATCCCAGCATTCCACCAACACTTCAAACATGTTGACATATTTACGCCGACTTCATCCCAGCATTCCACTAACACCTCAAACATGTTGACATATTTACACCGACTTCATCCCAGCATTCCACTAACACCTCAAACATGTTGACATATTTACACCGACTTCATCCCAGCATTCCACTAACACCTCAAACATGTTGACATATTTACACCGACTTCCTCCCAGCATTCCACTAACACCTCAAACATGTTGACATATTTACACCGACTTCATCCCAGCATTCCACCAACACCTCAAACATGTTGACATATTTACACCGACTTCATCCCAGCATTCCACTAACACCTCAAACATGTTGACATATTTACACCGACTTCATCCCAGCATTCCACTAACACCTCAAACATGTTGACATATTTACCCCGACTTCATCCCAGCATTCCACCAACACCTCAAACATGTTGACATATTTACACCGACTTCATCCCAGCATTCCACTAACATCTCAAACATGTTGTCATATTTACACCGACTTCATCCCAGCATTCCACTAACACCTCAAACATGTTGATATATTTACACCGACTTCATCCCAGCATTCCACCAACACCTCAAACATGTTGACATATTTACCCTGACTTCATCCCAGCATTCCACTAACACCTCAAACATGTTGACATATTTACACCGACTTCATCCCAGCATTCAACTAACACCTCAAACATGTTGACATATTTACACCGACTTCCTCCCAGCATTCCACTAACACCTCAAACATGTTGACATATTTACACCGACTTCATCCCAGCATTCCACCAACACCTCAAACATGTTGACATATTTACCCCGACTTCATCCCAGCATTCCACCAACACTTCAAACATGTTGACATATTTACGCCGACTTCATCCCAGCATTCCCCTAACACCTCAAACATGTTGACATATTTACACCGACTTCATCCCAGCATTCCACTAACACCTCAAACATGTTGACATATTTACGCCGACTTCATCCCAGCATTCCACTAACACCTCAAACATGTTGACATATTTCCCCGACTTCATCCCAGCATTCCACCAACACTTCAAACATGTTGACATATTTACGCCGACTTCATCCCAGCATTCCACTAACACCTCAAACATGTTGACATATTTACACCGACTTCATCCCAGCATTCCACCAACACCTCAAACATGTTGACATATTTACCTCGACTTCATCCCAGCATTCCACCAACATCTCAAACATGTTGACATATTTACACCGACTTCATCCCAGCATTCCACCAACACCTCAAACATGTTGACATATTTACCCCGACTTCATCCCAGCATTCCACCAACACTTCAAACATGTTGACATATTTACGCCGACTTCATCCCAGCATTCCATTAACATCTCAAACATGTTGACATATTTACACCGACTTCATCCCAGCATTCCACTAACACCTCAAACATGTTGACATATTTACACCGACTTCATCCCAGCATTCCACTAACACCTCAAACATGTTGACATATTTACCCCGACTTCATCCCAGCATTCCACCAACACTTCAAACATGTTGACATATTTACGCCGACTTCATCCCAGCATTCCACTAACACCTCAAACATGTTGACATATTTACACCGACTTCATCCCAGCATTCCACCAACACCTCAAACATGTTGACATATTTACCTCGACATCATCCCAGCATTCCACTAACACCTCAAACATGTTGACATATTTACACCGACTTCATCCCAGCATTCCACCAACACCTCAAACATGTTGACATATTTACCCCGACTTCATCCCAGCATTCCACCAACACTTCAAACATGTTGACATATTTACACCGACTTCATCCCAGCATTCCACCAACACCTCAAACATGTTGACATATTTACGCCGACTTCATCCCAGCATTCCACCAACACCTCAAACATGTTGACATATTTACACCGACTTCATCCCAGCATTCCACTAACACCTCAAACATGTTGACATATTTACACCGACTTCATCCCAGCATTCCACTAACACCTCAAACATGTTGACATATTTACCCCGACTTCATCCCAGCATTCCACCAACACCTCAAACATGTTGACATATTTACACCGACTTCATCCCAGCATTCCACTAACACCTCAAACATGTTGACATATTTACACCGACTTCATCCCAGCATTCCACTAACACCTCAAACATGTTGACATATTTACACCGACTTCCTCCCAGCATTCCACTAACACCTCAAACATGTTGACATATTTACACCGACTTCATCCCAGCATTCCACCAACACCTCAAACATGTTGACATATTTACACCGACTTCATCCCAGCATTCCACTAACACCTCAAACATGTTGACATATTTACACCGACTTCATCCCAGCATTCCACTAACACCTCAAACATGTTGACATATTTACCCCGACTTCATCCCAGCATTCCACCAACACCTCAAACATGTTGACATATTTACACCGACTTCATCCCAGCATTCCACTAACATCTCAAACATGTTGTCATATTTACACCGACTTCATCCCAGCATTCCACTAACACCTCAAACATGTTGATATATTTACACCGACTTCATCCCAGCATTCCACCAACACCTCAAACATGTTGACATATTTACCCTGACTTCATCCCAGCATTCCACTAACACCTCAAACATGTTAACATATTTACACCGACTTCATCCCAGCATTCCACTAACACCTCAAACATGTTGACATATTTACACCGACTTCCTCCCAGCATTCCACTAACACCTCAAACATGTTGACATATTTACACCGACTTCATCCCAGCATTCCACCAACACCTCAAACATGTTGACATATTTACCCCGACTTCATCCCAGCATTCCACCAACACTTCAAACATGTTGACATATTTACGCCGACTTCATCCCAGCATTCCCCTAACACCTCAAACATGTTGACATATTTACACCGACTTCATCCCAGCATTCCACTAACACCTCAAACATGTTGACATATTTACGCCGACTTCATCCCAGCATTCCACTAACACCTCAAACATGTTGACATATTTCCCCGACTTCATCCCAGCATTCCACCAACACTTCAAACATGTTGACATATTTACGCCGACTTCATCCCAGCATTCCACTAACACCTCAAACATGTTGACATATTTACACCGACTTCATCCCA
Organism: Salvelinus alpinus; assembly: GCF_045679555.1. NCBI lineage: Eukaryota > Metazoa > Chordata > Actinopteri > Salmoniformes > Salmonidae > Salvelinus > Salvelinus alpinus. The sequence goes on along the minus strand of NC_092102.1, from coordinate 37,684,898 downwards.
GCATTCCACCAACACCTCAAACATGTTGACATATTTACACCGACTTCATCCCAGCATTCCACCAACACCTCAAACATGTTGACATATTTACCCCGACTTCATCCCAGCATTCCACCAACACTTCAAACATGTTGACATATTTACGCCGACTTCATCCCAGCATTCCACTAACATCTCAAACATGTTGACATATTTACACCGACTTCATCCCAGCATTCCACTAACACCTCAAACATGTTGACATATTTACACCGACTTCATCCGAGCATTCCACTAACACCTCAAACATGTTGACATATTTACCCCGACTTCATCCCAGCATTCCACCAACACTTCAAACATGTTGACATATTTACGCCGACTTCATCCCAGCATTCCACTAACACCTCAAACATGTTGACATATTTACACCGACTTCATCCCAGCATTCCACCAACACCTCAAACATGTTGACATATTTACCTCGACATCATCCCAGCATTCCACCAACATCTCAAACATGTTGACATATTTACACCGACTTCATCCCAGCATTCCACCAACATCTCAAACATGTTGACATATTTACGCCGACTTCATCCCAGCATTCCACTAACACCTCAAACATGTTGACATATTTACACCGACCTCATCCCAGCATTCCACTAACACCTCAAACATGTTGACATATTTACACCGACTTCATCCCAGCATTCCACTAACACCTCAAACATGTTGACATATTTACACCGACTTCATCCCAGCATTCCACCAACATCTCAAACATGTTGACATATTTACACCGACTTCATCCCAGCATTCCACTAACACCTCAAACATGTTGACATATTTACACCGACTTCATCCCAGCATTCCACTAACACCTCAAACATGTTGACATATTTACACCGACTTCATCCCAGCATTCCACCAACACCTCAAACATGTTGACATATTTACGCCGACTTCATCCCAGCATTCCACCAACACCTCAAACATGTTGACATATTTACACCGACTTCATCCCAGCATTCCACTAACACCTCAAACATGTTGACATATTTACACCGACTTCATCCCAGCATTCCACCAACACCTCAAACATGTTGACATATTTACACCGACTTCATCCCAGCATTCCACTAACACCTCAAACATGTTGACATATTTACACCGACTTCGTCCCAGCATTCCACTAACACCTCAAACATGTTGACATATTTACGCCGACTTCATCCCAGCATTCCACTAACACCTCAAACATGTTGACATATTTACCCCGACTTCATCCCAGCATTCCACCAACACTTCAAACATGTTGACATATTTACACCGACTTCATCCCAGCATTCCACCAACACCTCAAACATGTTGACATATTTACCCCGACTTCATCCCAGCATTCCACCAACACTTCAAACATGTTGACATATTTACGCCGACTTCATCCCAGCATTCCACTAACACCTCAAACATGTTGACATATTTACACCGACTTCATCCCAGCATTCCACTAACACCTCAAACATGTTGACATATTTACGCCGACTTCATCCCAGCATTCCACTAACACCTCAAACATGTTGACATATTTACCCCGACTTCATCCCAGCATTCCACCAACACTTCAAACATGTTGACATATTTACCCCGACTTCATCCCAGCATTCCACCAACACTTCAAACATGTTGACATATTTACACCGACTTCATCCCAGCATTCCACCAACACCTCAAACATGTTGACATATTTACCTCGACATCATCCCAGCATTCCACCAACATCTCAAACATGTTGACATATTTACACCGACTTCATCCCAGCATTCCACCAACATCTCAAACATGTTGACATATTTACGCCGACTTCATCCCAGCATTCCACTAACACCTCAAACATGTTGACATATTTACACCGACCTCATCCCAGCATTCCACTAACACCTCAAACATGTTGACATATTTACACCGACTTCATCCCAGCATTCCACTAACACCTCAAACATGTTGACATATTTACACCGACTTCATCCCAGCATTCCACCAACATCTCAAACATGTTGACATATTTACACCGACTTCATCCCAGCATTCCACTAACACCTCAAACATGTTGACATATTTACACCGACTTCATCCCAGCATTCCACTAACACCTCAAACATGTTGACATATTTACACCGACTTCATCCCAGCATTCCACTAACACCTCAAACATGTTGACATATTTACACCGACTTCATCCCAGCATTCCACTAACACCTCAAACATGTTGACATATTTACACCGACTTCATCCCAGCATTCCACTAACACCTCAAACATGTTGACATATTTACGCCGACTTCATCCCAGCATTCCACTAACACCTCAAACATGTTGACATATTTACACAGACTTCATCCCAGCATTCCACTAACACCTCAAACATGTTGACATATTTACACCGACTTCATCCCAGCATTCCACTAACACCTCAAACATGTTGACATATTTACACCGACTTCATCCCAGCATTCCACCAACACCTCAAACATGTTGACATATTTACACCGACTTCATCCCAGCATTCCACTAACACCTCAAACATGTTGACATATTTACACCGACTTCGTCCCAGCATTCCACTAACACCTCAAACATGTTGACATATTTACGCCGACTTCATCCCAGCATTCCACTAACACCTCAAACATGTTGACATATTTACCCCGACTTCATCCCAGCATTCCACCAACACTTCAAACATGTTGACATATTTACACCGACTTCATCCCAGCATTCCACCAACACCTCAAACATGTTGACATATTTACCCCGACTTCATCCCAGCATTCCACCAACACTTCAAACATGTTGACATATTTACGCCGACTTCATCCCAGCATTCCACTAACACCTCAAACATGTTGACATATTTACACCGACTTCATCCCAGCATTCCACTAACACCTCAAACATGTTGACATATTTACGCCGACTTCATCCCAGCATTCCACTAACACCTCAAACATGTTGACATATTTACCCCGACTTCATCCCAGCATTCCACCAACACTTCAAACATGTTGACATATTTACCCCGACTTCATCCCAGCATTCCACCAACACTTCAAACATGTTGACATATTTACACCGACTTCATCCCAGCATTCCACCAACACCTCAAACATGTTGACATATTTACCTCGACATCATCCCAGCATTCCACCAACATCTCAAACATGTTGACATATTTACACCGACTTCATCCCAGCATTCCACCAACATCTCAAACATGTTGACATATTTACGCCGACTTCATCCCAGCATTCCACTAACACCTCAAACATGTTGACATATTTACACCGACCTCATCCCAGCATTCCACTAACACCTCAAACATGTTGACATATTTACACCGACTTCATCCCAGCATTCCACTAACACCTCAAACATGTTGACATATTTACACCGACTTCATCCCAGCATTCCACCAACATCTCAAACATGTTGACATATTTACACCGACTTCATCCCAGCATTCCACTAACACCTCAAACATGTTGACATATTTACACCGACTTCATCCCAGCATTCCACTAACACCTCAAACATGTTGACATATTTACACCGACTTCATCCCAGCATTCCACTAACACCTCAAACATGTTGACATATTTACACCGACTTCATCCCAGCATTCCACTAAGACCTCAAACATGTTGACATATTTACACCGACTTCATCCCAGCATTCCACTAACACCTCAAACATGTTGACATATTTACGCCGACTTCATCCCAGCATTCCACTAACACCTCAAACATGTTGACATATTTACACAGACTTCATCCCAGCATTCCACTAACACCTCAAACATGTTGACATATTTACACCGACTTCATCCCAGCATTCCACTAACACCTCAAACATGTTGACATATTTACGCCGACTTCCCCCCAGCATTCCACCGGTGCAAGATGGAAATACAAAGAAACAAGAACACAACTTTGTCTCCCCTTTCTATTCAAGCAGCCCTGATTCTGATAGAGATAAAAATGACAGTACAGTATGCAGTACAGTATGCATTTCATGAGTGGCGCATGTAGCTTGTTGACGGCCAATCAAAAGTCATCAAAGTAGCACTACAGTCATAGAACCTCCGTGTGTGGCAAAGAACGTTAGGAGGTTATATAATCAATTGAAGAACGTTAGGAGGTTATATAATCAATGGAAGAACGTTAGGAGGTTATATAATCAATGGAAGATGGAATAAAAATGATGCAATTAAACCCATTTCCTGGTTTCTAAAATTCAAATAGTTCGCCTAATATCAGTTAATTTGACAAAACAAGCAGTGTAGAGAACCATTGTACCATCTCAACTGCTGTGAAATATCTTTTCAATAACCAAAAATATTGTATTTTCAGCTGTTTGAAAGTGAAAGACGCAAAAAACTAAACTTAAGAACTGGAAGCATAGAAATAGTGCACACAGATATTTGGACCCGTGAAGACCTCTTTTTGTGAGGCCCAACATAACAATCCCTGTCACAACAGACAATGATAGGAACATTGTTAATGCCGTCACAGAAGCTGGACTTGGGCCACAAATAGGGTGCTTTGCAGTTTTTGAATCTTTTGCCAAATAACCAAAAATTAACTCCAGTAACTGCTGGCAAGCGAACTGTGAATCCAAAACCACAATACTGTACGTACCGAACTGTGGGTTTGGTGAACTGTTACATCCCTAGCATATATGTACAACATTTCATAACTGTAGCTCAAATGGGACAGGAGATACACTACATGACCTAAAGTATTGGACACCTCATTCCAAAATCATGGGCATTAATATGGAGTTGGTCCACCCTTTACTGCTATAACAGCCTCAACTCTTCTGGGAAGGCTTTCCACTTGATGTTGAAACATTGCTGCGGGGACTTGCTTCCATTCAGCCACAAGAGAATTCTAATTTATCCCAAAGGTATTTGATGGGGTTCAGGTCAGGGCTCTGTGCAGGCCAGTCAAGTTATTTGACCACAGAGGATCATTAGCTTCTTAAAAAAGTGAATTGTTTTAAATCGCATAGCCTACAGTCAGAAGGGCCCGCAATTTGGGCATCGTACGCGGCAAATACCAAATAGATTATTGTTAAGTTGCTACTGTCAGTGAAAAGCTGAGAGACCCAGCCAGGCATATCGTGATATAAAAAAATACAATCGCGGAAAAACTGTTCGGAAAGCAAATGGCTATTGCTGTAAAGAGATGACAATGAAAAGACTCCAATCTATCTTTTAGATATAAAAATTCTTAACTTAATTGAGCAAACATCTTATTGGCACCAGCGGAGAACATCTGCCATATCTCCAGTAAGCATGCATATTCACTGTCTTTCTCATCGAGTCAGTGCCACTTTTGTTTGTTTTGGGACAATAATTTCCTCCTCATATCGTATTGTGTCTCCCCTTTTCGTAGGCCAATTATATGGATTAGACAACGTAGTTTTTATTGACCTGTTAGTCAGTGTCAGCGGAGTAGGCTACCTTGTAATTTCTGAATTATTAAAAAAAATGTGTGCTCGCACTTGGGTGTCCCGTACCGGTAAAAAATTAAATCTACTTTCACCCCTGCCTACAACAAAATCACCAACTCAGTCTTGAAGTTGGATTTGGTTTGTTGCATTGAAAGGGACTGTTATTTTATTGATTTAATGCCAATTTCCACAGCATGGAGAAATGTTTCTCTGTTTAAAGCCAGGAAAGATAGTGTACATTTTAGTGAAGTTCAATCTTGTCCATCTCTGCGTGGGCTGCAATTCTTCTGCACGTTACTGCTCCAGGAACTACATGCACACAGCTTAGAGAGGGATAATTGGTGAGGAAGGCTATAAAACATATGCTGGGATTAGAGTTGCAGTCTCTCTCTCTCTCTCAGGGCTGGCTCATTTTCTTCCTGGTCAGGTCACAAGGTCAGGGAAGCGCCAAGGCCCTAATCATGGCTAATAATATGGCTGGGTGGTAAATTGTAAAATAATATTCTAGCACAAGTCAACAACTTCGGGAGGGCAAGCCAAATAGATCTGACTATCCCCTAGTTGTGAAAGTACGAACTGTGTGTGTAACCTGTGCTTCATCCAGCCTCCATAACCACCATGCTGCTGATTACCTCTGCCGATTATGGATGAAGACTGTCATGAAAAGAAATAACCGTCATAACCGTTGTTTTATCATTATTATTTTTTTTTTTTAATTTTTGTACAATGAACAACTGACTTGGGACGACCGAGCATTCGTGTGGTTGAGTCCATTTACGCAGTAACATGGACTCTTTACAACATGATGAAACTTTGTTGCTTCTTGCTGAAAAAAAACAAGGTGTTGTAACAAACGAGTCCTTGGTTGCCTAGGCAATGCCCCCCTTCCAGCAGCAGCACATGCAGTCAGGGGTGGAGGAGAGGAGAACATGTGCGTATTTTGGCAGACCAATAACCGGCATCAAAATTCCATGACCGTCACGGCCCTAGTGGCAATCTGTCACAGCGCTGACATAGATAAACTAGGGGCACTATTTCCATTCACTTCAACAACTGCATCAGAGTCAATACCTGCAGGAGCAGAGATAAGAATTTTTTTTCACAACGAACCAGCCAAAAAGCTGGCCCAACCATTCCACTGGACCTCTTTTTGTTCATTCACACGTTCTTTAGTTATTTTTATCAGCTGTATCTGTGTGTGTGTTTGTGTGCACCTCCTGAGTCCTTCCTCTCCTCTGTGCAGAGAGGCTTGTTTTAGCAGTACACAGTAACCCAGCAATACAACCATGAACTGAACTGAACACTTTTACACAACTGTGTTCGACACACTGCCCTAGCAGAAAACCCTAACTGTGACAGCTGGTAGGGGAGGTGGCAGAGGAGAAACCAGGCCAATTCCCTACTACACTATGAAAACACACACATAGAGAGATAGAGCTTCCCTCCCCTATCCCTCCCCTAGAGATAGACAGCTTCTCCAACCTATCAATGGTTCTAAAACATTTTGAATAAAAAGGCTCTCAAAAAGCGTCTGCCTGCAGCCGTTCCCAGACCTCATCTGTTGTGTAGCAGTGTTATCTAGCAGAGCGCTGACGGGTCATGTCCCTGGACAGACACAGCTCTCTCTCTCTCTCTCTCTGACTGCTGCCTGTCTCTCTCTCTCTCTCTCTCTCTGACTGCTGCCTGTCTCTCTCTCTCTCTCTCTCTCTGACTGCTGCCTGTCTCTCTCTCTCTGACTGCTGCCTGCCTGTCTCTCTCTCTCTGTGTGTGTGTGTGTGTGTGTGTGTGTGTGTGTGTGTGTGTGTGTGTGTGTGTGTGTGTGTGTGTGTGTGTGTGTGTGTGTGTGTGTGTGTGTGTGTGTGTGTGTGTGTGTGTGTGTGTGTGTGTGTGTGTGTCACAGCAACAGAGAAAACAGCCTTGAGCCCCTCTCGCTCTGCTAGTCACTGAGTCACACACAACAATACAAACTACTGAGAGAAAAACATGTCAACATACACACACTGGTCTGTCTAGCCACTCAGAGCGCACGCCTGGCTTACTGATACCGGGATGAAACAGAGAAAAGAGATATTAGAAAAATGTAAAGTGTTAACCCTTTTATCTGAATATGAGACAGGGATTAAGTCGCAGGAGTCAATTTCACTTGGACATTATACTGATTTACAGATTATAAGGGGGGTGGGGGTCTGTGGGGGTCGATAATTCCATAACCTTTCATGTCCAATCCAAGGAACGAATCTTTATGAACACAATATCCTCTAGTATGAAAGACATCACGCTCAACAAAGTGAAACATGGGTAATTGTTTGTAGCGTTGAATGAGTGAACTGCTTGGATCTCAATGTTAAGGTAAAGACCACATTTAGTGTGGTTGGCCATGGTGAACAAGGCAGTGATACAAGTCATTGATATCATGTGCACTGATTTGTGTATGGATTAATATAGCGATTGGTTCATAAGCTAGTGGTCTCACTATTACAGTGAGAGCAGTATTGGTTTAGGTTTATCAGTCACCAGCATCATGACCATCATATCTTCCATTCTCACCCACATGATTGGGCAATCTTGACCTTATTCTAAAACTAACCATTTAAGGCATTTATTTTAACCATTTAAGGCATTTACTTTAAGGCATTTATTTTAGATCTTGAGAATCAGAACTATTCTGAAACACTGGAATGCTTTCTAAGAATCCAACAGCAGGCATCTGACCAAGCCTCCCCACGGCATTTATGCCCAAACCACAGGATAGTTTGAACCACCACAAGGTCAGAGTCATTTCCATTTCAACTCCAGTTTATTCAGAACTTGGGTTTGGATTTTTAGGTGAAAACATCCAATTCTTAGAGCTATTTTCAATTTCAGAAATTCTATGCCCCATTCAATGACTGTTTCATCTGGACCAGGACTGGTATTGACCCAACTCTGGGTGAAGCAGCAACCATGCCACTGGTAATAACCATGTAATAACCATATTGTTATCGACACAGTACTTGGTAACATCTATGTTATAGTGTTGCACAGTATACCGAAACTTCAGTACTTTTCGATACAAAAAAATATGTACAGTTAGGTACTATCATTTTTGTTACGTTCGGTACTTCTGTCAAATGTGTCTTACGTGATTGAGAGGATCACATCTGTATCAGCATAGCCCCTTTATAGCGCCAAGAGCAAAGAGCCTGCTCCACTTAGTCATTCATTGCTAGAGCTGTCTGAGCTGCATTAGCTCCCCAGTCCCCAGTCACGCTGCACAGAAGTTAACTTCTCTTGTGTACGGGGCAGCATTCGGAATTTTGGATGAAAAGCATGCCCAAATTAAACTGCCAGCTACTCATCCCCAGAAGATAAGATATGCATATTATTAGTAGATTTGGATAGAAAACACTCTAAGGTTCTAAAACGGTTTGAAATATGTCTGTGAGTATAACAGAACTTATTTAGCAGGCGCAACCCCGAGGATAAACCATTCAGAATTTCTTTTTTTGAGGTCACTCTCTTTTCAATGAGTTTTCATTGGGAAACCAGATTTCTAAGGGACCTTCTTGCAGTTCCTACCGCTTCCACTGGATGTCAACAGTCTTTAGAAATTGGTTGAGGTTATTGAATTGTGTAATGAAGAAGTACGGCCATCTTGAAGGAGGGTCACTCGAAATGTCCTGTTTGTTAGAAGCGCATGACCAGAAAGCTAGTGTCATGACGTTGGCCTGGGGGTAGGTTTATGACAGTTATAAATACCTCTTCCCCCCTTTTTCCTCTCCCTACTCTACTGATGTGACATTAGAAAACCTTTGGTTAACATAGAGATTCTGGGAACATCAGAAGTTGGGGAGAAATGATCTATATTCTGGTAATCCGACCAACTGAACATATGCGGTGGTACTTAAGGTATATTATGTTAGTTCGGTTGTCATCTGGCACATTCTCATCAATGATAGAATTACATAAACTCTACTGTGGAAAGTCTACACATCAGAGGTATCGGATTCACCTGGAATTGTTGTTCAATTCAAATGTTTGAATATGAAATTATTTGTGAAGAGATTAAATGTAATTTTAGCTTCCAAATCAGAGATTTGGGTTTCATAAATGTAGGGCTCTGCTCAACCATTGGCCCGCCCCTGTGAAGAGACATGGGTTATAAACTTTTCAGACACACCCTTCTCCCTCCACTATATAAGCCATTGACGAAAATGTAACTTCCTGTTCCGAGGATGTGAGGACGACGGTCCGATGTCAGAATGGTTCAGATGTCAACTACAGAACTAAGCCAACCTCAGCATGAGCTTTGGTTGCGAATGGTATGAACTTTGAACTCTTATTCACTATAGAAGTGATACCTCCTAGACGTTGAGTTAGCAACAGCAGCTGCAAACGTAAATTAGGACAGACAGAGTATCCCGTCTACCACCCAGCAGCAGCAGCAGAGACATTCTTCAAGGGACAAAGGACCCGGTTGGGCAACACGGCCTTCCATCTACCACCAACCTACCGAAGCGCAGCTCAGAGTAAATATTTATTGCATTTTCCTTTTCCAAATGGGTGGTAATTTAGAATGCATAAGATATTGTATTTACGATAGCACAGCTTCACCCTTTGTTCCTCAGTCTTCCCGCTCTTTCACTCAAACCCAGCCCCTTTTCTTTTGTGTAACAAGCTGTCATATATGTTCCGCCCGCTAGGGATGTTTTCCTTTATGACGTAATTTGTAATCAAGGTACGATTCATTCTGTGTATATGTAATTCTGTGTGATTGGTTAGGTATTTAGTAAATAAATAATTAAACCCAATTTTGTATTTCTAATTCAACTTGTTAGCCAGGGTTCGTGAAGATAACTTCTTTGGGCTGCAAGCCCGATGTCGGTACACTTATGACAACAGCCAGCTCAAGTGCAGGGCGCGAAATTCAAAATCTATTTTTTTTTTATATTTAACTTTCACACATTAACAAGTCCAATACAGCATATGAAAGGTACACATCTTGTGAATCAAGCCAACATGTCCGATTTTTAAAATGTTTTACAGGGAAGACAAAATATGTAAATCTATTAGCTAACCACGTTAGCAAAAGACACCACTTTTTTTACTCCACCAGTTTTTTACTCCATCAGTAGCTATCACTAATTCGACTAAATAAAGATATATATAGCCACTAACCAAGAAACAACTTCATAAGATGACAGTCTGATAACATATTTATGGTATAGCATATGTTTTTTTAGAAAAATGTGCATATTTCAGGTATAAATCATAAATAAATCATAAATTACATTTCAGCTACAATCAGAAATTGCACCGAAAGCAGCCATAACATTTACAGACACCAACGTCAAATACCTAATTACTCATCATAAAACATTTCTGAAAAATACATAGTGTGCAGCAACTGAAAGACAGGCATCTTGTGATTCCAGACAATATTTCCGATTTATTAAATGTTTTACAGCGAAAACAAAATGTAGCGCTATATTAGCATAGCCACAATAGCCAGAAACACTTGGGCGCCCACGACCAGTTCACATGCACGACAGATATATGAAATAACATCATAAATTGGGTCTTACTTTTGCTGATCTTTCATCAGAATGTTGATCAAGGTGTCCTTTGTCCAGATGAGTCGTTGTTTGGATTCAGAATGGCAACTTTCCCTCTTCATTTAGCATGGGCACTAGCCGAGTGGCACGGATCTCTCCAACGTGAACAAAGTCAGAGAACGGAACACGGCAAAACTCCCGAAAAAATTCAAATAATCTGATTAAACTATATTGAAAAAACATACATTACGATGATATGGTCACATGTATCAAATAAAATCCGAGCCGGAGATAGTTGTCGTCCATAACGGCAGCAAAACAGAAGGCAATCTCACTTCCAAGTCGCGCGCTTCAGAGTACCGGAAGTGGACGGTCACGTCAAAGAAATAGCTTTTATTCCACCTCAGACCAAGATAAACACAAAATTTCTTCTCTCACATCCTCTTGACACCCAGAGGAAGGCGTATGAAGTGTACGTAGGGTCCTACGTATCATGACCATGTATAGGCAGAACATTGAACAGAGCATAGATTTCTGACATTCTACTTCCTGGTCAGGGAAAGTGCTGCCAAACGACTTCTGTTTCACTCAGAGAAATAATTCAAACGGTTTTAGAAACTAGAGATTGTTTTCTATCCAATAGTAATAATAATATGCATATTGTACGAGCAAGAATTGAGTACGAGGCCGTTTGAAATGGGCACCTTTTTTCTGGCTACTCAATAATTTCCCTTGCAGCCATAACAGGATAACCAAGAATTTACAACTTTCAGATTAGACTGAAATAAGGTGACGATTAATATTGACTGCTATTGATGTAAAATATTACTAGGTCTTTAAGAGTTTATTCGGAAGATAACAGCTCTATAAATATTATTTCGTGGTGCCCCTCCTCTCTAGTTAATTACATTTACATGATTAGCTCAATCAGGTAATATTAATTACGGAGAAAGTATTTTATAGAATAGCATGTCATAACACTTAATCCGGCATAGCCAAAGACCAGACACTAGCTACAGTTGGTTTTAATCCTGTATTGAACACAGATCATCCCGTCTTCAATTTGATCGATTATTTACGTAAAAAAATACCTAAAGTTGTATTACAAAAGTAGTTTGACATTTTTTGGCAAAGTTTACAGGTAACCTTTGAGATATTGTGTAGTCACGTTTCACAATTTGAAACCGGTGTTTTTCTGGATCAAACTCGCCAAATAAATTGACATTTTGGATATATATCAACGGAATGAATCGAACAAAAGGACCATTTGTGATGTTTATGGGACATATTGGAGTGCCAACAACAGAAGCTTGTCAAAGGTAAGGCATGAATTATATTTTTATTTCTGCGTTTTGTGTCGCGCCTGCAGGGTTGAAATATGCTTCTCATTCTCTTTGTTTACTATGGTGCTAACTCAGATAATAGCATTGTTTGCTTTCGCAGAAAAGCCTATTTGATTTCTGACATGTTGGCTGGATTCACAACCAGTGTAGCTTTAATTTGGTATCTTTCATGTGTGATTTAAGGAAAGTTTGATTTTTATAGTAATTCATTTAAATTTGGTGCCCTGCATTTTCTCTGGCTTTTTGCCAAGTGAGACAGTAGCGTCCCGCCTAAACTCAGATTTTTGGATATAAATATGAACTTTACCGAACAAAACATACATGTATTGTGTAACATGAAGTCCTATGAGTGTCATCTGATGAAGATCATCAAAGGTTAGTGATTAATTTTATCTCTATTTCTGCTTTTTGTGAATCCTCTCTTTGGCTGGAAAAATGGCTGTCTTTTTCTGTGACTTGGCTCTGACCTAACATAATCGTTTGGTGTGCTTTCGTCGTAAAACCTTTTTAAAATCGGACACTTTGGCTGGATTTACAACAAGTGTATCTTTAAAATGGTGTAAAATACTTGTATGTTTGAGGAATTTAAATTATGGGATTTCTGTTGTTTTGAATTTGGCGCCCTGCAGTTTCACTGGCTGTTGAGGAACACACTTGAATAATGCAACACGGCATCTAGAAATTTTGAAACTTTTCATTACTGTTCACAAAACAATGTCAATACAGGCTAGACACTTTTACAATGCAAAACGAAACCGGTAGCTTCCAGCTTTAATTGTAGGCTAACTTTCCTTGCTAGCTTACAGCTGAATTCACAATCCTAGTACTTTGTTTGTGATAATATGCAAACAATAACACAAAATATTCTAATTTAAAAGCTGACAGGCACCAAAAATTTTACTAATTCACATTGTCTCCCATGCCACCAAAACATCATTCACTTCTTCATCTTCCTTTGCCTCTCGTCTGGTTTCCACTAGATTCCCGAGTCACAAAGTCAGATTCCACAGCCACATTCTGCCTTGCAAATTAAGCAAATAACGTCATTCATTTCTTAAAGAGACAGTGCACACTTTTCGAAAAGAACAGATTGCTTCTTCCATGCAAATGTTGTTAATAAGTACAATAAAAGAATACAGTATGTTTTCTTAGCAGTTTCCAATAAAATAAGTCCTAAAGTTTATCTGTCTGGATCAAGTGCCATTTTGTGACTTTAGCTAATATATATTGTTTGTGGTATCATTTTGGTATCGTTTTGGAAATAAGTATCGTGATGGTATCGAGTATTGTGATACTAAACCTGGTATCGGTATCGAATGAAAAATGCTGGTATTGTGACAACACTACTATGTTATTAGCCATGTGGTCCCTACCTGCGTCGGGGGACAGGTATGTGGGAAGAGGGGTGGGGATTTCTCTCCTCAGGTGGCACTTGATGTCCGGTTTCCTGGAAACCATCAGGCACCAGCGGATTCCTCGCTTTCGAGTGCATGTGTCTGTCCGGCTTCTGCCCGTTCAGGATCAGGCAGTGAGTGGGACTGCCGTTAGTAAGGACCCCAGTCAGACCACTGTTCCTCTCATCTGCCTCGCCACCACAACCCATCTGAAGGATGAAGAACAGTACACACACAGCAGAGAAATGGTTGCAGTCTCAGAACTGTTATGTTGGTGATTTTTAGTCCACATTTTTTTTTTCACCTTTATTTAACCAGGTAGGCCAGTTGAGAACAAGTTCTCATTTACAACTGCGACCTGGCCATGATAAAGCAAAGCAGTGCGACAAAAACAACAACAGTGTTACACATAAACAAAAGTACAGTCAATAACACAATAGAAAAATATATGTACAGTGTGTGCAAATGTAGAAGATTAGGGAGGTAAGGCAATAAATAGGCCATAGAGGCAAAATAATTACAATTTAGCATTAACACTGGAGTGATAGATGTGCAGATGATGATGGGCAAGTAGAGATACTGGGGTGCAAAAGCAAGAAGATAAATAACAATATGGGGATGAGGTAGTTGGGTGTGCAATTTACAGATTGGCCGTGTACAGGTACAGTGATCGGTAAGCTGCTCTGACAGCTGATGCTTAATGTTAGAAAGGGAGATATAAGTCTCCAGCTTCAGTAATTTTTGCAATTCGTTCCAGTCATTGGCAGCAGAGAACTGGAAGAAAGGCGGCCAAAGCAGGTGTTGGCTTTGGGGATGACCAGTGAAAAATACCTGCTGGAGCGCGTGCTACGGGTGGGTGTTGCTATGGTGACCAGTGGGCTGAGATAAGGCGGGGCTTTACCTAGCAAAGACTTATAGATGACCTGGAGCCAGTGGGTTTGGCGACGAATATGTAGTAAGGGCCAGCCAACGAGAGCATACAGGTCGCAGTGGTGGGTAATATATGGGGCTTTGGTGACAAAACAGATGGCACTGTGATAGACTACATCCAGTTTGCTGAGTAGAGTGTTGGAGGCTATTTTGTAAATGACATCGCCGAAGTCAAGGATCGGTAGGATAGTCAGTTTTATGAGGGTACGTTTGGCAGCATGAGTGAAGGAGGCTTTGATGTGAAATAGGAAGCCGATTCTAGATTTAATTTTGGATTGGAGATGCTTAATGTGAGTCTGGAAGGAGAGTTTACAGTCTAGCCAGACACCTAGGTATTTTTCATTGTCCACATTTTCTAAGTCAGAACCGTCCAGAGTAGTGATGCTAGTCGGGCGGGCAGGTGTGGGCAGCAATAGGTTGAAGAGCATGCATTTAGTTTTACATTTAAAAGCAGTTGGAGGCCATGGAAGGAGTGTTGTATGGCATTGAAGCTCGTTTGCAGGTTTGTTAACACAGTGTCCAAAGAAGGGCCAGATGTATACAGAATGGTGTCGCCTGCGTAGAGGTGGATCAGAGAATCACCAGCAGCAAGAGCAACATCATTGATATATACAGAGAAAAGAGTCAGCCAGAGAATTGAACCCTGTGGAACCCCTATAGAGACTGTTGCTGCAGGGGGCAGAGCTATTGGCCGGGGTAGGGGTAGCCAGGTGGAAAGCATGGCCGGCCGTAGAAAAATGCTTATTGAAATGATCGATTATCGTAGATTTATCGGTGGTGACAGTGTTTCCTACCCTCAGTGCAGTGGGCAGCTGGGAGGAGGTGCACTTATTCTCCATGGACTTTACAGTGTCCCAAAAATGTTGGAATTAGTGCTACATGATGCAAATTTCAGTTTGAAAAATCCAGTCTTAGCTTTCCTAACTGACTGTGTATTTTGGTTCCTGACTTCCCTGAAAAGTTGCATATCGCGGTGACTATTCGATGCTAATGCAGAACGCCACAGGATGTTTTTGTGCTGGTCAAGGGCAGTCAAGTCTGGGGTGAACCAAGGGCTATATCTGTTCTTAGTTCTAATTTTTTTTGAATGGGGCATGCTTATTTAAGATGGTGAGGAAAGCACTTTAAAGAGCAACCAGGCATCCTCTACTGACTGGATGAGGTCAATATCCTTCCAGGATACACGGGAGAGGTCGGTTAGAAAGGCCTGCTTGCTGAAGTATTTTTGGGAGCCTTTGACAGTGATGAGGGGTGGTCGTTTGACCACGGACCCATTACAGACACAGGCAATGAGGCAGTGATCACTGAGATCCTGGTTAAAGACGGCAGAGGTGTATTTAGAGGGCAAGTTGGTCAGGATGATATCTAAGAGGGTGCCAATGGTTACGGATTTAGGGTTGTACCTGGTAGGTTCCTTGATAATTTGTGCGAGATTGAGGGCATCTAGCTTAGATTGTAGGACGGCCAGGGTGATTGTAGGACGGCATATCCCAGTTTAGGTCACCTAACAGTACGAACTCTGAAGATAGATGGGGGGCAATCAATTCACATATGGTGTCCAGGGCACAGCTGGGGGCTGAGGGGGGTCTATAACAAGCGGCAACAGTGAGAGACTTGTTTCTGGAAAGGTGGATTTTTAAAAGATGTTTAACTTCTTTATGATAGGGTGCAGCATTTTCACTTTTGGATGAATTGCGTGCCCATAGTGAACTGCCTCTTACTCTGTCCCAGATGCTAATATATGCATATTATTATTACTATTGGATATAAAACACTCTGAAGTTTCTAAAACTGTTTGAATGATGTCTGTGAGTATAACAGAACTCATATGGCAGGCAAAAACCTGAGAAAAAAATCCAAACAGGAAGTGAGAATTCTGAGACTGGTCAATGTTCAACTCATCGCCGATTCAATTCCCTGTAAGATATGGATCTGTTTGCACTTCCTACATCTTCCACTATATGTCAACAGTCTGTAGAATGTGGAATGAAGCTTATGCTGTGTTGTGGGGCCGGATGGGAGGGGAATGAGTCAGTGGTCTGGCAGATTGCCAGTTCCTGGTCACGCGCTTTCCTCATGATATCGCCTTCCGTTCCATAAATTCTACAGACATGAAGGAATGCTCCGGTTGGATCGTTATTGGATATATATGATAACAACATCCTGAAGATTGATTCTCTACTTAGTTTGACCAGTTTATTCGACCTGTTATATAACTTTTTGAAGTTTTCGTCCGAGTTCGCCTGCATTTGCGCGAGCGTTTGGACATGTGCACTAAACATGCTAGCAAAAGTAGCTACTTAGACATAAGTAATGGACATTATCGAACAAAACAACGATTTATTGTGGAACTAGGATTCCTGGGAGTGCATTCTGATGAAGATGATCAAAGGTAAGAGAATATTTATGATGTAATTTCGTTTTTCTGTTGACACCAACATGGTGGAGAAATGTTGTTATGTTTGAGCGCCGTCTCAGATTATTGCATGGTGTGCTTTTTATGTAATGTTTTTTTGAAATCTGACATTAAGAACAAGTGTATCTTTAATTATAGGTAAAACATGTATCTTTCATCAAAGTTTATGATGAGTATTTCTGTTATTTGACGTGGCTCTCTGCAATTTCTCCGGATATTTTGGAGGCATTTCTGAACATGGCGCCAATGTAAACCGAGATTTGTGGATATAAATATGCACATTATTGAACAAAACAAATGTATTGTGTAACATGATGAGTGTCATCTGATGAAGATCATCAAAGGTTAGTGATTAATTTTATCTCTATTTCTGCTTTTTGTGACTACTATCTTTTGCTGGGGAAATGGCTGTGTTTTTCTGTGGCTATGTACTGAGCTAACATAATCGTTTGGTGTGCTTTCGCCGTAAATCCTTTTTGAAATCAGACATGTTGGCTGGATTCACAACATGTGTAGCTTTAATTTGGTGTCTTTCATGTGTGATTTCATGAAAGATTGATTTTTATAGTAATATATTTGAATTTGGCGCGCTACACTTGGCTTTTGGCCAGAAGTTAAAAGTTAAAAGACCTGGATAGTATGACAGAACTCTGCAGGCTATCTCTGCAGTAGGTTGCAACTCCGCTCCCTTTGTCAGTTCTATCTTGTCGGAAAAAGTTGTAGTTGGGGATGGAATTTTCAGGATTTTTGGTGGCCTTTCTAAGCCAGGATTCAGACACGGCTAGGACATCAGGGTTGGCGGAGGAAGTGAGTGAATAAAACAAACTTAGGGAGGAGGCTTCTGATGTTAACATGCATGAAACCAAGGCTTTTACAGTTACAGAAGTCAACAAATGAGAGCGCCTGAGGAATGTGTGTGGTGCTGGGGCTGCAGGGCCTGGGTTAACCTCTACATCACCAGAGGAACAGAAGAGGAGTAGGATAAGGGTACGGCTAAAGGCTATAAGAACTGGTCGTCTAGTGCATTCGGAACAGAGAGTAAAAGGAGCAGATTTCTGGGAGTGGAAGAATAGATTCAAGGCATGATTTACAGACAAGGGTATGGTAGGATGTGAGTACAGTGGAGGTAAACGTAGGCATTGAGTGACGATGAGAGAGGTTTTATCTCTAGAGGCACCAGTTAAGCCAGATGAGGTCACCGCATGTGTGGGAGCTAAAGCATATTGGGCAGGGCTGGGGGGTCTACAGTGAAATAAGGCAATAATCACTAAGCAAAACAGCAATAGACAAGGCATATTGACATTAGGGAGAGGCATGTGTAGCCGAGTGATCATAGGGTCCAATGAGTAGCAATAGGTGAGTCAGGGAGACGATTCAGTAGTTGCTACTACGCTAGGCGAGCTGGAGACAGGGCGATTCAGACAGCTAGCGGGCCGGGGCTAGCAGATGGGCCTTCGGCGATGTCGCAACGGAAGAGCCTGTTGGAACCACCTCGGACGATTACGTCGGCAGACCAGTCGTGATGGATTGGCGGGGCTCCGTGTCGGCAGTAAAGGGTCCAGGCCAATTGGCAAAAGAGGTATTGTAGCCCAAGAATTAGCTGGTGGACCTCTTCGGCAAGCCGGGAGATGGGCCTAGCTCGAGGCTAGCTCAAGGCTAACTGGTGCTTGCTTCAGGACAGAGACATTAGCCAGGAGTAGCCACTCGGATTGCAGCTAACTAGCTGCGATGATCCGGTGTAAAGGTTCAGAGCTTGCGGTAGGAATCCGGAGATGTGGTAGAGAAAAAGCAGTCCGATATGCTCTGGGTTGATATCGCGCTGTGCAGACTGGTAGGTTTTGACCGAGCTGGGGCTGGCTGGTGTCCGAGTTAACGTTGAAGACCGCTAGCTGTGGCAAACTGACTACTAGCTAGTAGCTAGTTAGCTGGCTAGCTTCTGTTGAGGGTTCCGGTTCTAAAGTATAAAAATAGCAGATCCGTACCACATTGAGTGAGGCGGGTTGCAGGAGAGTATATTCAGTCCGTAGATGGGAAGTGAGATTAAAATATATATAAAATATTTACAAGAAAAAAAACAAGGAAAACGATATTTACACGGGATAAGGATTGGACAAGACAAAACACACGTCCGACTGCTACGCCATCTTGGAGAATGGGCCTGACAGTTTTAGGCCCAATCTACCTCTTTATTTTGGCAGAATTTTGGGGAAAGAGATGTTGTTGAGAGATTTTGTGTCCAAAGAAATAGAAGCTGTGTCAGTTACACTAAATCTGTCCAACAGTTAGGAGGCACTGACAACTAGAATCTATAGCCTATTGTTTAAAGTAGGGTTCCCCAACTGGTCGGCCACAGGTGATTTTATTTGGCCCCCCAAGTTTTCTGAGAAAAAATGTATAATTAATAACCAACTTCCTGTAGCATTCACTAATAATTACCAACTTCCTGTAGCATTCACTAATAATGACCAACATCTTGCAGCATTCACTAATAATGACCAACATCTTGTAGCATTCACTAATAATGACCAACATATTGTAGCATTCACTAATAATGACCAACATCTTGCAGCATTCACTAATAATTACCAACATCTTGTAGCATTCACTAATAATGACCAACATCTTGCAGCATTCACTAATAATGACCAACATCTTGCAGCATTCACTAACAATGACCAACATCTTGTAGCATTCACTAATAATGACCAACATATTGTAGCATTCACTAATAATGACCAACATCTTGCAGCATTAACTAATAATGACCAACTTCTTGCAGCATTAACTAATAATGACCAACATCTTGTAGCATTCACTAATAATGACCAACATCTTGCAGCATTCACTAATAATGACCAACATCTTGCAGCATTCACTAATAATGACCAACATCTTGCAGCATTCACTAATAATGACCAACATCTTGTAGCATTCACTAATAATGACCAACATCTTGCAGCATTCACTAATAATGACCAACAGCTTGCAGCATTCACTAATAATGACCAACATCTTGCAGCATTCACTAATAATGACCAACATCTTGCAGCATTCACTAATAATGACCAACATCTTGTAGCATTCACTAATAATGACCAACTTCTTGTAGCATTCACTAATAATGACCAACATCTTGCAGCATTCACTAATAATGACCAACTTCTTGCAGCATTAACTAATAATGACCAACTTCTTGCAGCAGGCATTATATATAATTACCAACTTCTTGTAGCATTCACTAATAATGACCAACATCTTGCAGCATTCACTAATAATGACCAACTTCTTGCAGCATTAACTAATAATGACCAACTTCTTGCAGCAGGCATTATATATAATTACCAACTTCTTGTAGCATTCACTAATAATGACCAACATCTTGTAGCATTCACTAATAATGACCAACTTCTTGTAGCATTCACTAATAATGACCAACTTCTTGTAGCATTCACTAATAATGACCAACATCTTGTAGCATTCACTGATAATGACCAACATCTTGTAGCATTCACTAATAATGACCAACGTCTTGCAGCATTCACTAACAATGACCAACGTCTTGTAGCATTCACTAACAATGACCAACGTCTTGCAGCATTCACTAACAATGACCAACGTCTTGCAGCATTCACTAATAATGACCAACATCTTGCAGCATTCACTAACAACGACCAACGTCTTGCAGCACGCATTACATAATGACCAACTTCTTGTAGCGTTCACTAATAATGACCAACGTCTTGTAGCATTCACTAATAATGACCAACTTCTTGCAGCATTCACTAACAATGACCAACGTCTTGCAGCACGCATTACATAATGACCAACTTCTTGTAGCGTTCACTAATAATGACCAACGTCTTGTAGCATTCACTAATAATGACCAACAAGCAGGCATTATCTAAAATGAACACAGGTCTCATAAACAGTCTCTCAAGCACAAGCCCACGTGCTAGTCAGTAGCCAACTAATCTTTATAATTAAAGTCTAGCCAACTTGGATCTATTTGCTAGCTAACAAGGTATAACAGTTGAATTGTTATGAACACACCCTTCTGACCGTCTCCAACAGCATGCTACCTTGTCCACTTTGTTCAGATGTTGAAATCAAGTGGCCTACCTTATTTATCAGATTGAGAACGAGTTTTGAATTCCTTACATAATATTTTTTTATGCTCATTGCACATTTATAAAACACAGACTGGATAGCTAGCATAACAGTCTATGGCTAAAATGCTTATAACGGTACCCGTTCGCGACAGAAACTGAGTATTAATTTTGCAGAATCAATGTTCCTTGATACTCCAGTTTTAATAGGGTCTGCTCTTTGCGCAATTTGAGGAGTTGAGACATATAAAGGGTATTGTTAGAAAAGTTAGGTTCCCATCTATTACAGTTAAATAATGTCTAAATGTGTTTCAGTGTCCATATGACCGATTCTGTTGGACCAAACCTCAAATGCAAATAACGATTTGAAACCGCTTGTTGTCAGAGAGGAAGAAATTATCTTTCATCTTTGTTGTTGCGAGTGGCAGGAGGGGGAGGAGCTTGTGAGTGGCAGGAAGGGGGAGGAGCTGGGTGTGTGCTATCCGGGATCCTTGGTACATTCTTAGCCTAACCATAACCTTAACCCCTAGCCTTACACTAACCTTAACTCCTACCCGTACCCTTACTTTAACCCCTACCCTTACCCTTACTTTAACCATAACCCTTACCTAACCCTAAACTTAACCCCTACCCTACCCTACCCTAACCGTAACCCTTACCCTTACCCTAACCTTAACCCATACCCTTACCCTAACCTTAACCCTTATCCTTACTCTAACCTTAACCCTTACCCTTACCCTAACCTTAACCCTTACCCTAACCCCTACCATAACCCTTACCTAACCCTAAATTTAACCCCTACCTTACCCTTACCTTAACCCCTAACCTTACCCTAACCTTAACCATAACCCATACCCTTACCTTAACCCCTACCCTAACTCCTACCCTAAACCCTAACCTTAACTCCTACCCTAAAACCTAACCTTAACCCCTACCCTAATCTTAACCCCTACCCTAACCTTAACCATAACACTTACCTAACCCTAACATTTACCCTAACCTTAACCCTTACCCTAACCTTAACCATAACCCTTACCTAACCCTAACTCTAACCGCTACCCTTACCCTAACCTTAACCATAGCCCTTACCTAACCCTAACTCTAACCACTACCCTTACATTAACCTTAACCCTTACCCTAACCTTAACACCTACCTTTACCTGAACCATAACCCTTACCCTTACCTTTTCCCATACCCTTACCCTAACCTTAACCCCTACCCTAAACCCTAAACTTAACCCCCACCCTTACCCTTACCTTAACCCCTAACCTTACCCTAATCTTAACCACAAGCCTTACCCTTACCTTAACCCTTACCCTAACTCCTACCCTTACCCTTAAGCCCTACCTTGACCATAACCCTTACCCTTACCTAACCCATACCCTAACCTTAACCCTTACCCTAACCTTAACCTTAACCATAACCCTTACCTAACCCTAACCCACCACCCGCCAACCTCTCTTTTACGCAACTGCTACTCTCCGTTTATCATATATGCATAGTCAATTTAACCATACCTACATGTACATACTACCTCAATCAGCCTGACTAACCGGTGCCTGTATATAGCCTCGCTACTGTTATAGCCTCGCTACTGTATATAGCCTCGCTACTGTATATAGCCTCGCTACTGTATATAGCCTCGCTACTGTTATAGCCTCGCTACTGTTATAGCCTCGCTACTGTATATAGCCTCGCTACTGTTATAGCCTCGCTACTGTATATAGCCTCGCTACTGTATATAGCCTCACTACTGTTATAGCCTCGCTACTGTATATAGCCTCGCTACTGTTATAGCCTCGCTACTGTATATAGCCTCACTACTGTTATAGCCTCGCTACTGTTATAGCCTCGCTACTGTTATAGCCTCGCTACTGTATATAGCCTCGCTACTGTATATAGCCTCACTACTGTTATAGCCTCGCTACTGTATATAGCCTCGCTACTGTTATAGCCTCACTACTGTATATAGCCTCGCTACTGTTATTTTTCACTGTCTGTTTTACTGTTGTTTTTATTTCTTTACTTATCTATTGTTCACCTAAAACCTTTTTTTTTACTTAAAAATTACACTGTTGGTTAGAGTAAGGTCTACACCTGTTGATTTGATTACCCTAACTTTACCCTAACCCCTACCATAACCCTTACCTAACCCTAAATTGAACCCCTACCCTTACCCTAACCTTAACCTCTACCCTTACCCTTACGCTAACCTTAACCCCTACCCTAACCTTAACCCCTACCCTTACCTTAACCCCTACCCTAACCTTAACCCCTACCCTTACCTTAACCACAACCATAACCCCTACTCTCTTAACTCTACCCTTACCCTAACCTTAACCCCTACCCTAACCCCTACCCTTACCTAACCTTAACCCCTACCCTTACCCTTATGCTAACCTTAACCCCTACCCTTACCTAAACCATAACTTTTACCCTAACCTTAACCCCCTTACCTTAACCATAAACCTTACCTAACCTTAAACCTTAAATGAACCATTTAAAATTGTAACTTTAATGGGTTCTTGCGATACAGGCATTTGGAATATTGTGCTAAAATATCAACTAAAATTAATTCAATTAATTCAATATATCGCACAGCCCTATTTTAAATTACTATGCTTTAGTCAAATATTATATCTGTTTGGGCTTCTTGTGGTCAATTTGCAGTCTACAAATTATTTGTAATTATGTTCCGGCCACCTGACCATCCGCTCAAGAAAGAAAATGGCCTGCGACTGAATCTAGTTGATGATCCTTGGTTTAAAGGGATAGTTCACCAAAATTACACATTGGTTTCCTTACCCTTTAAGCAGTCTATGGACAAGGTATGACAGCAATCCATGCTTTGGTTTAGTTTCCCTGGCACTGTTTCCACATGGACAAAAGCTGAAGAACATACGCACATCCAGGTACTTTTTGCAGGTGTTGGAGTTGTAGGTGAATTCATGGAAAATAAAAGGGAAAACGCTGCACACTGCTGCTCACGCTCACAGGTGATTTTATGAATAACTTCATCAGGCATCCATATCCCAGGTGGGGGTGGAAGGTCCTACATATAGGGCCAGTACTCAATGACATCCCTTCCTGAAACAGGAGGTTAAAATACATAACATAGGTTCACAATATCAACATTCAGTTAGTATTGCCCCTATATATATAGGAGGTATACATTTTTTCTAATATAATACTCAAAGATTCTTCAAGTTTTAAGTTGTATTGTCAAATGCACAGCAAGGGTGAAATTTTGGTGTAGATAATGGGGGGGCGAACAGTAGACGTGCTGTCCGAGGGGTGATAATTGGGGGGGAGGGCGAACAGTAGACGGGCTGTCCGTGGGGTCCTCCGCACTTCCTGCAATTCTACACAGTTTGACTTATTATGCCTCTCTTAATGGGTATTTTGAGGGGTATATGGAGGGGTAAAACACAGTATAAGTGGAAGGATAAGTGGAAGGCCCCCAACCACCCAAGAAATATATTTTGGGAAAACAGCAAACTTTCTGCATTTTGACACATTTTGACATGGGGCAGAGATAAAAATGTGAAGTTTTAAAGCTAATTTCCTAGAATTCTACACATTTTGCCATTGGGTAGAGAGGAAAGATCATTTGCACTATTTCACACTATGTTGAGGTAAAAATCGATATATTGCTTGTATGGATGTCAACCCCAAAACATGTTCATGTCATCACCAATCAACTTCATTACAGTTAAAAATTACTTTGACTACCACCACCGATTTCTCTATGCTAGCTAAGCTACCAGATATACGAATGGGAGTTAGCATTTAGCAGTCCAGTCACTTCTTCTAAACCTGAAAATGGACTACTTCTAAATGTTACGCAGTGAAAACAGCCAAATGTATTTCAATCGGACTTTAGTAACCACATTGTGGGCCTGTTACAATACATCAGTCATGACGGTTTTGACGAATATCATCTTTGTTAGATCAGATTTGTTGACTGTGCGCCAATCCAGCATCCTTCTTCTATCCCCCATGGTCTGCGTTCCATTGACCTCTTACCGCATCTATTACAACACAGAAAAGCTGCTTTTAACATACTTATTTACTATTTTTTGGAAGGAAAACTATTTCACTCATATTAACTAGGTTTCCAACCATTTGGCAACAGATTTTCATGCGAATATTCAAAAATCTGCATAAAGAAAATATGCAAATTTTCCCACTAGTGGTGTGCTTCCACCTAATGGACTTGTTCGCAAATTTAAAAAAATACATATCCGCTTTAGTTTTCATGTACCTAATAAAAATCTCAAGTTCAATGTGTTTCCAACACATTTTCAACTCTACTGATAGTTTTGCAACAACAACTGTTTCGTTAAAAATAGCAAATGTGCCTCCTCCAGTCTTGGAACGTACATTCTAACCAAAAGCTAGCAGATACAGTGAGGGTAGGCTAGTCTACATGATGAGATTATTATGGATAGCAGTGAGAACATTTTTATTTGTCAAACGGCAGTCAAGCATCGATCATCATGCCACCAAAATAAGACTGTGAAGTTCATCATAATTTATTTAATCTCTAGCCTAATAAACTGCATGGTTTCCCAAGTGATATTGGTAGGACCACACACCATACCATCAAGTTTACTTTGATATCATGGTTATTATATAAATAGGTGCGAAATAAAGGCCTTTCCAACACCATTTCTCGCATAATACATTTTACCGACGCAACAAGATCCCACCATGTTGAACTAATAAATGATCTGTCAGCATCTCAAAGATTGTACCGAAACGACCTGTTTCCATCACAGCTGTTGTGTTTTTTTTATACGGTATGACTTTACTCGCATTTAAACTGTGGATGGAAACGTAGTTAGCGTAATGAATTATACTGTGCTTAATGCTCTAGCTTAGCTAATGAACTACTACCTATGTTGGTTGCGCCGTGCATGACCAGAATGACACATCGATGAACCACTAAAGGCACACCCCATTTCTGTTGGAAAATTGAGCCGGAGGAGGAGTTTGACAGTTCTTCGTGTCCTAACGACCGTTAAAGCTAATGTCCTACAATTCTACACATTTTTGCCATTGCTTAAGACTTGCTCATACAGTATGCTATCTGAGGAACCACCGAACTCCAAGGGGCCCCCAACCAACAAAAAAATCGATATATTTTTTAGATTTGAAAGAATTGAGCCTATTGGGGGGGAAGAATCGACCTGTTCTTAATATTAAGGCTTACATGTTCCCCCATCCCCAGTGGCAATTTCACCTATGATGCACAGGATACAGCAGGTGTAAAACACTACAGTGAAATGCTTATAAGAAATGATTATAACAGTGACCGCAGTAATTTGACTGACCTAATCATGTCCAAATCATCTAAAAGTATCTCAAATTGATCGTGAAGCTCAAAAATGGAACAAGAAAATTCTAATATCTGTCCCATGACTTGAATGAGAGTTGTGCCACAAACGCAAAAAATGTTAGCATGTGGAAACAGTGCTAGGGAAACTAAACCAAAGCATGGACTGCTGTCATACCTTGTCAATAGACTGCTTACAGGGTAAGGAAACCAATATGTTATTTTGTAATTCCGTTGAACAATCCCTTCACGGAGCACATTAACCCTCTGTAATCTTCCCGCTCACACACCGCCATCTGACAACACTTTGACAATAGGCTATAATACCAAACAAAGTGATAGCATGTAGGATGGCTAAACAAAAATGATGGTTTCTCAAAAGCGTTTAGGCATATGACATCCCCTAGAAATTCACTGGTAGGACATTGTCCACTCTCTAATTTCTATATGGGGGTGTGTTAATGTCTTGGGACAATACAACATATCTGACATGCATTGTTGTTTAAAAAAAAAAAATTCAAGCAACACTTGTAGATAGTTTTTCTTCCCTTCAAAGCAGGCTCTTGGTCAATGATGTATATAAACCGTGGATTGCTAATGCTATATATTGGACTTTAAGAGGCTCTGAAGCCACCGTTCGGCCATATTGGCATTCCCCAGTAGGAGCAGTCCTCCATAGGATTTAATGCAATTCTACAGTATTTACATTAAACGTTTCAAGAAGAAAATGACAGGTATTTTTTTTTATTGTAGTGGGGATAGTAACATTTGTAAGATCTAAAAAATTATACTTTAAGGAAAATCTTGTTATATATTTTTCATATATACATTAAAGCTTCTGTAATATAATAAATATGGCAAAAAGTAATGTAGATATTAATACATGCAATTCTATAGCTTCCAAAATATTTGTTACAATGGTGGGGTATGAAAATGTATGCACTCTACTGTAAGTCGCTCTGGTTAAGAGCATCTGCTAAACGACTGAAATGTGGGGGAGTGAATAGACGGACTCAGCACAGCGCCCCCAATCAGTCATCTAGTGTATATTATCTGAATCATTGGTCTCGATGCCTCCCTGCTGAAATTCTGGCAGGCAAAGCGGTCGCTATGGGGGAGGGGAAATTAGTTTGGAGTCCCAGCCCTTTTTCCTTTAAACTTTGAACATGCAATGAGCCGCCATTTTAACAGATTATATTCGTCATACATACTAGTTGCATTTCGGCTATAATTAACTTGGGTTAGTCGCATATCCTGCCTGACCTATATTTTCACTTTAAAAAGTAACCGATTCATGTCATTAGAAAAGTCAGAGCGGCTGGTTCTGTAGTTTGTTTCCCCGGTGCATGCAACAGTAGGCTTTTAGGAAAAAAATGTGCTAATGCGAAAACTCGATTGATACATAATTGAATAGGGGGAGATGAATAACACATTACACACTTGCTTTTAATCTAACCAACTCACTGCAAAGAAAAATACATATAGTCCAGCATGCAATGGATATGACAGTGTAATAGCACCTACTATTTTCCGGTGCGCGTATTTTTCTCTCCCTGACGACAGGTCATTCCCATTGAGGATGATTTCCTGGTTTGTACATTCTCTCAAAGAGCCTTCGTCTAGCACGAATGTGCATAAAACTGCTCCTGATGCGGACCCGCTCCCGCACGCCAGAATGACACCGCTGTCAGTAGTGGTGACACTCATTTCGCTTCCCTTGGAACCCTCTGCATGCTGGTCAATACCGGCTTGTTTCGAAGCGCCCCCGACCAGTACTTCAGCCGGAGACATGTCAAGCAAACGTTTAGAATTCATAGTCGGACCGGAGTGGTGACTAAAGAAAGATTATCCGCTTTCTATACCTTTTCGTGCAGAAATTTGGAAGAAAATACATTCAGGCCTGTCTTGAGTGGATCCCCGTGTGTTACCACTATTCTAAGGTATGGACTTCTCCACCAGCCGAGACAATTTAAAAAGCCGACACAGTCAATTTGAAAGATTAAAGATTGTTTAGCTTTTTTTCCTAAAAAAAATGCCACGCCCCCACTCCCCTGCGCGTGCAGCCAGGCGAGATTCACAAGGCACCGCCTTCAATTCACTACTATTGGTCCGCTGCCATTGCAAGCCAGAAGCCAATGGGTAGTTTGGAATGTGTCACTCACTTTTTTTTGTGTGAAGATTGTGGGGGTGTGTCGCTCCAGTTTGCCGGCCGGCCGGTGAAAAGGGAGAAATGAAAACAACAAGTAGCCAGCCTAGGCCTAGATTTACTGTATGCTCCGCTAAAGTCGAAGCAGGGGGCCTATGTCTGTGCACAGTGTAGCCAATGCATTTAGCCTAACTTATTCAGGCTACAGAATATTCCAAAGCACAACATTAATAAATTGATATGTTTGTGCAACTACCATTTTTACCACGCCATGTTTTTAACCATATCAGTTTGCCTACGCCATTTTATCAGTGTAATAGCAATAGTGGTCGTGGTTACAAAGAATGCTGCTGAATGTTCGGTTAGTCCTGCTACATTGTTTCCCGACTTGAAGCTGCTACATTGTTGCAGTTTTATTACAACGTTATTACAATGTAACAATTGCATTTATCTTGCAGTAAGATAATCATATAGCCTAGCCAGGTATTCCCATAGTGAGTACGCAATGGGGTCGGGGGTACAACAAATAAAAATGTGATTCGCATTTTTTTAAATTGTAAGCCTGCCAATGATGGCAAAAAACAACATTTGAGAGTGCGCTGACCCTGGTGCTAGAGGGGGTACGCAGCTGGAGGTTGAATGTTTGAAGGGGTACTGGACTATAAAAAGTTTGGGAACCACCATGCCTATTGGGTAGACTGGTGATAATCATATAGCTGGGCCTCCCGGTTGGCGCAGCGGTCTAAGGCAGTGGTCTCGCCAATAGGCCCAGTGGTTCCCAAACTTTGTATAGTCCAGTACCCCTTCAAAAATTCAACCTCCAGCTGCGTACCACCTCTCAAGCCCAGGCTCTGTTGAACTCTGGGTTCGAGCCCAGGCTCGATGTAGTAATGTAGTAATGACCGGGAGGCCCATGGTGGCGGTGTACAATTGGCCCAGCATCGTCCGGGTTAGGGAGGGTTTGGCCGGCAGGGATATCCTTGTCTCATCGCGCACAAGCGACTCCTGTGTCGGGCCGGGCGCAGTGCACGCTGACCAGAAGCGTGCACCATGGCTCTCCCGAGTCTGTGCGGGAGGTGCAGCGATGAGACAAGACTGTAACTACTACCAGTTGGATACAACGAAATTGGGGTAAAAAAAAGAGAATCTAGGCCTATAGTCTATTTTCATCCAAACATCAATTTCAAATCATACAATTTCTTAATTTCTTAATTACCCCTAACTGTTATATTTAACCCCACAGCCTGTTACAATTAATCCGCCTACGTGGTTAATCCCGCCTACGATGTCGGAGACAGACAGGCAGTGGTGGAAAAAGTATACAATTGTCATACTTGAGTAAAAGTAAAGATACCTTAATAGAAAATGACCCAAGTAAAAGTGAAATGAAGTCACCCAGTAAAATAATACTTGAGTAAAAGTGTAAAATTATTTGGTTTGAAATATATTAAAAGTAAATGCACTTGCTAAAATATACTGAAGTATCAAAAGTAAAAGTATAAATAATTTCAAATTCCATATACACTGCTAAAAAAAATAAAGGGAACACTTAAACAACACAATGTAACTCCAAGTCAATCACACTTCTGTGAAATCAAACTGTCCACTTAGGAAGCAACACTGATTGACAATAAATTTCACATGCTGTTGTGCAAATGGAATAGACAAAAGGTGGAAATTATAGGCAATTAGCAAGACACCCCCAATAAAGGAGTGGTTCTGCAGGTGGTGACCACAGACCACTTCTCAGTTCCTATGCTTCCTGGCTGATGTTTTGGTCACTTTTGAATGCTGGTGGTGCTTTCACTCTAGTGGTAGCATGAGACGGAGTCTACAACCCACACAAGTGGCTCAGGTAGTGCAGCTCATCCAGGATGGCACATCAATGCGAGCTGTGGCAAGAAGGTTTGCTGTGTCTGTCAGCGTAGTGTCCAGAGCATGGAGGCGCTACCAGGAGACAGGCCAGTACATCAGGAGACGTGGAGGAGGCCGTAGGAGGGCAACAACCCAGCAGCAGGACCGCTACCTCCGCTTTGTGCAAGGAGGAGCAGGTGGAGCACTGCCGGAGCCCTGCAAAATGACCTCCAGCAGGCCACAAATGTGCATGTGTCTGCTCAAACGGTCAGAAACAGACTCCATGAGGGTGGTATGAGGGCCCGACGTCCACAGGTGGGGGTTGTGCTTACAGCCCAACACCGTGCAGGACGTTTGGCATTTGCCAGAGAACACCAAGATTGGCAAATTTGCCACTGGCGCCCTGTGCTCTTCACAGATGAAAGCAGGTTCACACTGAGCACATGAGCACATGTGACAGACGTGACAGAGTCTGGAGACGCCGTGGAGAACGTTCTGCTGCCTGCAACATCCTCCAACATGACCGGTTTGGAGGTGGGTCAGTCATGGTGTGGGGTGGGGTGGCATTTCTTTGGGGGGCCGCACAGCCCTCCATGTGCTCGCCAGAGGTAGCCTGACTGCCATTAGGTACCGAGATGAGATCCTCAGACCCCTTGTGAGACCATATGCTGGTGCGGTTGGCCCTGGGTTCCTCCTAATGCAAGACAATGCTAGACCTCATGTGGCTGGAGTGTGTCAGCAGTTCCTGCAAGAGGAAGGCATTGATGCTATGGACTGGCCCGCCCGTTCCCCAGACCTGAATCCAATTGAGCACATCTGGGACAACATGTCTCGCTCCATCCACCAACGCCACGTTGCACCACAGACTGTCCAGGAGTTGGCGGATGCTTTAGTCCAGGTCTGGGAGGAGATCCCTCAGGAGACCATCCGCCACCTCATCAGGAGCATGCCCAGGCGTTGTAGGGAGGTCATACAGGCACGTGGAGGCCACACACACTACTGAGCCTCATTTTGACTTGTTTTAAGGTCATTACATTAAAGTTGGATCAGCCTGTAGTGTGGTTTTCCACTTTAATTTTGAGTGTGACTCCAAATCCAGACCTCCATGGGTTGATAAATTTGATTTACATTGATAATTTGTGTGTGATTTTAATGTCAGCACATTCAACTATGTAAAGAAAAAAGTATTTAATAAGAATATTTCATTCATTCAGATCTAGGATGTGTTATTTTAGTGTTCCTTAATTTTTTTGAGCAGTGTATAAAGCAAACCAGACTGCATAATTTTCTTGTTTTATTTATTTATTTACGGATAGGCAGGGGCATGATCCAACACTCAGACATCATTTACAAACAAAGTATGTGTTTAGTGAGTCTGCCACATCAGAGGCAGTAGGGATGACCAGGGATGTTCTCTTGATAAGTGTGTGAATTAGGCAATTTCCCTGTCCTGCTAAGCATTCAAAATGTAACAAGTACTTTTGGGTGTCAGGGAAAATGTATGGCGTAAAAAGTGCATAATTTTCTTTCGGAATGTACTGAAGGCTCCCGAGTGGCGCATCAGTCTAAGCACTGCATCTCAGTGCTAGAGGTGCCACTACAGAACCTGGTTTGATCCCAGGCTGTATCACAACCAGCCTTGATCGGGAGTCCCATAGGGCGGTGCACAATTGGCCCAGCTAAATGTAGTAATGAATAAATAGGCTGCATTTCTTTAAATTGAGAATTCTGTGAACGGTCTTGTGCAAGTTTTAAGTTGACACAATACCTATTAGCAAAGGTATCAGCTAGAGATGACTTGCAGGAGCTTGCAGGGGTTTGTAGTTTTGCATGATGTCAACTTTGATGCTAATAAGCATTTTTGAATCTAAGAGTAAATGGAGCCGAATATATTGATATATTTGACCGCTAGGTTTTATGGGTATTATGACACTTCCACTGTGTGGTTCTATAGGCTTTGACAATAATACAGTAGGGAAACACCCCCTGTTATATCGTTTCATGAAGTGAGCGCGTCGCTTACACTCAGTCTCCAAGCCTGTAGCCTCTACTTCGGACCTGTCTATTGTGCTTGAGGCTATTTTACAGCAGTTTTTTTGTTGTTGTTTTTTTTACCCCTTTTTCTTCCCAATTTCGTAATGTTCAATTGTGAGTTACAGTCTTGTCCCATCGCTGCAACTCCCGTACGGACTCGGGAGAGACGAAGGTCGAGAGCAATGCGTCCTACGAAACACGACCCTGGCAAGACGCACTGCTTCTTGACACACTGCTCGGTTAACCCAGAAGCCAGCCGCACCAATGTATTAGTTCCTTAATATATTTGCTCAAATCATCATCCAGTGCAGTCAGGTCAGTCAGTGTTGGAGTCATTGGTCTGTGTAAAGGAACTTTCATTGGACGGCCAGTTAAGAGCTCATGTGGGCTAAGCCCTATTCCGGGGTTTATACTATTGCACATTTTCATCAGACTAAGGGGAGACACTCTACCCATGACTTCCCTGTGGAGTGGCATGCTTTGGCAAGCCCCCATGTTATGGTTTGATTAACCCTCTCAGTAATCCCTTTGCTTTGTGGGTGGTAAATACAAACAAACTTCTGATCTATCCCCAATTGGGCAGCCACCTGTGCAACCACATCTCCTGTGAAATGGGTGTCATTTCTGCGGAAAGAACTTCCGGAATACCAAATCTAGGGATAGTTTCGCTACTGTTTTAGCATCACCTTCAACCCACCTGGTAAAGCGGTCAATTATTACCAGGCAGTATCTCTTTCTTTCCTTTCATTCATCCATGTCTATGAAATCCATAGCTAAATGGATGAACGGGCTGGCCGGCGATGGAAATTTCCCTGGTTTCAGGAGGGTACCCTTACCAATGTTGTATTGCATGCATGTAGTACATTTAAACACGTGTGTTTTTCAAATTTTAATCAGATTTGGACAAAACCAGGTGTCAGATATTAGTTGTACCATCTCCCCCCTTGGCGCGTGACCACCCCGTGGGCCAAGCGACACACAGAGGAGACGAGAGGCAGAGGCAGAACTGGTTTGCCAGAGAGTGATTGCCTCCACAGGCCATCAGGACCTCTGGAGCAGCCCCAAGATTCCCATAAGGGGGGTTTAAAATTAAGGATCCAACCCTTTTTAAATTTTCGCCTAAAATGACATTCCCAAATCGAACTGCCTGTAGCTCAGGCCCTGAAGCAAGGATATGCATATTCTTGGTACCATTTGAAAGGAAACACTTTAAAGTTTTTGGAAATGTGAAAGGAATGTACGAGAATATAACACAATAGATCTGGTAAAAGATGATACAAAGAAAAAACCAATCGTTCTTTTGTATTTTTTTGTACCATCATCTTTGAAATGCAAGAGAAAGGCCCTAATGTATTATTCCAGCCCAGGGCAATTTAAATGTTGGCCACTAGATGGCAGCAGTGTATGTGCAAAGTTTTAGACTGATCCAATGAACCATTGCATTTATGTTCCAAATGTTGTATCAAGACTGCCCAAATGTGCATAAATGGTTTATTAATAAATTTTCATGTTCAAAATTATGCACTCTCCTCAAACAATAGCATGGTATTCTTTCACTGTTATAGCTATTGTAAATTGGACAGTGCAGTTAGATTAACAAGAATGTAAGCTTTCTGCCAATATCAGATATGTCTATGTCCTGCGAAACTTTCTTCTTACTTACAACCGCATGCTAATCGCATTAGCCTACGTTAGCTCAATCGTCCCGTGGAAAGGACACCGATCCAGAAGACGTTGTGCATCAGCAGCCTGGTGTTGATCCAGATCAGTGATTTCAGACGTGCAAGTGGAGGAAAGCATAACAGCATAAGAATGGGAACGAGAAGCAGCATTCTTACCAGCAGCATCAGCAGCTACATTACCTAAACTAATGCTATCACTGTTGCCTGTGTGGGCTCGGACCTTAAGAATAGCTAACTTGGCAGGAAGCAACATAGCTTCAAGCAGGGCTTCTACCTGTAAACGGTGTTTAATAGGGGTACCAGACGCATTAACAAATCCCTACCATTCCTAACGCCAACCCAGGAGAGGCGAATACCAATGGCGTATGCGGAGTCAGAATAAATGTTAACCTTCAAACCTCTACCTAATTTACATGCTTCAGTAAGAAGAAGAATTATCGCCTGGAGCTACTAGTTCGTTTGGGAGTAGTGGATAAATTCCTTTAAACCTATCCCCGCAGTAGGGAGGGGGTGGTGGAGCATATGGTGGGGCGCTGCATTCTAGAGGAAACTTCTCTGTCTTGACGGAGGCAGGGTCTTTAATCTTTGTTAACTGTTTCTTTAAGCAGGTAGCCTTCTGTTGAGTCCAGAATAGGTTACCTTCAGTTTTCAACATTGCTAAAGCAGTCACAGAGAACAGGATGGATTTTTTTTTCTCTTTCCCTTGGTCTTATTTTCCTGTCTTTTCATGATATTCTGCACATGTTGATACTTGGTTTTATTAAATGACCCATCCGTAGGCCATCTATATTCAGAGGCTTCTTTGGTCCCATCATGCCATTTCTTGAAAACCCAGGTTATGTATTTTCTCCTATTGGGGGTTATTTTCCTACTAAGAACTGTAGAGGGGTGGCGGTTTCATAGCGACTGGTCCCTCAGGCAACTCTGAGCGCCAGTCTGCCATATCTCAAAACATTTAGTTAAAAAAAAAAATAATAATTAGGTTCTACGTGTAATGTGAATACAGATAAATTAATGCAAAATAACCCTATATGTGTATAGTCTGTCCCTGTAACGGTTTTCTTCCTGGGATGAAGGAGAGGACCAAAACGCAGCGCGGCTAGTGTTCAACATGATTTAATAAAGAATATATGAGAACACTACAAACAACAAAACAAGAAATGTGAAAACCGAAAACAGTCCTATCTGGTGCAGAACACAAAGACAGAAGACAACCACCCACAATCCCCAACACAAAACAAGCCACCTATATATGATTCTCAATCAGGGACAACGATTGACAGCTGCCTCTGATTGAGAACCATATTAGGCTGAACACAGAAACAGACAAACTAGACACACAACATAGAATGCCCACCCAGCTCACGTCCTGACCAACACTAAAACAAGCAAAACACATAAGAACTATGGTCAGGACGTGACAGTACCCCCCTCCTGAGGTGCGGACTCCGAACGCACCCCTAAAACTCAAGGGGAGGGTCTGGGTGGGCATCTGTCCGCGGTGGCGGCTCCGGCGCAGGACGAGAACACCACTCCACCATTGTCTTTGTCCCCCTCCTTAGCGTCCTTTGAGTGGCGACCCTCGCCCCTGACCCTGGTCTAGGAACCTTCACAAAGGTCCCTCCTAGATTTAGGAGACAGCTCAGGACAGAGAGGTAGCTCAGGACAGAGAGGTAGCTCAGGACAGAGAGGTAGCTCAGGACAAAGAGGTAGCTCAGGACAGAGGGGCAACTCCGGACTGAAGGGCAGCTCCGGACAGAGAGGCAGCTCCGGACTAATGGCAGCTCCGGACTGAGGGGCAGCTCCGGGCTGAGGGGCAGCTCCGGGCTGAGGGGCAGCTCCGGACTGGAGGGCAGCTCATGACTGGAGGGCAGCTCATGACTGGAGGGCAGCTCATGACTGGAGGACAGCTCATGACTGGAGGGCAGCTCATGACTGGAGGGCAGCTCATGACTGGCGGGCAGCTCATGACTGGCGGGCAGCTCATGACTGGAGGGCAGCTCATGACTGGAGGGCAGCTCATGACTGGAGGGCAGCTCATGACTGGAGGGCAGCTCATGACTGGCGGGCAGCTCATGACTGACGGGCAGCTCATGACTGGAAGGCGGCTCTGGCAGCTCCTGACTGGCTGGCGGCTCTGGCAGCTCCTGACTGGCTGGCGGCTCTGGCGGCTCCTGACTGACGGACGGCTCTAGCGGCTCCTGACTGACGGACGGCTCTAGCGGCTCCTGACTGACGGACGGCTCTAACGGCTCGGGACAGACGGGTGGCTCTGACGGCTCGGAACAGACGGGCGGCTCTGACGGCTCGGGACAGACGGGCGGCTGAGATGGCACTGGGCAGACGGATGGCTCAGATGGCGCTGGGCAGACGGATGGCTCAGACGGCGCTGGGCAGACGGATCGCTCAGACGGCGCTGGGCAGGCAGGCAGTGCAGACGGCGCTGGGCAGGCAGGCAGTGCAGACGGCTCTGGGCAGAGGAGCAGTGCAGGCGGCACTGGGCAGACGGGCAGTGCAGGCGGCACTGGGCAGACGGCAGACTCTGGCCGGCTGAGGCGCACAGTAGGCCTTGTGCGTGGTGCCGGAACTGGTGGTACCGGGCTAAGGACACGCACCTTAAGGCTAGTGCGGGGAGCAGCAACAGGGCGCACAGGACTCTGGAGACGCACAGGAGGCTTGGTGCGTGGTGCCGGAACTGGTGGTACTGGGCTGGAGACACGCACCACAGGGCGAGTACGTGGAGGAGGAACAGGGCTCCGGAGACACACTGGAAGCCTGGTGCGTGGTGTTGGCACTGGTGGTACTGGGCTGGGGCGGGAAGGTGGCGCCGGATATACCGGACCGTGAGGCGTACAGGAGCTCTTAAGCACCGAGCCTGCCCAACCTTACCTGGTTTAATGCTCCCCGTAGCCAGGCCAGTGCGGCGAGGTGGAATAGCCCGCACTAGGCTGTGCTGGCAAACCGGGGACACCATACGTAAGGCTGGTGCCATGTATGCCGGCCCGAGGAGACGCACTGGAGACCAGACGCGTTGAGCCGGCTTCATGGCACCTGGCTCGATGCCCACTCTAGCCCGGCCGATACGTGGAGCTGGAATGTACCGCACCGGGCTAAGCACATGTACAGGAGACTCCGTGCGCTCTTCCGCACAACACGGTGTCTGCCCGTACTCTCGCTCTCCACGGTAAGCTCGGGAAGTTGGCGCAGGTCTCCTGCCTGACTTCGCCACACTCCCTTTTAGCCCCCCCAATAAATTTTGGGGGCTGTCTCTCGGCCTTCCTACCGCGTCGCCGTGCTGCCTCCATTCGCCGGTATCCCTCCTCACACTGCTCCAGAGAATCCCAGGCGGGCTCCGGCATTCTCCCTGGGTCGATCGCCCACCTGTCGATCTCCTCCCACGTAGTGTAGTCCAGACTCTGTTCCCATGTCCATTCCTCCTTGCGCTGCTCCTGCTGCCGCTGCCTGTTACCACGCTGCTTGGTCCGAGTGTGGTGGGTGATTCTGTCACGATCGTCTTCGGGTGAAAGAGAGGAGGACCAAATTGCAGCGTGGTACGTTTCCATATTTATTGGAATACTTAACAACACGAACAAAAAATAAACAGAAAATGAAACTAACGACGCTACAGACCTGAACATGTGAACATAGAGACAACGAACAGGAACAATCACCGACAAACAAACAGTGAGAAACAGCCTACCTTAATATGGTTCCCAATCAGAGACAATGACAAACACCTGCCTCTGATTGAGAACCATATTAGGCCAAACAATAAACCCAACATAGAAACACAAAACATAGAATGCCCACCCAGCTCACGTCCTGACGAACTAAACAAAGACTAAACAAAGGAAATAAGGTCAGGAACGTGACACTACTTCAAAACTAGTTCCTTCTAAAATAACATGTGTCAGTAACACACGGGTAGGTCTATTTCCTAATAGAGCAAGGGTGTATGCATTATGGTTTATACCCCCACAGGCAACTCTTCCAGCATCTGATCCGAATATCCACTCAGTTAATTCAAATACATGGGCATTATATTGTTTATAACTAACTCCTGATTTTAATGTCCCACCTTCCAGTCATACCACACAGAAAACATCATAAACAGAACAATTACAAATTCAGTTATCAGAAAATATTTCAACAGCTCTCTATTCTATCAACAATCAGCGTTTATACTTGGAATTTGTGCTCTAAGTCCTATCACCAAGTCTCATAATCATAAACATTTACCCCAGGAATTTATAACCTATTTCCACCTAGGTGGTCTGTGCTTCCGCCCACGGGTTGTGTAACAATAATTTCACACTTTCAATTATTCCACTATTACAGGTTCATATAAATTTAATAACGAGGCGCCACTTACTTGCCAGAATGACTCATTAACCACCATGTGCTATAGCAAACTACAGACATTAGATATAACAGGTGTCTGCTTAACTTGTAATTTTGTAGCGCTTGACGTGGATCAATGGTCAGTCCAGCAAAGTGGTCAGTCGCTCCTGGCAAGCTCGCCAAAATGTTGGTCAATTTCTTCAAAAGATGATCAGGTCTATATAATTATCAAACATACATTAGTGATGGAAAGGAAACACAGACTCTTTGTTTAAGTATTAAAATTCTCCTTTAGTAATACAATTGTAGGCAGAAGTTGGTACAGAGTACAGTATATCATAGCTCTCCCCAGGTTCTGCAAAATGTTTAAGACATCCTGTAACTCATATAGCCTCTCCCAGTCATCCTTGCGTGAGTTTCCCTGGCAACAACATTTTAATAAATTTAACCTCCCCCTGACAGCAGCAACCATCTTGTCAGCAATTATAAGCTCAGAAATAGGTTTGATCGAAACTTGACCTTTCATCACAAGTATAGGGTCATAACAAGGTGAACAAGTCCAAGCATCTTCTGACAGGTGGCTGTTTTCATCAGGCCTGCTGCAGCCTTGTGTTCTCAGAAAACCAGCCGTATTCTCAGAACCTCAGATAGCCAGGTGGGGCCAGGACAGGAGGAGTATGAACGTAGGCGGTTTCCGCCTTCTGATAGTGTCTGAAGGGCATAACACTCAAAACAGGTGTTAAAACACACACACACACACACAGAGGTCTCCTAAAGAGGAGACCTTACAGTTTGTCATAACACAATTTATTTACTCTTTAAAAGGTAGGAGGCCTTGGTTTAACCCCTTCACACGCATTGCGCATCTACTTGGACAGAATCAGAAGTTTACACAAGAGTGACAAACTCTTAGTTTCCTGGGTACCTCCCTGCAAAGGTAGGCCTCTCTCTCGTCAATGACTATCCCATTGGATAGTGGAGGCTATTATATTGGCTTACAATAAATCAAATCAAATTGTATTTGTCACATGCGCCGAATACGTACGTGCCGAATACGTGAAATACTTACTTTCCCAAAAATGCAGTTAAAAAGTAAGAAAATTTGCAAATAGATCCAAATAAAATAGTAACACTACAAAATAACAATAACAAGGCTATATACAGCTATATAGAAGGAGTACCGGTACTGAGTCAGTACACTGGGATAAGAGGTAGTTGGGGTGATTGACTGAGGTAATATATACATGTAGGTTTGGTTAGGTGATTGATTGAAATACTATGTACATGTAGGTTGGGGTGTAAAGCAGAACTTCTGGGAAGCCATTTAATTAACTGTTCAGCAGTCTTATGGCTATGGGGTAGAAGCTGTTCTGAAGCCTTTTGGTCCCAGACTTGGTGCTCCGGTACTGCTTGCCGAGAGAACAAACTGTGACTTGGGTGGCTGGAGTCTTTGACAATTTTTAGGGCCTTCCTCTGACACCGCCTGGTATAGAGGTCCTGGATGACAGGGAGCTTGGCCCGAGTGATGTATTGGGCCATATGCACTACCCTCTGTAGCACCTTGCGGTCGGATGCTGAACAGTTGCCATACCAAGCAGTAATGCAGCCAGTCAAGATGCTCTCAATGGGGGGGGGGCTAGTGAGCAGGCAATGGAGTAGGTTACATTTTTCTGACCTGCTGAAATTGCATTCATTTCATACTTTCTTTGCGCTTTGACCCAAAAAGAACTAGGAAACACAGCCTTTGAATGACATGCTTAGACTTTTATTTTTGTTGAATGCATAACCTGCAAAAGTTTCAGTTCAATAGAGTAACTGACTAAAGAGAAAACACTAGGCTCAAGACGATTGCGAGTTCTTCAACAAGTGGGAGCAGCGGCTCCTCAACCTCGGCTCGGAGGAAAAATTAACACAGCGGATTTGATTGCAGAGATTCTTGCTGCCCTCAGAGTGGACATTTCATCTATACTCAAGTCGGAACTCAAGAAGGTGCTCAGTGAGGACTTTCATTTTATTAAGCCGGAGTTACAAGCAGTCAAGAATGAACTCGCAAAGCATACAGCAATGGTTCGTGCTGAACTGGATACAGTTAAGTAAACTATCTCCCACATGAAACAAGTCTTGTTATCATGCTCGTTATTGAAGGAAGCCCTCAAAATGGATAAAGACGTCCTTGTAGACCACTCACATCGGGGCTCTCAAGCAAGAAAGCCTGGCAGAAACCCTTGCGTCATTGTGGCTAAAAAACATTACTTTCAGGATTGTATTGATGTTCTTCGGCGTGCCAGAGAATTTGGACCACTTCAATACAACAGAGCACCAATCTCTATCTTCCCAGACTATGCCCCCAGTGTTGCTCATGACGTGCCGCTTTCAACGATGTGGACGGACCGACGTTCGGTATGGTGTGGCTTTTCCTGCCCAGCTCTGTATAACATACAACGTCACCGAGAAAGAGTGACTATTAAAACCTACCCTAACCAGAAACCCTGGATAGATGGAAGCATTGGCCAAAAATTGAAAGCACAAACGATTTAACCATGGCAAGGTGACTGGGAATATGGCCGAATACAAACAGTGTAGTTATTCCCTCCGTAAGGCAATCAAACAGGCAAAACGTCAGTATAGAGACAACGTGGATTTCAACGGCTCAGACACGACTTGTATGTGGCAGGGACTACAGACAATCACGGACTACAAAGGGAAAACCAGACATGTCGCGGACACCGACATCTTGCTTCCGGACAAGCTAAACACCTTCTTCACCTACTTTGAGGATAACACAGTGCTACCGATATGGCCGGCTACCAAGGACTGTGGGCTCTTCGTGAGTAAGACATTTCAGCGTGTTAACCCTCGCAAGGCTGCCGGCCCAGACTGCGTCCTCAGAGCATGTGCAGACCAGCTGGCTGGAGCGTTTACAGACATATTCAATCTTTCCCTAACCCAGTCTGCTGTCCCCACATGCTTCAAGATGGCCACCATTGTTCCTGTACCCAAGAAAGCAAGGGTAACTGAACTAAATGACTGCCGCCCCATAGCACTCACTTCTGTCATCATGAAGTGCTTTGAGAGACAACTCAAGGATCATATCACCTCTACCTTACCTGACACCCTAGACCCACTTCAATAGATCCAATAGATCTACAGACGATGCAATCACCATTGCACTGCACACATCCTATCCCATCTGGACAAGAGGAATACCTATGTAAGAATGCTGTTCATTGACTATAGCTCAGCATTCAATACCATAGTACCCTGCAAGCTCATCATTAAGCTCGATGCCCTGGGTCGGAACCCCGTCCTGTGCAACTGGACTGCCAGACGGCACGCCCCAGGTGGTGAAGGTAGGAAACAACACCTCCACTTCGCTGATCCTCAACACTGGGGCCCAACAGGGGTGCGTGCTCAGCCCCCTCCTGTACTCCTTGTTCACCGATGACTGCGTGGCCACGCACACCTCCAACTGAATCATCAAGTTTACAGACAACACAACATTAGTAGGCCTGATGACGAGACATTGGGAGGAGGTGAGGGCCCTGGAAGTGTGGTACCAGGAAAATATCCTCTCACTCAACGTCAACAAAACCACAGAGCTATTCGTGGACTTCAGGAAACATCAGAGGGAGCACCCACCTATCCACATCGACGGGACCACAGTAGAGAAGGTGGAAAGTTCCTCAGCGTACACATCACTGACAAACTGAAATGGTCCACCCACACAGACAGTGTGGTGAAGAAGGCTCAACAGCGCCTCTTCAATCTCAGGAGGCTGAAGAAATTTGGCTTGGCACCTAAAACCCTCACAAACTTTTACAGATGCACAATTGAGAGCCTCTGTCGGGCTGTATCACTGCCTGGTACAGTAACTGTAACACCTGCAACCACAGGGCTCTCCAGAGGGTGGTGCGGTCTGCCCAACAAATCACCGGGGGCAAACTACCTGCCCTCCAGGACACCTACAGCACCCGATGTCACAGGAAGGCCAAAAAGATCATCAACAACAACCACCCGAGCCACTGCATGTTCATCCCGCTACCATCCAGAAGGCAAGGTCAGTACAGGTACATCAAAGCAGGGACCGAGAGAATGAAAAATAGCTTCTATCTCAAGGCCATCAGACTGTTAAAAAGCCATCACTAACACAGAGAGGCTGCTACCTACATACAGACTTGAAATCTTTGGCCACTCTAACAAATGGATAACTAGTCATTTTATTAATGCCACTTTAATAATGATGTTTACATATCTTGCATTACTCATCCCATATGTGTATACTGTATTTTATACCATCTATTGCATCTTGCCTATGCCGCTCGGTCATTGCTCATCCATATATTTATATGTACATATTCTTATTCCATCCCTTTACTTAGATTTGTGTGTATTAGGTAGTTGTTGTGGAATTGTTAGATTACTTGTTGATATTGCTGCATTGTCGGAACTAGTAGCACAAGCATTTCGCTACACTCGCTAACTCTGCTAACCATGTGTATGTGACCAATAACATTTTATTTTATTTTATTTGATACCACTGCAGACAGAGTCTCTCTTTTGTAGATACTGTTTAGCGTTTCCAGTGGAATCAGTTGATATTGTTAGTATTAGGTAATGTTAGTGCCTTAGTTGTGGTGAGTCAATTATCCTTTTGTGTTAATGTTTTATTTTATTACCGTGAAGCTGCTCATTTCTATTTCTCGATGGTACCAGTATCCAGGGTAGATAAAGCGCAGTTCTATTTTTAGGTTAAGTAATATCTTTAAAGAAGTTGCTGCTAACTTAGTGGTATTGCTGTAAAATGTGATTTATAAAATGTTTTATACTTTCTCTTAAAACAGCCTAGTTTTGGTTTGTAAATAAGTATTTCTTATTTATTTATTATGCACAACTTGTTTTAAATCCTTCTCTATTTCAGCATGGCTTGCTATTTGATAGGTTTAGTGCTCCCCAATACAAGCACATCATGTGTGGATATCGTGCCGTTTTGAGTCAGTCCTTCCCTCCATTATCTCTGCAGATCAATCTGGTTTCAACATCAGATGTCTTACTTTACATACTTTATAATCCCTCTTCAATTGAACTATTTCTCGAGCTTAATCAAACCCCTGGAATGTCTCCTACAGCAGTATGGGAATCAATGAAGGCTTATCTAAGGGGCCAAATTATTTCATACAGCGCAAGATTAAGGAAGTACAATATTCAACGCCTAGGGGAACTTAAAATTGGATTTGGACATTCATCATCCACAGATTTAGATTAAACAACGTTTGACAATTAAGACAGAGTTTGATCTTCTTTCAACTCGACAAGCTGAAAATCTCATTTGTAAATCTCTATTCAAAAATTTAGAACATGGAGAGAAATCAGGGAAAATGCTAGCACACCAGCTGCATCAGAGAACCGCAAATCAAACCATACTGTACCTGAGATAACTGACAATCTGGGTAACAAATGTATTGATCATTTAGAGGTCAATTCATGCTTTCATAACTTTTACTCACAATTATTTCGGAATCTGCTGGTAATGCTA
Source organism: Salvelinus alpinus (assembly GCF_045679555.1). Classification (NCBI taxonomy): domain Eukaryota; kingdom Metazoa; phylum Chordata; class Actinopteri; order Salmoniformes; family Salmonidae; genus Salvelinus; species Salvelinus alpinus. Next base: position 37,640,751 of record NC_092102.1, on the reverse strand, counting down.
CCTTACTCGACACCTTCTTTGAGAGCTTAGATATTCCAACAGTTGAACCTGAGATAGCTGCTGAATTAGAAGAACAGTTCTCTGTAGAAGAGATTCTGTTGGCAATAAAAATGTATGCAGTGTGATAAATCCCCTGGACCCAACAGATTTCCGAGCCCCAAAAAAAAAACTCAGATCAACTCTCCCCTCTCTTGCTTTCCGTATTTGAGGAATTATTCTCCTCAATCTCTTTGCCCGCAACAATGAGACAAGCATGTGTTTAACTTATCCTGAAAAAAATGTAAACTCTTGAGTGTGGTTCATATAGGCCAATTTCTTTACTGAATTGCGATGTAAATAGACTTTCTAAGATGATTGCCTGCCGTTTTGAGTCAGTCCTTTCCTCCATTATCTCTGCAGATCAATCTGGTTTCAATAAAAAAATTGTCATTATTTTTTTAACATCAGATGTCTTACTTTACATACTTTATAATCCCTCTTCATTTGACACTCCAGAGATATTGTTATCACTTGATGCTGAGAAGGCATTTGATAGGGTGTAGTGGGATTCATTATTTTATACTCTCAAACTATTTGGATTCGGTCCCAATTTTAAGTCCTTGATCAAAGTATTTTCCTTCTCCGCTATGGCTGCAGTGCGCACAGATAAAAACTTTTCATCCTATTTCCAACTTCAACATGGGACAAAACAGGGTTGTCCTCTATCCCCTCAGCTGTTTGCCATCACAAAACACCACCATCAAAGATTTTCGAAGAGGGCATAAAGTTTCACTCTATACGGATGACATGCTATTATCTATGTCTAACCCTTTAACTGGTCTTCCAGAGATCCAGTTTCTACTAAAGACATTTGCTAAAATATCCGGGTATAAGGTTAATCTACAAAAAAAAGGGAATTGATGCCTATTAATCCTTCTACCACGCAAACATGTTTTAGTCATGTGCCCTTCAGAGTGACTACACAGAAATAGAAAAAAATCAGAATTTGAGTCACACACAATTTCAAAGATATCTATAAATCCAATTTGTAAGTCGCTCTGGATAAGAGCGTCTGCTAAATGACTTAAATGTAAATGTAATAAAGCCAATTTCCCTCCCTTGATACTCTGCCTGAAACAGGAACTTGAACGCTGTGATTTACTTTCATTTCCTTTGGGTGTAAGAATTAACACTGTTAAAATGAATGTATTACATATGTTTTTATACTTATTTCAATGTATTGCTATCTTTCTGACATTTGTTTTTTATCTCCATAGATAAACTGATATCTGCTTTTATCTGGAACAAGAAAAACCCTTGGATAAGTACGAGCGTATTGCAGAGGTCTCGCCCCCAGGGTGTTCTAGCACTTCCGAACTTTCAATATTATTACTGGGCAGCTAATATAAGAATCATTCTATACTGGGTGACAGAAATCCCTGATGTTACAGGCCCGAAGAGATCTCATCCTGTGGTCCCACCTCCTTAGCTGCCTTACTCGGCTCAAAACTTGCATTAGCTGAGCCTGTTTCCAAATGCACTTAAAACCCGGTTGTGAAACATTCTCAAAAAATCTGGAAACAGTTCAAGCGATTGTTTGGTCTCAGTGAATTTTCAACTTCTGCCCCATTATTAAAGAAACGTACATTCTCCTCCATCATTATTAGACCAGGTGTTTCATATCTGGTCTGGAAAAGGGATCTCGTCACTGAAAGACTTGTACATTGATAAAGATTTAGTATTTTTTGAACAGTTAGTACAAAGGTTCAATATTCCTAGATCCCATTTGTATAGATATATTGCTATTGCGTAGTTTTGTATATTTTTACTCTAGTCACTTTCCATCACGCCCACCTAACTCCCTTCTAGATTCTATTTTTAAAGTGAACCCTTTATCAAGGGGGCATAAGCTTGATCTATACGTTATTAAACTTGAACTATCTGGATTCCCTGAAATCTCTTAAGAACCAATGGGAAGAGGATTTAGGTGACCAACTTTCAGACGAAACTTGGCAGAGTATGCTTCATAGAATACATTCTTCATCCGTATGTCTAAGACATTCTGTAATTCAATTTAAAATAGTTAATCGGCTGCATTGGTCAAAGGCAAAATTATTCAAGATTAGACCAAAAATAGATTCCACTTGTGACCGATGTATGCAGGCTCCTGCTACTTTATTACAAATGTTTTGGAAATGCCAGAAATTGACAGATTTCTGGAAATCAATTTTAGTTTTCTAAGATACTGGAGAGACCTATAGAACCTTCTGCCTTTATTGCATTATTCGGAGTGGCACCACAGGACGCCACTCTAAACAGTTCTATTGAGTGGCACCACAGGAGGCCCCTATAGACAGTTATATGGGAAACATGCTGGCATGTATTACTCTTCTAGCTAGACATTTGATACTATTTAAGTGGAAGGATTACATTTTATAATATCTGCCAACCTTTCTAGAAGACATGGACCCAGCTAATTTCACAACTCCGTAAACCAACCCAAATTAGAATTTATATATATATATTTTTTAAATTACCTTTTGTTTTATAATATCTTTGTATTTGTTTTACTGTTACTATATTACTCATTGTATATCATAGCTGGTTTAAGTCTTGTTTCGGGGGTGGGGCTCTTTTAGGACATGGGTCCTAAAATATTTGATTTGGTAGGGGATCCGTGTGTGTTCTGCCCTCTACTTGTTCTGCCTGTTATTAACTGTATAATCATAAAGAATGCCACAAAAAAAGATGCTGCCAATGGTACAGCTGTAGAACTTTTTGAGGATCTGAGGGCCCATGCCAAATCTTTTCAGCCTCCTGAGGGGGAAGAGGCATTGTCGTGCTTTCTTCACAACTGTGTTGGTGTGTTTGACCGTCCAAACAGGAACTTGAAGCTCTCAACTGTCTCCACTCCAGTCCAGTAGATGTGAATGGTGGCGTGCTCGGCCTTTCTTTTCCTGTAGTCAACGATCAGCTCCTTTGTCTTGCTGAGGTTGAGGGAGAGGTTCTTGTCCTGGCACCATACTGCCAGGTCTCTGACCTCCTCCCTGTAGGCTGTCTCATCGTCATTGGTGATTAGGTCTACCACCTTTATGTTGTCAGAAAACTTAATGATGGTGTTGGAGCTGTGTGCGGCCATGCAGTAATGGGTGAACAGAAGGAGGCTAAGTACGCACCCCGAGGGGCCCCCGTGTTGAGGGTCAGTGTGGAGGATGTGGTATTGCCTACCCTCACCACTTGGGGGCGACTGGTCAGAAATTCCAGTATCCAATTGCAGAGGGAGGTGTTTAATCCCAGGGTCCTTATCTTAGTGATGAGCTTGGAGGGCACTATGGTGTTGAATGCTGAGCTGCAGTCAAGGAACAAAATTCTCATGAAGGTGTTCCATTTGTCCAGGTGGGAAAGGGCAGTGTGGAGTGCAATAGTGATTGCATCATCTGTGGATCTCTTGGGGCGGTATGCAAATTGGAGTGGGTCCAGGGTGATGGTGTTGATGTGAGCCATGACCAGCCTTTCAAAGCATTTCATGGCTACAGATGTGAGTGCTCCGAGCCGATAGTCAGGTTACCTTGGCGTTCTTGGGCACGGGGACTATGGTCTGCTTGAAACATGTGGTATTACAGACTGGGTCAGGGAGAGGTTGAAAATGTCAGTGAAGACACTTGCTAGCTGGTCAGCACATGCTCTGAGTACGCATACTGATAATCTGTCTGGGCCTGCGGCATTGTGAATGTTAACCTGTTTACAGGTCTTACTCACATTGGCTACGGAGAGCGTGATCACACAGCTGGTGCTCTTATGCATTTTTCAGTGTTGCTTGCCTTCACGTGAGCATAGATGGTATTTAGCTCGTCTGATAGGCTTGCATCACTGGGCAACACGCAGCTGGGTTTCCCTTTGTAATCCGTGATACTTTGCAAGCCATGACACATCGGACGAGCGTCAGAGCCGGTGTAGTAGGATTCAATCTTAGTCCTGTATTGACACTTTGCCTGTTTAATAGTTTGCCGGAGGGCATAGCAGGATTCTTTTATCTACTTCTTGGGCATCTCCTTACAAGAGATTTGTGATGAGGCACGTTTGGCCTCCCCTCATACATTTATGAGGTTCTACCTACTGGATGCCACTTCACTTTCCTTGGCACATACTGTTCTCAATGTCAGATCCTCTGAGGGAGGTTAATGTTGGGACTAACCTGGCTTCGGAGAGTGTGGTCATATCCCAATGTGATACATCGAAACGAGTATTTGAAGAAAAAAAAGTGGGTTACTGTCATAACCCTGGTTCTCTGATAATATGAGTGAGACGTATCACTGATTTCCCTGCTCGCAAGAGCGCAAGGAAGAGAGGCATGCTTGAGAATGACCAGAGGATGGGCGAGTTGCGCCTCATAAAGACCTCCTGGGCTCACCTCATTCGTCATTCAACCTGTCTATCTCTGACAGACGCTGTGTGATTGGTTCTTCCCCGAGTAGTGATTAGTAGAGGGGATCCCAATGAGATACATCTTAGTCATATTATCAGACAACCAAGTTTCAATTTCAAAATTTTCTGATCCACTTGTTCAAACTGAATAATAGAAAATAGATTTCCTAAGATTAGCTGCTTTGCACAGGACTCCCACAGCCATTTGCGTTAAAATTTGCACGGGACTCAACCCCCGGTCTCAAGGATCCCAAGATAATTTGTTTAATTCGATGTGCTCACATAGGCCTACTACGGTCATTAGAAGAATAGTTACCATAAGGAGGGGAATACTTCTGTTAGTCATAAAGCCCCATGATAAGGTCGTTAATACCCCTGAACTTAGTCACTGTTACTAGCCGGCTACCACCCGGTACTCTACCCTGCACTTAAGAGACTGCTGCCCTATGTAGGTCGAAGAAATTGTCCGTAGAGCTCTGACACAAGATTGTGTCGAGGCACAGATCTGAAGGGTACCAAAAAATATCTGCATCATTGAAGGTCCCCAAGAACACAGTGGCTTCCATCATTCTTAAATGGAAGAAGTTTGGAACCACCAAGACTCTTCCTAGAGCTGGCCACCCGGCCAAACTGAGCAATCGGGGGAGACGGGCCTTGGTCAGGGAGGTGACCAAGAACCCTATGGTCACTCTGACAAAGCTCCAGAGTTCCACTGTGGAGATGGGAGAACCTTCCAGAAAGACAACAATCTCTGCAGCACTCCACCAATCAGGCCTTTATGGTAGAGTGGCCAGATGGAAGCCACTCTCAGTAAATGGCACATGACAGCCCGCTTGGATTTTGCCAAAAGGCACCTAAAGGACTCTCAGACCATGTTAAACAAGATTCTCTGGTCAAATGAAACCAAGATTGAACTCTTTGGCCTGTATGCCAAGTGTTATGTCTGGAGGAAACCTGGAAGCATCCTTACGGTGAAGCATGGTGGTGGCAGCATCATACTGTGGGGATGTTTTTCAGAGGCAGCGTCTGGGAAAGTAGTCAGGATCGAGGGAAAGGTGAACTGGAAGGTACAGAGATTCTTGATGAAAACCTACTCCAGAGCGCTCAGGACCTCAGACTGGGGAAAAGGTTTACCTTCCAACAGGACAACCACCCTAAGCACACAGACAAGACAACGCAGGAGTGGCTTCGAGACAAGTCTCTGAAAGTCCTTGAGTGGCCCAGCAAGAGCCCGGACTTGAACCTGATCGAACATCTCTGGATAGACCTGAAAATAGCTGTACAGAGACGCTCCCCATCCAACCTGACAGAGCTTGTGAGGATCTGCAGAGAAGAATGGGAGAAACTGCCCAAATACAGGTGTGCTAAGCTTGTAGCGTCATACCCAAGACGACTTGAGGCTGTAATTGCTGCCAATGGTGCTTCAACAAAGTACTGAGTAAAGGGTCTGAATACTTATGTAAATGTGATATTTCGTTTTTTATTTGTAATACATTTGCAAACATTTCTAAAACCCTGTTTTTGCTTAGTCATTATGGGCTATTGTGTGTAGATTGATGAGGAATAAATATTATTTAATCAATTTCGGATATAATTTGGGAAAAGTGATGGGCTCTGAATCATTTCTGAATGCACTGTATATACTATATATATATATATTCTGGACTCTGACATTGCTCGTTCTGATATTTCTATAAATATATTTATATTCCGGACTCTGACATTGCTAAAGTTGCCAGAGGGAACCTTGGTGTGTGTGTGTGTGTGTGCAGTAATGGCTGTTATGTGCCTCCAAAGGACCACAGTCCGTGACTCACAGCACTGCCCTTTACCCGCTGTCCTGTCTGCTCTGTTGTGTGGGTGTGTGACTTCGCCTCCAAGGACCACATTCATTTACCACTTTATATTGTATAGTGTAGCCTAGGCATAGCCAATCTTCCCCGCACTGACAGTGGTAGCTTCCACTTGAACCACAGACTTTGAAATTACTTGGTTTTCCCAGCCACACCATAAATTCAACAACAAAAATGTTTTACGAAAATAGGTCAATTAAAACATTTGAAAAACTATATAAAAATCGAAATTTGACAGGGTAGAAAAATTTGAAATTTAAATATTCTATTATTCAATTTGAATGAGTGTATTAGATCATTAGACTGATAAGCGTTACATGGACTAGCTATTTCTAAACTCCGCTCCTGCCACTTGGCTTATGTTGCGTTCATAACCAAGTGGGAAGGTGGTATTTAACACATACGACTGGGAAAAATCCGCTTGAACGCCCTCCAACTGGTAATTACTAGTCTATCATCCCTGAGCGCCAACTTCTCCCACATGCTGACCTCTGATGTACCCTACTAAGTAAATTACCTCTATAACAGCATTTTCTGCAGTTATATGCAACAAAACATTATTTATAAAAAGCTATCTATTAATTTGGTTTTGAAAACTTTCATGTGTTTACAAGCATGACAGCTGTACTTTTAGATATAGTTGACGCAGCTTGTTTACCATTAGCTACTGTGTTCCTCTGTGTTCCTCAACGAGTTCAACGCACTTGAATGCATCAAGCTGGTAATTACGATTTCACAAATGGTAAGTACCACCTTCCCACTTGGAAGGGCCGGCCCTAGACATAAGCAACATAAGCAGTCGCTTAAGGCCCCCGGCCGCTAGGGGGGCTCCAACCAAATTGTTATTATGTGTATGACCCATGGCAGAATTTTTTATTTAAGACTTCAATTTGTTCTCTCCGCCGTCAAGAGGGAGACCACTAAAACGTTTTACCTGTGAGGTGGGGGGCCCCCAAACTAAATATTGCTTAGGGTCCCCAAAAAGCTAGGGCCGGCCCTGCCACTTGGTTATGAAAGCAGCATTAGGCTAGGCCTACTGTTGTTTCAACAACATGCCTGACTCAGACCACGTTTAGCTGCAGACAGCGTTCCCTTTGTTGTAGACGACCAACCCAGCAAATGCCTATTTCAGGTACAAAATAACAAACATAAAACATCATTAAAGACAACATGGTCATGCACACACAGACACGTTTTAAGGTGCTACTTTATTACAAAAGTAAAAACTTGAGACTTTTATATTTTATGAATGATTATAAAACATTTACAATCTTTTGCACATTTTCACATTATGTTCTATTATATTGTTTTCCACGTTAAAACCCTGTGTCATCTTAAAACCAAAATACAACATAGGCCACAGCGCTGCCACTCACAAGCCGTTGGCGTTCACAGGCCCATAAACCAATTATTGGAAAATATTAGAATTAATATAGGGGATAACACTTCTGCTCCACTACACGCGTCATCATCAATGTGACGTTCTACCTGCTACACAGAAACCAACCAAAATCAACTATATTTCTCATTATTTCAATTCACAAGATAGATTGAAAGAGAGCGTCAGCCATTGAGAATTGAACATCAGCGATTCTTGAAAAGTAGACTAGCTCATCATTGCTCCAACGTAAAACCACAACATTTGTGATAACCATCAATATATCAATTAACATCAAGTCTTTCAGCATTCAACCAATAACAAATAGTTCTGTAGAACATCAAAACAACAATATTTCACATGATGCATGCCTCAAAATGTAGGCTATTTATGTGAGCGTGTCTTTGTCAGATATGTTTGTGCTAAACTGAGAGGCAAAATGAAATAAATTGATGCACAATACATTATTTGCCATAATATGCATTTTCAAAATATATTTTAAAGTACTGTTTAGCTTTCATTTGGTCCTGGTCCGCCCATGTCTTTGACAATTTAGTCTGTGCTAAACGGGTTGAATGAAAAGTTTGTGAATTTCCTCAGGAGACTAGCAGTGGCAGTGCTGGATGACAAAAGATATGTTCCCAAAGCTGCTTAAATCATCTCAGCTGTTAGTCATTGGTCATATCACACACACCAATAAAACTGCACTATTGATGTTGAAAGCATGCAGGGTCGGCATGACCCCCAGGCAGTCCCTCTTCCCCTCCACCCCCATATCTCTCCCTTGGTCCCTCAGAAGAAGCAACATCAAAGGCCCATCTCCACCAGCACAGAGAGGAGAGGGGAAAAGAGAGAGGAGATAAGAGAGGAAAAAGAGAGAAGAGAGGGAGGATAATACAGGGAGTAGAACCAGAGTATGCTTCCTCCCTCCTAGTGGCAACCTCCTGACAGTTTCATAATTTGGAGCATGGAGAGAGGAAGGTGTGTGTGTGTCTGTCTCTCTCTCTCTCGCTCTCTCGCTCTCTCGCTCTCTCGCTCTCTCTCAGCCAGAGCTAATCCACAATTGGAATGTTTTTTTTTTCTCCCATGACAAAACAGGAAAACAAAAAACAAACATTAGGAAGTAAATAAAGTACGACAGTATTTTCTTTTTTCATTTGGTCAAAAACATGCATTATGTTTCAAGCAGGAAAATTGCACCAACAGCATTAAACACAGTAGAAGTAGCGTCTCCATGGCAGTGGCATAAGCTATTTAAACACAATAGGTAAACATTTCTTTTTACATAAACTGCATTAAGAAAATACAGAATGCATTTCATAAGATGTATTTCATAGTAAACCTATACACACCTATACATCTTATAGAACTACATCTTCCACGCGCTCTCCTAACGTTAGATGGCCGAACACATACTGCTGTTATTCATCCCTCATATACCTCTCTGTCCCTGAGCAGTTTGTGTCCCTCTTTACATTTTGACTTGAAAACACCCCTTTATTAAACCCTAATGTCACTGTTTTTCTTCTTAAGTTCATTTCCCCCAAGAGCTACATGGGAAAGAGCTTGTTTACAATAGAACAGAACTTTCAGCACAGGCAAAAGATGCTCACTGGTCATTTTATGCCCAACACTATATTTTCTTTGGATTCCAACCCCTCAATGGCTGTTCCAACCGACAGACAGACTGCGGCCCAGAGTGCAGCAGTAGAGTCCTGGCATTGACTTCAGCCTGTGAAGCGAATCAGGACCCTGCTACACAAACGGGCTTCACTGCAGTAACTCCACGAAACCGCCAATAGCCCAACAACTCTCCAAGACTCCATTACCTTGGCCATAAAATAAAATGTTAGCAACGCCCCAGAGGTCCTGGGCAGAGATTGTGAAATCGGTTGCCTTTCTCCTTCAGAGAAAGATCTACCCAGCCCACGCCGTGTCCCTGACCCGTTGGCTTTGCCCTGTGTATCTCTGCCAAGATTGTGTGTGTGTGTGTGTTTTGCCATGCAAATAACATTATTTTAAGCTCCAGGAGTTTTGAAAACAAAGAACGTGAATAACAACTTACAATAAATTAAATCTGACTAAAGTATAGCCAAATCAGTACTCTTTATGACAGCTCACCCCAAAATTTTACTTAGATGGTGCCAATCACCCCCATTCATTTGAGAATAAGACTCTACACCACAGAACGTGTGTTATTTGGATTCCACTCGACATTAGACCACTTTTGAGATGTGAAAAGGGAAGACTTAGGTGTCGGGTCAAACTGTCCCTATAAGTGTGTCAGTTGTTGCTCTGTGGTCAGTCACTGTGGTTAAAGCTCAGTGGTTCTGAATGGAATTAACAGTGTGAGGCAACCTGAGGCGGACCACTGCTTTGCGTGAACTGTGTCACCACTGACAACAAGAACAAGGCCATTTTACCCTGCCCTATCAACCGGCTGAGCTCAATACAACTCTACAAGATGAATATCAGAGTCAGAAAGTTGGTCAAGATCTCCCAGCATATAACTCTGATGCATGTACTTCAGATCTATAGTGAGTGATTGCTCTATGACTCCTCCATACAAAGACCCTTCCAGTTACAAGACATCTTCCGTGTGTGTATCTGTGGTTAGGGGCAACTTCTACCTTGAATACCAAGGAGTAAAGAGTGTACAGGAGAGTGTTGGTTTGGAGCCAAGATCACCTCCTCCAGGTCAGAGCATGTTAACGTACACGTACTGTATAGACCTAGGCTACATGTCAGATTTTTCGCTCAAAGTCAAACCATATCTGCCCTGCCCGGCAACAGAGAGAGGACCTGTTTGATATGTTTGCTTAAGGAGAGCTAATCACAGCCAATCTCCCAGACTCCCATCTGCTTCTATTACATAATTCCCAGCACAAGGTATGTGTGTGTGTGTGTGTGTCTGTGTCTGTGTGTGTGTGTGTGTCTGTATGTGTTTGTGTTTAATCCTTCCATAAGTCTCTGAGGCTTGGATTTAAACTTGTTAAAATCAGTAATATAGTCAAACCCTTTTTACCACCAGTGACATCATCAGTAATGTCATCAGGGGGTTGGAACTTAGAAGTGAAGCCATCCTGGAGTCTACACACTTCTTCTCTCTGTCATCTTTGTGAGAATGTGTGTTTTCATACACAACAATGTTTGCGTACAGTGTGTGTGTGTGTGTGTGTGTGTGTGTGTGTGTGTGTGTCTGTTATTGTGTGTTATGTTATTTTGGGGGATTGTGTGTCGCTCTGTACACAAGCCATGCTTTATTAACGGTACCATATTTATACAAAAATAAATCTATATGTAAAATGTCACACAAATGGTAAGGTAAGGTGAACAGTGACACTGTCATCCAGTTCATAACATGATGCTCAGTCTGGTCTGGTTGGGACCTGTTTGAGTCTGGCTGAGAGGGTGCAGTCCAGACTGGGTTAGCCAGACTGGCTCTGCGGTAAAGCTCAGAGATGCAGGGTAGATAGGGTTCTGTTGAGTCCAGTGGTGTAAATGAGGGGAAACCCCTCAGGTTGTTCTGTGTGGCTCAGTTGGAAGAGCATGGGGTTTGCAATGCCAGGGTTGTGGGTTCAATTCCCATGGGGGACCAGCAAGAAAATGTATGTACTCACTGCTGTAAGTTTTTCTACTGTGTACAAGAGTGTCTGATAAACGACCTGGGCTCCTATCCAAGGTTCAACTGGCCTGGAACCCCTATATGGGCTTCCACAGTCTGAACCGTTCCCACCACTGATTGGGTCTGGTGCCTGACCCTGGGTTGAGACTGTTAGAATGCATAACATTTGCTGCTTGATTTCACTCGTTGGTAAAGAGCATGTTTCCCCAAAGTCGGTCCTGGGGACCCCCTGGGTGCGTTTTTTGGTTTTTGCCTTAGCACTACACAGCTGATTCAAATAATCAAAGCTTGATGATGAGTTGGTTATTTGAATCAGCTGTGTAGTGAAACGGCAAAAAACAAATCGTGCACCCAATGGGGCCCCAGAAACGAGTTTGGGGAACCCTGCTATGGAGTATCACAGTACGAGTCATAATACCCTTAACACCTAGAGGTCAAACAGGGGAATGGTTCCATGAGTTTTTAGAAACACTTCAAATCAGGGCTGTGTTTCGTGTGTTTGGTGTAGGCTTACCCTGGTGTAAATCTCTATAGACAAGGTGAATTATAGCAATATATTTAACTTCTTATGGCTGCAGGGGCAGTATTGAGTAGCTTGGATGAAAGGTGCACAGAGGTGCCCATAGTAAACTGCCTGCTCCTCAGTCCCAGTTGCTAATATATGCATATTATTGGATAGAAAAAACTCTGAAGTTTCTAAAACTTGTGTGTGTGTGTGTGTGTGTGTGTGTGTGTGTGTGTGTGTGTGTGTGTGTGTGTGTGTGTGTGTGTGTGTGTGTGTGTGTGTGTGTGTGTGTGTGTGTGTGTGTGTGTGTGTGTGTGTGTGTGTGTGTGTGTGAGCCAGTGTCTCTCAGCTACAGGCCAGTGACATACATCTCCATCCCGTCGTTGAAGGTGAAGATGGTGGTGGTGCTGGCACTGTTGGCCCCCTGTTTCACATCGCTGATGGTCTCATAGAAGTTCTCCCCCCCAGGCAAGGCCCTAGATGGAGGGGCCAGGGGGCATGCTGGAGGTTCCTGGGGGCATGGGGCCTCTGGAGACGATGCTCCCTGCTTAGGAGGCTTCTTCCTGGGCTTTAGTGTAGCGTTCGCCCCCAGCGCACCGTTATTGGTTCCTGCCCACTCACGTTTCCGGTGGGAGTCGATAGTGGCGTACGCCGGGTCCGACTCGGCCACCACACAGGTGGGCCAGGACTTGTCGCCGACGGGCTCGTAGCAGGGCTCCTCATGGGATCGGGCCTGGCCACCCGGGATCTCCCGACCGCCACCCCACGCCCCGTTCCCTCCCTCATTCCCTCCTGCTCCTCCTCCCCTACCTCCTCCATTCTTCCCCCCAGGGCAGTGGTTGCGGGGGAGGGTCTTGGCTGCGCTGTGGTCTGGGGAAGGTTTCTTCTTCTGTGGTTTACACACGGTGGAGTAGGTGTCTGTGATCTGAAGATGAGAGAGGGAGAGACACTTAGCTATCACATATAGTACAACTGTTGAAGTTGTGGCTACACACATCTTACACATGCAGACTTGTTCAACAGGGAGAAGGCTATAACACAGCTTATACAGTCTCACTTACAGTACATGGAAATAAAGGACAATATGACCGACCACAATGATTTACTTAAGAAGTTTTGTAATTTAATGTCCTAAATTGTCTTTTTTTATTATACATGCAGTGTATTCGGAAAGTATTCAGACCCCTTGAATTTTCCACATTTTGGTACGTTACAGCCTTATTCTAAAATGGACTAAATTGTTGTGTTCCTAATCAATCTACACACAATCTACACACAATACCCCCATAATGACAAAGCAAATGTATATATAAAAAAACTGAACTATCACATTTACATAAGTATTCAGAACCTTTACTCAGTGCTTTGTTGAAGCACCTTTGGCAGCGATTACAGCCTCGAGTCTTCTTGGGTATGACGCTACAAGGTTGGCACACCTGTATTTTGGGAGTTTTTCCCATTCTTCTCTGCAGATCCTCTCAAGCTCTTTCAGGTTGGATGGGGAGCAACGCTGTACAGCTATTTTCAGGTCTCTCCTGAGATGTTCGATTGGGTTCAAGTCCGGGCTCTGGCTGGGCCACTCAAGAGATTTGTCCCGAAGCCCCTCTTGTGTTGTCTTGGCTGTGTGCTTAGGGTCATTGTCCTGTTGGAAGGTGAACCTTCGCTCCAGTCTGAGGTCCTGAGCTCTCTATAGAAGGTTTTCATCAAGGATCTCTCTGTACTTTGCTCCGTTCATCTTTCCCTCGATCCTGACTATTCTCACAGACGCTGCTGCTGAAAAACATCCCCACAGCATGATGCTGCCATCACCATGCTTCCCTGTAGGGATGGTGCCAGGTTTGATCAATTGAAACAGGATTCACCTGATGTAAATTTCGAGTCTCATAGCAAAGGGTCTGAATACTTAAGTAAATAAAGTATTTCTGGTTCTTATTTGTAATAAATTTGCACACATGTTATTATGGGGTATTGTGTGTAGATAGATGAGCTAAAAAAGTATGGAATCCATTTTAGAATAAGGCTGTAACAAAACACAATGTGGAAAAAGTGAGGGGTCTGAGTACTTTCCAAATGCACTGTACTCTGTAGACAGGCCCATGCCAAAAGTTTAACACTGTATGAAAATCCCTTGGGGTCTGAGAGAGCTAGAGAATGAGAGAGATATGGAGAACGATAGGTAAAGAGAGAGATATGGAGAACGATAGATAAAGAGAGAGATATGGAGAACGATAGGTAAAGAGAGAGAGAGCTGATTGCTCAGCAAGCATTTCTCAATAGCAGTAGAGCAGAGGTGCCAGTCCGGGTGTGAACATGGAAGACACCCATGACCGTATCACAAAATCCTTTGGGACACCTCTCTCCTAATAAAACTATGACACAGGAATGCCATGGAGGTCACAACGTCAGTTAAATGAAATGCCTCTGCAAGGTTCTACACATGCCATTTGGTTGTGAAAATGTTAAAGACCTAAGTAGTTACACTCACTCACTCACTCACTCACTCACTCACTCACTCACAATCAAACTCTCACTCACTCATACTCTCACTCACTCACACTCACTCACTCACTCACTCACTCACCATCAAACTCTCACTCATTCACTCACACACACACACACACACACCCACCCACTCACTCACTCACTCACTCAATCAATCACTCACTCACTCACTCACTCACTCACTCACTCACTCACTCACTCACTCACTCACTCACTCACTCACTCACTCACTCACAATCAAATTCTCACTCACTCACTCACTCACTCACTCACTCACTCACTCACTCACAGTCACTCACTCACAATCAAACTCTCACTCACTCACTCACTCACTCACTCACTCACTCACTCACTCACTCACTCACTCAGTCACTCACTCACTCACTCACTCACTCACAATCAAACTCTCAAACTCTCACTCACTCACTCACTCACTCACTCACTCACTCACTCACTCACTCACTCACTCATTCACTCACTCACTCACTCACTCACCCACTCACTCATTGAGAAGCATGTTTTAGAGTTTTGGCTGGCATCCAGATCCCTGACACACACCATTCTATTTTCTCCACTACTTGTCCGGGCTGACTGTGGTGAAATGTAACTGGTTTATCCTGTGGTTAGGTAACTCTGCCACTCAACCCAGCCACAGCACACAGCAGGCTGATAACACAGTTTACTCTAGCTTATCCTGCCTGGGAAAAATGGGTCAGGTTACTGCACTGTGCAAGTAGTGTCAACACACACACACACACACAGGCCTTGCATACTTTAGGTGCAGGCTGACACACAGACAGACAGTCACGAGGGCAATAAAACCTCACCATATCATCAAAGGCACCAGGCCTGCTGTACGTTTCACATGTAGAATACAAGTGTTGAATTGAGTATACAGTGCATTCGGAAAGTATTCAGACCTCTTGACCTTTTCCACATTTTGTTACGTTGCATCCTTATTCATTTTATTTTTATTTTATTGTTTAATTCACCTTTACTTAACCAGGTAGGCTAGTTGAGAACAAATTCTCATTTACAACTGCAACCTGGCCAAGATAAAGCAAAGCAGTGCGACACAAACAACAACATAGAGTTGCACATGGAATAAACAAACATACAGTCAATAATACAATAGAAAAAGTCTATATACAGTATGTGCAAATAAGGTAGGATAAGGGAAGTAAAGCAATAAATAGGCCATAGTGGCAAAATAATTACAATATAGCGAGTCTGGAAGGAGAGTTTACAGTCTAACCAGACACATAGGTATTTGTAGTTGTCCACATTTTCAAAGTCAGAACCATCCAGAGTAGTGATGCTGGACGGGCGGGCAGGTGTGGGCAGCGATCGGTTGAAGAGCATGCATTTAGTTTTACTTGCATTTAAGAGCAGTTGGAGGCCACAGAAGGAGAGTTATATGGCATTGAAGCTCGTCTGGAGCTTAGTTAACACAGTGTCCAAAGAAGGGCAAGAAGTATACAGAATGGTGTTGTCTGCGTAGAGGTGGAGCAGAAAATCACCAGCAGCAAGAGCGACATCATTGATGTATACAAAGAAAAGAGTTGGCCCGAGGATTGAACCCTGTGGCACCCCCATAGAGACTGCCAGAGGTCCAGACAACAGGCCCTAACATTTGACATACTGAACTCTGTCTGAGAAGTAGTTGGTGAACCAGGTGAGGCAGTCATTTGAGAAACCAAGGCTGTTGAGTCTGCCGATAAAAATGTGGTGATTGACAGAGTCGAAAGCCTTGGTCAGGTCGATGAATACAGCTGCACAGTATTGTCTCTTATCGATGGCGGTTATGATATCGTTTAGGACCTTGAACGTGGCTGACGTGCACCCATTGCCAGCTCTGAAACCAGATTGCATAGCGGAGAAGTTACGGTGGGATTCGAAATGGTCGGTGATCTGTTTGTTAACTTGGCTTTCGAAGATTTTAGAAAGGCAGGGCAGGATGGGTATAGGTCTATAACAGTTTGGGTCTAGAGTGTCTCCCCCTTTGAAGAGGGGGATGACCGCGGCAGCTTTCCAATCTTTGGGGATCTCAGACGACACGAAAGAGAGGTTGAACAGGCTAGTAATAGGGGTTGCAACAATTTCGGCAGATCATTTTAGAAAGAGAGGGTCATTTTGCAGCTCTTTCAGAACATCAGCTGTCTGGATTTGGGTGAAGGAGAAATGGGGGAGGCTTGGGCGAGTTGCTGTGGGGGGTGCAGGGCCATTTACCAGGGTAGGGGTATCCAGGTGGAAAGCATGGCCAGCCGTAGAAAAATGCTTATTGAAATTCTCAATTATAGTGGATTTATCGGTCGTGACAATGTTTCCTAGCCTCAGTGCAGTGGGCAGCTGGGAGGAGGTACTCTTATTCTCCATGGACTTTACAGTGTCCCAAAACTTTTGGGAGTTTCTGCTACAGGATGCAAATTTCTGTTTGAAAAATCTAGCCTTTGCTTTCCTAACTGCCTGTGTACATTGGTTCCTAACTTCCCTGAAATGTTGCATATCGCGGGGGGCTATTCGATGCTAATGCAGTACGCCACATAATGTTTTTGTGCTGATCAACGGCAGTCAGGTCTGGAGTGAACCAAGGGCTATATCTGTTCCTGGTTCAACATTTTTGGAATGGGGCATGCTTATTTAAGATGGTGAGGAAAGCACTTTTAAAGAATAACCAGGCATCCTCTACTGACGGAATGCGGTCAATATCCTTCCAGGATACCCGGGCCAGGTCGATTAGAAAGGCCTGCTTGCTGAAGTGTTTTAGGGAGCGTTTGACAGAGATGAGGGGTGGTCTGTACTGAAAATGGATTAAGTAGTTATTTTCCCTCATCAATCTACACACAATACCCCATAATGACAAAACAAAAACAGGTTTTTAGAAATGTTTGCAAATGTATAAAAACACCAAAATCAGAAATACATTATTTACATAAATATTCAAACCCTTTGCTATGAGACTCGAAATTGAGCTCAGGTGCATCCTGTTTCCATTGATCATCCTTGAGATGTTTCTACAACTTGATTGGAGTCCACCTGTTGTAAATTCAAATGATTGTACATGATTTGGACAGGCACACACCTGTCTATATAAGGTCTCACAGATGACAGTGGATGTCAGAGCAAAACCCAAGCAATGAGGTCAAAGTAATTGTCTGTAGAGCTCCGAGACAGGATTGTGTAGAGGCACAGATCTGGGGAAGGGTACCAAAACATTTCTGCAGCACTGAAGGTCCACAAGAACACAGTGGCCACCAACATTCTTAAATGGAAGAAGTTTGGAACCACCAAGACTCTTCCTAGACCTGGCCGCCCGGCCAAACTGAGCAATCAGGGGAGAAGAGCCTTGGTCAGGGAGGTGACCAAGGACCCGATGGTCACTCTGACAGAGCAGATGTGTTGTTACCTACCCTTGCCACCTGGGGGGCGGCCCGTCAGGAAGTCCAGGATCCAGTTGCAGAGGGAGGTGTTGAGTCCCAGGGTCCTTAGCTTAGTGATGAGCTTTGAACACTGAGCTGTAGTCAATGAACAGCATTCTCACGTAGGTGTTTCTTTTGTCCAGGTGTGAAAGGGCAGTGTGGAGTGCAATAGAGATTGCATCATCTGTGTATCTGTTGGGGCGGTATGCAAATTGGAGTGGGTCTAGGGTTTCTGGGATAATGGTGTTGATATGAGCCATGACCAGCCTTTCAAAGCACTTCATGGTTACAGACGTGAGTGCTACGGGTCGGTAGTCATTTAGGCAGGTTACCTTGGTGTACTTGGGCTCAGGTACTATGCTGGTCTGCTTGAAACATGTTGGTATTACAGACTCGGTCAGGGACAGGTTGAAAATGTCAGTGGAGACACTTGCCAGTTAGTCAGCGTATGCTCGGAGTACACGTCCTGGTAATCCGGTGAAGCATGGTGGTGGCAGCATCATGCTGTGGGAATGTTTTTCAGCGGCAGCGTCTGGGAGACTAGTCAGGATCAAGGAGTATAAAGAGCAAAGTATAAAGAGATCCTTGATATAAACCTGCTCCAGTGCGCTCAGGACTTCAGACTGGGGCGAAGGTTCACCTTCCAACAGGACAACGAACCTAAGCACACAGCCAAGACAACACAAGAGTGGCTTCGGGACAAGTCTCTGAATGTCCTTGAGTGGCCCAGCCAGAGCCCGGACTTGAACCTGATCGAACATCTCTGGAGAGACCTGAAAATAGCTGTACAGCGACGCTCCCCTTCCAACCTGACAGAGCTTGAGAGGATCTGCAGAGAAGAATGGGAGAAACTCCCCCAAATACAGGTGTGCCAAGCTTGTAACGTCATACCCAAGAATACTTGAGGCTGTAATCGCTGCCAATGGTGCTTCAACAAAGTACTGTGTAAAGGGTCTGAATACTTATGTAAATGTGATATTTCATTTTATTTTAAATACATTTGCAAACATTTCTAAAAACCTGTTTTTCCCTTGTCATTACAGGGTATTGTGTGTAGATTGATGAGGGGTAAAACACTATTTAATACATTTTAGAATAAGGCTGTAACGTAACAAAATGTGGAAAAAGTGAAGGGGTCTGAATACTTTCCCAATGCACTGTATATATTTTATACTCTGAAAAACCTCATACAAGAGAAGATTAACAAAAAGAGTTCCTCTTTTCAAAAGATTCAACATGAAATCTCTCTCTCGTCTCTCTCTCACTGTCTTTCTCTATCTCTCTCTCGTCTCTCTCTCACTGTCTTTCTCTATCTCTCTCTCTTCCTGACAGACTTCGAGCCACACGTATA
Source organism: Salvelinus alpinus (assembly GCF_045679555.1). Taxonomy (NCBI): domain Eukaryota; kingdom Metazoa; phylum Chordata; class Actinopteri; order Salmoniformes; family Salmonidae; genus Salvelinus; species Salvelinus alpinus. The sequence goes on along the minus strand of NC_092102.1, from coordinate 37,621,714 downwards.
TACCCTGCCCCCACAAATCTGTGGTGATCTTTTTTGATAAACAAAGACCCTACCATGCGCTGTGTGTGGGCTCTGTGCAGTCATTCTGTGTGTGTATGTTTGTGTGTGTGAATGTGTGCATGCGCGTGCGCTCTGCAGCGTTTTCAGCAGAGGAAGGAAGTCACAAGATGATGGGGGTTTCAGAACTTCAGTTGTTGAGGAAGCTTGTACGGTATTTTTAAATATATTTTTAATTCTCCTCCTACTCTTCTCCTTGTCTTTAAGATACTGTTCATATGTCTGCTCTCTGTGTGTGACAGAACTATTAACTTGGCACCAAAATGAATTTTGAGATATCTTAAATATCGTATTTCTGTTATTTTGTGGATATCAGAAAATACGTAGTGAGTTTCAGAATGTTTTGTCTGCATTATGTATGTTAGGGGGTAAGACCCAGTTTGGGAGATCTGATTGGTTGAGAGCAGGCCAGCGCCTACCAAAGGCAAGTAGAGGAGTGGAGGAGCGAGAGGAGAAGGAGGAGTGGAGGAGCGAGAGGAGAAGGAGGAGTGGAGGAGCGAGAGGAGAAGGAGGAGCGAGAGGAGAAGGAGGAGTGGAGGAGCGAGAGGAGAAGGAGGAGTGGAGGAGCGAGAGGAGAAGGAGGAGTGGAGGAGCGAGAGGAGAAGGAGGAGTGGAGGAGCGAGAGGAGAAGGAGGAGTGGAGGGTAGTGGTGGAAATTCAACTGACACACTCCAGAGTATACTAGGGTGTGTCTGAACAACAGAGAGAACTCAGAGTGAACAAGAACATTATTAAAGAGAAAGAGGGATTAATAACTGTTCATTTTGTTTCATAAATGATTTTATAGCTAACATATTCAAACTACACAAGAAAACAATACATGAAAGAGGAATTAAGGGGGAAGACGAGAGAAAGGGGAAGACAGAGACAAACAGTAAGAGACAAAGACAGTGAAAGATTTAGTGATTGAGGGAGAAAGAGGGAGAGAAACCCTTTAAACTCTGCTCACAGCCACACAGCAACAGGAGGCAGTGGCTCAACCCTGTCTTATACCCAGAGACAAGGAGTTAACCAGCTCAGCAGCTGCTTCTTCCTGACTCGGGAGCTAAACTACAGCTTGGTCACAAGTAGCTTGCTCCTGCTGCACTTTCCTCATAACATCCTGTACACTATGTATGGACAGAGGATGACTCAGTGTCTTCCTGTTACATTCAGTTTAACAGAGGCAAGGGGATGTTAAATGTCAATAAAGTCTATATACTGTATGTGGAAACCTAAAAGAAGGAAATGAAAACGATCTGGAGATAAATGGAAAAACGTGCAATACGGACTCCCCTGGGGGACATTTGCAGATGACCTATGTTACCCATTCAGAAAAAGAGTTTAAGTCAAGTTAGAACCTGTCTATTTAGGTGAACATGGAAGAACGGGGCCCTCCGAGTTTAATCCTGAACCCCACCCTGAAGCTAAAACAGGCAACACAAACTAACAATCCCCAGACCACTGGTCACTCCCTTAAGACACGGACACAAACTAACCATCCCCAGACCACTGGTCACTCCCTTAAGACACGGACACAAACTAACAATCCCCAGACCACTGGTCACTCCCTTAAGACACGGACACAACGGCAGCGTTTGCTGGCCGAGAGTACATAGGACCTCTGAACACAGTGCCAGCCATAGTTTTCAAACTGATTATATATATAGCGGGTGGTCCCTAAAACACACCGTGCTGAACGAACGGCAGACAAACAGCAAATCAACATTCGGTCAGTGTGGGTGGAGAGAGAGACACATTCACAGCCCAGTAAGCTGTGTAACTGTCACACCCTGATCTGTTTCACCTGTCTTTGTGTTTGTCTCCACCCCCCTCCAGGTGTCACCCATCTTCCCCATTATCCCCTGTGTACTTATACCTGTGTTCTCTGTTTGTCTGTTGCCAGTTGGTTTTGTTTTGTCAAGCCTACCAGTGTTTTTTCCCGTGCTCCTGTCTGTCTCTAGTTCCTGTTTTCTAGCTTTCCTGGTTTTTGACCATTCTGCCTGCCCTGACCCTGAGCCTGCCTGCCGTTCTGTACCTACAGACTCTGCTCTGGACTACTGACCTCTGTCTGCCCTTGACCTGTTGTTTGCCTGCCCCACTGTTTTTGAAATAAACTTTTGTTACTTCGAAACTGTCTGCATCTGGGTCTTCTCCTGAGCCTTGACAACAACATCAGAAATTCATACAGATGGGCCCAAACCAGGACAGATGAATACCAGAAAGCAACCAATAACCATAAACTTTCTGGATACCACATTCACTTACAGTAAAGAAGGCATCAATCTAGCCTTAAAAACCATCAACAATATATTCAGGCAAACAGCAAAAGAAGCACAACTGAAATGGACAAAAAAACGAATTAAAAAAACTACAGATGACAACAGAAGAACAGTATTAAATCAAAAGCACAAAGACCCAAAAAATTGTGAATTACTCCTTCATTAAAGCTATATAAACGTACACTTAGAACCAAAAGAGCCCAGTACAACAGCAAGCAACTGACACTAATTGAGGAGTCCATAAACACAAACCACTTCTGGCAAAAGTTGAAAAACCCCCCAAGAAATCTAAACAAGAGGAATTAGCGATACAAAATGGTGACATATGGACAACCCATTTTAAAACTAAATGTATGCAAATGCAGAATAATGCCACATTCATGAGAAGTTGAATGGATTGACAAAAGCTATGAAGGAAAATCGAAATCCATAGACTTCCCAATTATTATAACAAACTTCATGCCCTCAAATTTTAAAAAGGATGCGGATCAGATGGTATCCTAAATGAGATGCTCATATTCACTGGTGCAAAATGTAAATGGGCTACATTAAAACTGTAAAATTTGAGCCTGAGTGTAGGTTATTTCCCTGACATCTGGAACCGAGGACTCATAACCCCAATCTTTAAGGAAGGAGACAAATTTAATCCAAACAATTACAGAGGCATTTGTGTGAATGGTAACCTGGGGAAGGTTTTCTATAGTATAAATGTAAGAGTTCTAAACTTCCTTAATAAGCACAATGTCTTGGGTAAAAGCCAAAGTGGATTTATACCAAAACATAGCATAACCGATCGTATTTACACCCTAAACACCCTGATAGATAAACATGTCCACCAAAATAATACCAACATTTATGCTATCTTTATTGACTTCCAAAAATAATTTGATACTATTTGGCATACAGGATTGTTCACAAGTTATTGAAAGTGGTGTTAGGGGTAAAACATATGACATAATTAAATAAATACGTGTAGCATCAAAATTGGCAAGAAAACAACAGAATTCTTTAACCAGGAGTGGGGCCTTTGCCAGGGTTGCAATCTATGCCCTGCGTGCTTCAATATTTACATCAACGAACTGGCCATTTTAGAAAAATCCTCAGCCCCTGGTGTTAGTCTCCACAAATCATAGGTTAAATGCATGCGCATCTTCACAGATGACCTGTGCCTGCTTTCACCCTCAGCACATGGCCTACAGTAGAGCCTGGTCCTGCTAGAACAGTACTGCCAGACCCGGGCCCTGGCAGTAAACACCAAAAATACTAAAATAATGATGTTGCAGAAAATATCCAGATCTAAGGGAATTAGACCAAAGTTCTCAATTGGTACAACATATAAAGAGTACTGCACACACTACAATTACTTAAAAATAAGCTCAACTGGACACCTAAATGAGGCAGTACAGACTCAGTGAGCATAGCCTTGCTATTGAGAAAGGCCGCCATAGGCAGACCTGTCTCTCAAGAGAAGACAGGCTATGTGCACAATGCCCACAAAATGAGATGGAAACTGAGATGCACTTCCTAAGCTCCTGCCAAATGTATGACAATTTAGAGACACATATTTCCCTCAGATTACACAGACCCACAAAGAATTTGAAAAAAACATCAAATTTTGATAAACTCTCATATCTATTGGGTGAAATACCACTGTGTCCATCACAGCAGCAAGATTTGTGACCTGTTGCCACAAGAAAAGGGCAACAAGGAAGAACAAACACCATTGTAAATACAACCCATATTTATGTTTAATTATTTTCTATTTTGTACTTTAACTATTTGCACATCATTACAACACTGTATATAGACATAATATGACAATTTAAATGTCTTTATTATTTTGTAACTTTTAATGTTAACTGTTAATTTTTATTGTTTATTTCACTTTTGTTTATTATCTATTTCACTTGCTTTGGCAATGTAAACATATGTTTCTCGTGCCAATAAAACCCTTAAATTGAATTGAATTGAGAGAGAAAGAGATAGGGAGGGAGGGAGGGGTTGCTTTACCCTCCTGACTCCAGACTGTCTCATTTCAAGAGACCCTCCCAAGTATCCCATAACTCCTCATGTCAATCATTCCAATTACTTCTGGTCTGGAACCAAGCGAAAAGTGGAACTGGCCAGAAGTAGTGCACTACATGAGTAATGGGGTGTCACTTGGTCCTATAGTTTGACTGATATGTTAGAGCTAAGGGTCAGGGTGTAGAGGTTATGGGTTATGGGTCGACCACCATATTGGGGTTCCACATGGCTGTAACCCGACCCTGCAGTTTAACCACAGACCAGGCCCCTGACCCAGTTTGACTCAGGAAGACATGGACGTCAAAGGTTGTCTGTGTTATGACGGCACGGCCAATCAAAGAGGAGCTCTCTTAGTAAACATGACCCCCTATGTCACAATTCACACATAAAGCTAACCAGACCTGGGTTCAAATACATGTGTATTTGAGTATTTGTTATTTAAATACATGTTTTCTGTGTATTTGAGTATATTTGCCCGGTCATTCTCTCAGACCTTGTATGTGTGTGTCCCTCTGGTCTTTTAGTGGTTCTAAAGGTCAAAACCAAAACATTTGGTCAGTCACTATCGTCTTGGCTTTTGGAATAGCCTGCCAGAGAATCTGAGGGCCTCAGAAACTGTAGACATTTTTAAGAAAGACCTTAAGATAGATATTTTTAGCCATGCTTTTACACTGAACAAAAATATAAACGCAACATGTAAAGTGTTGGTCCAATGTTTCATGAGCTGAAATAAAAGATCCCAGAAATGTTCTACATGCACAACAAGCATATTTCTCTCAATTGTTTTGCACAAATTTGTTTACATCCCTGTTAGTGTGCATTTCTACTTTGCCAAGATAATCTACCTGACAGGTGTGGCATATCAAGAAGCTGATTAAACAGCATGATCATTACACATGTGCACCTTGTACTGGGGACAATAAAAGGCCCCTCTAAAATGTGCAGTTTTGTCACACAACACAATGCCACAGATGTCTCAAGTTTTGAGGGAGCGTGCAATCGGCATGCTGACTGCAGGAACGTCCACCAGAGCTGTTGCCAAAGAACTTAATGTTAATTTCTCCACCATAAGCCGCCTCCAACGTCGTTTTAGAGAATTTGGCAGTACGTCCAACCGGCCTCACAACCGCAGACCACATGTATGGTGTCATGTGGGCGAGCGATTTGCTGAGGTCAACATTGTGAACAGAGTGCCCCATGGTGGTGGTGGGGTTATGGTATGGGTAGGCATAAGCTACGTACAACAAACACAACTATTTATTTATTTCATCTCATTCTATATAAATAGAATACATTTGTCTCTTTATTGTATTCTTGTCTATCTTCATTTGTTATTTGTATAGAAAACGTGTGTTTGCCTTCTATTCTTTTATTTCTTTCAGCACTTTGAAATGCATCCTCTGTAGACGTGCTACATACACAAAGATTTATTGATTGAAATGCATGGGAGATTATTTGACTCAGTGTATTTGAGTATTTTCAAATACCTTCCAAGTGTATTTCCAAATACATTCCAATATTCAACTACTTTTTTTCAAAGAAAGGTTATCTGAATACATGTTTTGAAATGTATTTTGAAAAGTAATTGAAATACCTGAAAAATTATTTGAACCCAGGTCTGAAGCTAACACATATTTACTGTACACAAACCATATATACCTAAGCAATGCACACACACAAATCCCGCCCTGACACAAATACCTTGTCCACCTCCACACACCCACACACAAAGTCACATCCATCACCTCCATGGCTGTAGGTATGTATCCCTGTCCGTTCTCCCCCGGGGGTGCAGGCGCTCGGTGCAGGGTGATGATGTCATCATCCTCTGGGGGCTTCCAGATGTACTGTTCCCCGTTCCCCATGAACACCGTCTCCTGGTGGACACACAGAGAAGAGAGGTGAGGGCTCAGCTGGCAGCCTGGTCGCCAAGGCCCATATTCACTATTAGAGCCTCAATGGTAGGAGTGCTAATCTAGGATCAGTTGATTATATGGACCTGATCCTAGACCAGCACTCATACTCAGGGCCCAAATCGGTTATGGCTTTGACCAGCTCCTTTATAGTTGAGTATAGGCCTTGTAATTAACAACATCCGGTATAAATTCCAGCAAAATAACTCAATGAAACAACTGTTTGGCATACACACACACGCAGGCAAACATAATAACACACACACAGTAGATTATCTCTGGTAGGTAACCTCAGCTTTAGGTCCGGCCTGCAGATACATAGACAGTCGACACAGGATGCCCATGTAAAACAAACACTCAGTGTGTGTGTTCTCTTGTAAATGTTTATCCAGAGGCTTGTGGGAGTAGGAAGTGGTACGCTTGTCGGACAGGTAAACACAGTCCACACTGAACAGCAAAGAGTGGGAGGAGTGTTTGTGTGTGCGTTTGTGTTTGTGTGTATCAGTCCACAAATAGGTGGCTCTCGTGTGACTATCTACACACATCCGTCCCACCACTGGTCTTATAGAACAACGGTGAGGGACTGTGTTTGTAAAGAGGAATGGTTGTTGAAATGGTTTGGATTGTGCATATGGATCAAATCATCTCTGTTCACACATTTGTAAGTGGACATTTAGAGTACTAGCAAATGTCTCCCCATTTACAGCATACAATCTGTATGCAACTGGTTTAGTCTCCCCTCCACCATATTACTGTGTCTCTTGTCCTTCTAGTTGGCATTTTTCATATAAATATAACTGATCACAACAAAAGAATACTGGCGATAGAGAGAGAGCAAAATGTTTTGAAGGAAATTGAGATGGTTAATGAATCATTTGTGTTTCATATACTGTACACATGGCCCCCAGATCAAAGATCCTGCCCACGTGTATGTGTGTGTGTATGTGTCTGTGTGTGTGTGTGTGTGTGTGTGTGTGTCTGTGTGTGTATGTGTCTGTGTGTGTGTGTGCGTCTCAGAAGACAGCCCACACAGCTCACAGCTGTCCAGAAATCAGACAGCAATCATAACCACAATCAGATGCTGCCATCAAATTAGATTTTCTCTTGGTCGATTAGTCAGATCTTTCTCCACCTCAAGTGATAAAAAACGTCAATCTTTATTTAGCTGAAAGAACTGTGACTTATATTAAACTTGAAATATCCACCATTTATGGTTTCAGTGATTTATTAATGTTTTTATGAGCAACATTAGTAAACGCAATTAAAGTTCATTAAAGTTCCTGAGAAGTTTGTTCATTGTGCTTGTTAATACAATCTCATAGTTACAGGTTTAATTTATATTCTAAAAAACGATTGCACACACAAGAATACACACGACTTGGCAGCCAGCCAGGCTCTTGCTTAATCGGCCCCTCAGCTTCACTAGCCACTCACACAACACGTCCTCCACAGAGCAGGAGAAGGGCGGGGACGCAGGCTCACACACACACACACACACACACACACACACACACACACACACACACACACACACACACACACACACACACACACACACACACACACACACACACACACACACACACACACACACACACACACACACACACACACTCACAAACACACACGCTATGGAGCACATCCACACAGAGTACATAGGCATCAACATGACTACAAACAAGAGAGCACGCTCACTGGCTTTCTCCAAAACACACACACTAAATAGACAAAAACAAGTTCTCTCTCAAGGACACACTAGAGAGGGTGAGACGACACATAATATGCACACACAGTTGTATTTATATATATATACGTATACAGTACTGTCAAAAGTTTGGACACAGCTACTCATTCAAGGGTTTTTCTTTATTTTTTACTATTTTCTACAATGTAGAATAATAGCGAAGACATCAAAACTATGAAATAACACATATGGAATCATGTAGTAACCAGAAAAACAAATCTAAATATATACTAAACAAATCAAAATATAGATTATATAGATTTTATTCTTCAAATGCCGGCTCTCTATGGCAAGACGCATCATTCACCCAAGGTTCGTCATAATTCGTCCAGTGCTGTCTGAGATATCGCGTGTGACTAACGTACAAACTAATGGATGGATGGACACAGATCCACAGTCCCCTCCCCTGCTTTTGTCATGGGGGACAATAAGTAGATCATATACAATATCACAGACCCACCGCTAAAATAACATCAATCTATCCAAACGTGTGACGGAGCAAATTACATTCACCCTGTTCATTCACGCACGCACGCACGCACGCACGCACGCACGCACGCACGCACGCACGCACGCACGCACGCACGCACGCACGCACGCACGCACGCACACACACACACACACACACACACACACACACACACACACACACACACACACACACACACACACACAGACAGACAGACAGACACACAGTAAGTAAAAGCAGGTAGGACTGCCAAGAAAGTTTGATCTTTATCCAATCATTGTCCCTCCATTTCCCTCCTTCAGTGCAGCCCCCAAATTGGCCTTGACTGTTTATAAACACTATTTCCAACAGGCTTATCTGGTTAGAAAATGATATCAAGCCCGGGGCACACTTAACAATGAGATTGAATCATGTCTGTGGGACATAGTCTAACAAAGAATAGTCTAAAGAATGAAAAATTGAGAGTTTGTCATCCCTTTAGACATAATCTGTGAGGATCTGACTTTTAGTAATGTTGACAGATACTGTAAGGCCATTCCAGGCTGTGCTCATGTGGCTGGAAATAGTGATCAAGATCAGGCCGGAACTGCTCCTTACACACTGATCTAAGGCCAGTTTCACATGTTTCCTCCCAATGGTTAAGATTAGTATTGGGATTAGGGTGATCTGATGCTAGAGTTGTGGTTAGGGGAAACTTCAACTTGGAGCGTTAGAGATCTACTCAATTCAACTCAATTCAAGGGGCTTTATTGGCATGGGAAACATACTGTATGTTTATATTGCCAAAGCAAGGGAAATAAATAATAAACACAAGTGAAATAAACAATCAAAAATGAACAGTAAACATTATACCCTCTGAGCTCACCCACTGGATAATGAGTAGAAAGAAGAACAATCTGTAGGACATAGTTCCCTCTGGTGGATAAATGGTACAACTGACAGGTTAATATTGCTGCCATTCAGCATTTTTTAAAACCTTTATTTAACTAGGCAAGTCAGTTAAGAACAAATTCTTATTTTCAATGTCGGCCTTGGAACAGTGGGTTAACTGCCTTGTTCAGGGGCAGAACGACAGATTTTTACCTTGTCAGCTCGGGGATTTGCTCTTGCAACCTTTTGGTTACTAGTCCAACGCTCTAACCACTAGGCTACCTGCCCCTATCTGCACAAGCTGGTGAAGAATTACACCATATATACAGAATCTCTGTCCATAAGTGCCCTACTGGGGAAGTACCTTCGGGAAGACGTGCAGGTGGAATGGCTCCAGCTGTTTCCGTGGAAACTCCTGGCTGCGGGGCAGCAGAAGGGGCGGGGCAGAGGGTGACTCTCCCACACTTGATTGGACACTTGATTGATCATCTGACTCTGTGTTCCCTATCTCGTTCTTCGTTGCCTTGTTCACCTTAATACATTTCATTTAATTAGAAATGAGTACAAATTCATATCAAATTCATATAATGTTCCAGAGCTCGATTGGAAAGCAGTTGTAAAAACACTGTTTACCTTCTTGACCTTCCGGATGGAGGCGTACTCTGCCGTTACTGGGTCCTGAATGGCCAGGGAGGGAAGGGAGGACAAGAGCGAGCCGCTAGATCCGTTAACACCGTTAGCACCATTGGGCCCCTTCCCTCCTCCTCTACCAAGAGTGCTACAGCCATTAACACCCCCTCTGCCGTTCCCTCTGCCCTTCCCCTGTCAGATACACATAGATACACACACAAACACACAGAAGTGAAAGGTCCTTGTTATTCCGTTGGACCAACCAAAGAAAAGCGAAATAACAAAAATAACAGTCATTTTTACAGACAGGTGTTCACAATGTCAAGTGTCTCCGATGATGACTTGATGTCAACACTTCTATTGGGTAGCTTTCATAGCATAAATACGCACATTCCCGTTTCCATTCCCGTTTCGGACCACGTTGGTGCGGGTCCCATTGGGGCTCTGTGAGGCCCTTAGTGTTGCCGGGGTGTTGGCCGACGTGGGAGGGGGAGCGGGGGGCACCGTGTCTGCCTCTCGAACCCCTACAACCTCATACAGCCCATCATCAAGGCAACGGACGGGTGAGTTCCGGATTCCCACCTCAGTGTAGGTGTGGTCTCTGACCCCGTCTCCCCCGCCCCCCCGAATGTCTCCCCCCTCGGGGTCTCCCTTCCCCACTGGTCTGTTGGGGATCTGGGGGAGTTGGCGGACCAGGGGTGGGCGGAGGTCAGACGTGGAGCGACGGCTGTGGAGGAGGAGCAGGTCCATACTGGCTGGACGGTTCTTACCCCCACCTAGAGCGAGTGAGAAGGAGGGGGACCTTTATTATCGGGTCATTGTTACATAGTTTCCATCTCTGCTATGTACCACCAGTTTTCACATTATTGGCAGTTGATTGTTAGTATTGTTACTTACTGTTGCCGTTGCAGGGCGTGCGGTTGATCTCATGCAACCTGGTGTCAGATTTACTCATGGAACTGTTCTTGGGCTGACGGAGAGCACCCTGCAGAGAGAGAGAGAGAGAGAGAGAGAGAGAGAGAGAGAGAGAGAGAGAGAGAGAGAGAGAGAGAGAGAGAGAGAGAGAGAGAGAGAGAGAGAGAGAGAGAGAGAGAGAGAGAGAGAGAGAGAGACAGCGAGAGAGACAGCGAGAGAAAGAAACAGAGAGAGACAGAGAGAGAGGGGGGGGAGATAGAAACATAGATAGGTACATAGAGACTGGTCAGCTGGATGTACTGTACATCTACAGGGTGGTTCTAGATGTGTTTGAAATGCCTGTTGTTTGGTTCCCACCTTCTGCTAAAAATGAGGGTGAAAAGTATTTAAACTTTGATGCAGGGTGGTGGAGTGAGCACTCAAAGTCATGTGACAGGAAGTAGGAATGCAATTTATTGAGAGGGTCGATAACAAATTACGGTAAAGGGATTGTAGTAGGTCTGAAACACACAACAAAAAACATAAAATGAAATGAGGACTTAGAAGGGGGGAGGAAAAGAGAAGGGGGAAGTGAAGATAACTCACCATTTCTACTGAGGTGCCCTTCTCTCCATTGGACGCAGGATGTTTGGTCTTGTTTTTCCTTGGGACACGAAGTAACAGTGATTACTACTATGTTATTATTAACCCTGTATCTGCTGAGTTTCACTCAGAACTGAGAAGTAAACATTCCTTCATGGTTGAGCACATTTCCACACGTCACTATAGGTGCTCTGGGAACGTTCTGTAACCATGGGGGACTGTTGATTTCAGTTCAGCGAAGATGAAGGAGAGGAGATGCACATGTGCACCTACAGTACACACGTGCAGAGTCCACTTAGTACCATTGAGATGCCCCAGGGACTCAGGGGTCTCTCTCTTCAGCCCACGACACATCACCCCTCTCTAGACACCTCTCAGCTCTGTCTACCCCTGGGGAACCATGGGCAGGTGTCTAAGCCTCCACCTCCCACAGGACTGTCACACTATAACAACACATTGGAGGCAGGAGTTCGGCACAAGAAAAATAAATGGTTTACCAAACTAAAAAGAGTAAAGAGGAGCCTTTTTTCCAGACAGTTTGTGGCAACATCAACATATTTATTTTATTGGTTACATTTACAGATTCCTTAACGTTAAGTTTAACATTGAGCTACAGTACGTCTCTATGTCTGGTCACAGTGCATATCTCCTGGCAACAAAGCCACTGAGGGTTGAGTCTCATTAGTCCCTGAAGGTTCTGTAAGAACCACACCGTACTGTGTTCCATTGCTTTTGTCTAGCGAGAGGGAGCCCTGTTCCCTAGACTGTGGATGTGCCCTGCCCTCTCCACTGTCCTAGGAAGAGCATTTCATCTGATCTGACAATACAAGCCATTAACATTCATCACACATTCTCTTCTCTGGATGCACAGAGGGTGGGATGGGTGAGAATGAGGAAAGGGAGGGAGGAGGGACAGACATTGTGAGATGGGAGAGGGGGAGAGATAAATAAAAGAGGAGATTAGGAAGAGGTAGAGAGTGGGATAAGAGAGAGAGGAAAAGTGATTTGGAGAAAGTGAGAGAGAGAGAGCGAGAAAGAGAGTGAGAGAGAGAGAGAGACAGAGACAGAGACAGAGAGAGAGAGAGCGAGAAAGAGAGTGAGTGAGAGAGAGAGAGCGAGAAAGAGAGCGAGTGAGAGAGCGAGTGAGAGAGAGAGAGCGAGAGAGAGAGAGAAAGAGAGAGAGTGAGAGAGAGAGAAAGAGAGCGAGTGAGAGAGAGAGAGAAAGAGAGCGAGTGAGTGAGAGAGAGAAAAATCTGTGAAATGTGTCAAATGTGTTGGCAGTGACCTCTCACCTCTGGCAGCCCACACAGACCACCACGATGAAGATTGTGACCACGAAGGCTGACGCCGCGGCGATGGCCCCTAGCATTAGCATCTTACTGTATGAGTCGTCCGTCCCAGAGGCCATAACACACACACTAAGACACACACACACTCAGACACACACTCACAGACAGAGGGTGCTCAGGAAAACCTGCAGAGGAGGGGTTGGGAAAAGAAAGAAAAACTATGTTTAGGATCTTCTTTGTTTTCGCTATTTTTACTTTTGACAGGCCTCGTGTATTACTGGTTAAATAAAGGATGTGTTTTTGAAATGAGGAGGTTTTTGATATGAGGAGGTTTTTGATATGAAGAGGTTTTTGAAAGTGTGATATGATTACAACCCTGGAAATCTGTGAGAAAGTAAGAGAGTTTGAGAGGGTGAAACAGATACTGTATCAACAGTGGTGAACGAAAACAGAGTGTCGCAGAGAGCTAGGTGAGCAGAGGGGTATGTGTGCTTGAGCTTGAGCGTCTGTCTGTGATTCCGGTTTCTATTTTGGGCTCGCTACCACAAGTGCATGTTCACAAATAGAAAACGGAGAAACATGCTGCAATGTGCTCTACATATAGCATCATTTATGGACAGGAGATTACATATTTTCACCTACACTACACTCCCTCTCTCCATAATCCAAAGCACATACATTAAGCCAGCTACCATCCCACAGATACGTGTAGGATTTCATCCATGTTACTGCCTGTTTTCTCAAACTAGTCATTGTATTCTCATGTAGTGAGTGATATTCTCATATAGGTTGAACAGAAATACACATGATGAATCCCCAAATAGTCTGTCCAGTTGATACCATGAGACAAATCTTTCTGGCCATCAGAGTGCTTCGTTTCATTTGCTGCCACAATATGTTTGTTTTCTTTCTCAATAAGAAGTAGAGTGATTACTTTGCAATGTTTTGATGTAGAGGCCTACATCGTGACAAGTCGAACACACTTCATCAGACACTTATTTATGATACACACACACACACACACACACACACACACACACACACACACACACACACACACACACACACACACACACACACACACACACACACACACACACACACACACACACACACACACACACACACACACACACACACTACACCCCCCCCCCCCCCCCCCCACACACACACACACACATACACACAATACACACTACACTACACTACACTAGACTACACACATCAGTAAAGCTCTGTTCCCCGGGCGCCAAAGACGTGGATGTTGATTAAGGCAGCCCCCTGCACCTCTCTGACTCAGTGGCGTTGGGTTAAATGGGGAAGACACATTTCAGTTGAAGGCGTTTAGTTTTATAACTGTCTAGGTATCCCCTTTCCCCTCTCCCTTTCTATTTACATTTACATTACATTTAAGTCATTTAGCAGACGCTCTTATCCAGAGCGACTTACAAATTGGTGCATTCACCTTATGATATCCAGTGGAACAACCACTTTACAATAGTGCATCTAACTCTTTTAAGGGGGGGGGGGGGTTAGAAGGATTACTTTATCCTATCCTAGGTATTCCTTAAAGAGGTGGGGTTTCAGGTGTCTCCGGAAGGTGGTGATTGACTCCGCTGACCTGGCGTCGTGAGGGAGTTTGTTCCACCATTGGGGTGCCAGAGCAGCGAACAGTTTTGACTGGGCTGAGCGGGAACTGTACTTCCTCAGAGGTAGGGAGGCGAGCAGGCCAGAGGTGGATGAACGCAGTGCCCTTGTTTGGGTGTAGGGCCTGATCAGAGCCTGAAGGTACGGAGGTGCCGTTCCCCTCACAGCTCCGTAGGCAAGCACCATGGTCTTGTAGCGGATGCGAGCTTCAACTGGAAGCCAGTGGAGAGAGCGGAGGAGCGAGGTGACGTGAGAGAACTTGGGAAAGTTGAACACCAGACGGGCTGCGGCGTTCTGGATGAGTTGTAGGGGTTTAATGGCACAGGCAGGGAGCCCAGCCAACAGCGAGTTGCAGTAATCCAGACGGGAGATGACAAGTGCCTGGATTAGGACCTGCGCCGCTTCCTGCGTGAGGCAGGGTCGTACTCTGCGAATGTTGTAGAGCATGAACCTACAGGAACGGGTCACCGCCTTGATGTTAGTTGAGAACGACAGGGTGTTGTCCAGGATCACGCCAAGGTTCTTAGCACTCTGGGAGGAGGACACAATGGAGTTGTCAACCGTGATGGCGAGATCATGGAACGGGCAGTCCTTCCCCGGGAGGAAGAGCAGCTCCGTCTTGCCGAGGTTCAGCTTGAGGTGGTGATCCGTCATCCACACTGATATGTCTGCCAGACATGCAGAGATGCGATTCACCACCTGGTTATCAGAGGGGGGAAAGGAGAAGATTAATTGTGTGTCGTCTGCATAGCAATGATAGGAGAGACCATGTGAGGATATGACAGAGCCAGGTGACTTGGTGTATAGCGAGAATAGGAGAGGGCCTAGAACAGAGCCCTGGGGGACACCAGTGGTGAGAGCACGTGGTGCGGAGACAGATTCTCGCCACGCCACCTGGTAGGAGCGACCTGTCAGGTAGGACGCAATCCAAGCGTGGGCCGCGCCGGAGATGCCCAGCTCGGAGAGGGTGGAGAGGAGGATCTGATGGTTCACAGTATCAAAGGCAGCCGATAGGTCTAGAAGGATGAGAGCAGAGGAGAGAGAGTTAGCTTTAGCAGTGCGGAGCGCCTCCGTGACACAGAGAAGAGCAGTCTCAGTTGAATGACTAGTCTTGAAACCTGACTGATTTGGATCAAGAAGGTCATTCTGAGAGAGATAGCAGGAGAGCTGGCCAAGGACGGCACGTTCAAGAGTTTTGGAGAGAAAAGAAAGAAGGGATACTGGTCTGTAGTTGTTGACATCGGAGGGATCGAGTGTAGGTTTTTTCAGAAGGGGTGCAACTCTCGCTCTCTTGAAGACGGAAGGGACGTAGCCAGCGGTCAAGGATGAGTTGATGAGCGAGGTGAGGTAAGGGAGAAGGTCTCCGGAAATGGTCTGGAGAAGAGAGGAGGGGATAGGGTCAAGCGGGCAGGTTGTTGGGCGGCCGGCCGTCACAAGACGCGAGATTTCATCTGGAGAGAGAGGGGAGAAAGAGGTCAAAGCACAGGGTAGGGCAGTGTGAGCAGAACCAGCTGTGTCGTTTGACTTAGCAAACGAGGATCGGATGTCGTCGACCTTCTTTTCAAAATGGTTGACGAAGTCATCAGCAGAGAGGGAGGAGGGGGGAGGAGGGGGAGGAGGATTCAGGAGGGAGGAGAAGGTGGCAAAGAGCTTCCTAGGGTTAGAGGCAGATGCTTGGAATTTAGAGTGGTAGAAATTGGCTTTAGCAGCAGAGACAGAAGAGGAGAATGTAGAGAGGAGGGAGTGAAAGGATGCCAGGTCCGCAGGGAGGCGAGTTTTCCTCCATTTCCGCTCGGCTGCCCGGAGCCCTGTTCTGTGAGCTCGCAATGAGTCGTCGAGCCACGGAGCAGGAGGGGAGGACCGAGCCGGCCTGGAGGATAGGGGACATAGAGAGTCAAAGGATGCAGAAAGGGAGGAGAGGAGGGTTGAGGAGGCAGAATCAGGAGATAGGTTGGAGAAGGTTTGAGCAGAGGGAAGAGATGATAGGATGGAAGAGGAGAGAGTAGCGGGGGAGAGAGAGCGAAGGTTGGGACGGCGCGATACCATCCGAGTAGGGGCAGTGTGGGAAGTGTTGGATGAGAGCGAGAGGGAAAAGGATACAAGGTAGTGGTCGGAGACTTGGAGGGGAGTTGCAATGAGATTAGTGGAAGAACAGCATCTAGTAAAGATGAGGTCAAGCGTATTGCCTGCCTTGTGAGTAGGGGGGGAAGGTGAGAGGGTGAGGTCAAAAGAGGAGAGGAGTGGAAAGAAGGAGGCAGAGAGGAATGAGTCAAAGGTAGACGTGGGGAGGTTAAAGTCACCCAGAACTGTGAGAGGTGAGCCATCCTCAGGAAAGGAACTTATCAGGGCGTCAAGCTCATTGATGAACTCTCCAAGGGAACCTGGAGGGCGATATTTCTGGTGAAAAAGCCAACCCTCATCTGTATGGTAATCCTGATACTCCTTGGCCAGGGTATTGTAGCAGTAATCAGTACTGTATGGTAATCCTGATACTCCTTGGCCAGGGTGTTGTACCAGTAATCAGCACTGCATGGTAATCCTGATACTCCTTGGCCAGGGTATTGTAGCAGTAATCAGTACTGTATGGTAATCCTGATACTCCTTGGCCAGGGTGTTGTACCAGTAATCAGTACTGTATGGTAATCCTGATACTCCTTGGCCAGGGTGTTGTAGCAGTAATCAGTACTGTATGGTAATCCTGAAAGTCCTTGGCCAGGGTGTTGTAGCAGTAATCAGTACTGTATGGTAATCCTG